>NC_056058.1:14101580-14404610 GCF_016772045.2 Ovis aries | reverse complement strand
GCCCGCCCCACTGACTCAGGGCTGCTGGATCTGTGGGCCGGAGCCCACGTCCTCGCCCCTCAAGCCTTGTGCTGACAGAGGGGCCAGGGTTGGCACTCAGGCCCCTTATCTGTGACAAAAACCTGACATGCACCGTGAGATGCCCATGGGAGAAGTAAGTAGGTGGGGGGGATAGGTAGATGGGTGGGCTTCTCACCCACCTCTCCACCCTCCCCCCAGAAAGCTCCTGTGCGGACACCCTGCTTATTGGTATGGGACCCTCTGAGCTCTCAGCCCTGGGACACCTGTGCTCATTCACAGTCCCCTGGTGAAGCCCAAGGACCACCCTGCCAAATACCCCAGGGCTAGGGGTTCCCTGTGGCTGAGTCTGGACCCAACTCCTAGCCCCTAGAGCTTGGGCTCTGGCTGGAGTCTGCAGCCCCCCCACCCCCATCCCAGGGGGCCCTTTGCCCCACCCCAGTGGCCTAAGCTCAGGGTCACGTCTGACCTTGCCCTGCCTTCCAGACTGGAGGGCAGGGCTGGGGGTGCTCACCAGTCTTTGACGAAGGACTGGAAGTCCCCCGAGAAGCCCATGTGTCCGGGCAGGAGCGGGGGCTCCTCTTGGAGGACTTTGGTGAGGACCTCAAAGTCCGTCTTGCAGTTCTTGTAGGGGAACTGTCCTGTCGCCAGCTCCACCTGGGAGAGAAACGGGCAAGGCTGGGCCGGCCAGGGAGGACGGGGCCCTGCCCTTTCTGCTGCCACTCCCTGCCTCCGGGCCGCGAGAAAACCCAGCCTCCAAAAGCCGGGGCCCCAACTCACCAAGGAGATGCCCAGGCTCCACACATCGGCCCGGATGTCATAGTCAGGCTTGGTGGGATCCGGGGGGTCGATGCGCTCAGGCTGCAGGTGGGAGGTGGGAGAGGGTGATGAATGAGCCCTGGGCCCGGGGTGGGTGCACCACCCCTCCCGCCAGCACCCCCGGTCCCCCTACTTACTGCCATGTAGGCGGCACAGCCCGCGCTCCGCGTTTTGGCTTTGGAGTCGACCAGGCGGCCGCTGATGCCGAAGTCACAAAGCTTGATCTGGCCTCGCTCGTCCAGCAGGATGTTGGAGGGCTTGACGTCACGGTGGATCACGCCATGCTTCTCCTTCAGGTAGTAGAGCGCCTTCACAATCTGCAGTGTAGGCAGGGGAGGGCACTTATCGGTGACGTGGAAGCCGAGGCTGGGGGGGCGCCTGCCTGCCCACTTGTGCCCTCCAGGCCACTCACCGCCACCGTCATCTTGCCCAGGATCCACTCGGGGATGGGGCCCTGCATCCGCTTCTTGAGCTTCTCTGCGCACGTGCCCATGAGCTCCATGGCGATGAAGACGTCCGTCTGCAGGGACAGCAGTGGCTGTACCCCTCTGCCCACCCGACAGGCTCAGGGCCCAGGGGAGGAGATGGGGGGGTTGGGGGAAGCCCTCGTCTCACGTTGGTGATGAAAGTCCCGAAGCACTGCACAATGTAGGGGCAGTCGTGGCTCTTGAGCACCACATCCAAATCCATGAGGATCCTCTTGTTCTCCTCCTTATTCCCCGAGCGCCGCATTTGCTGCATGGGACAGCCGAGGGCTTAGCGCTGAGCCTGGGGCGCAGGGGCCCCATGGGACATGGAAGGGGGTTGTGCTCCCATGGGCAGGGTGGGGTGGGCTCACCTTGACAGCGATGACGTGCCCTGTCTTCCGGAAGCGCATCTTCCACACCTGGCCGCACGTGCCGCTGCCCATCTCCCCCAGGTTCTCCAGGTCGTTGATCTCCGCCTGGTAGCGCTGGCAAGGAGAGCCAGGGCTGGGGATCCAGCAGGCCTCTGCCCTCACCCCTGGCCCACATCTCCCAGCTGTGTCGTGCCCACCCTCCCTGGGGCCACCAAGGGAAGTGCGTTAGGTTACCTGGCCCCCGATGGTCAGGTAGCCGGTCTGCTTCATGATCTCCTGCAGCTTCTGGTCAATCTCGATGCTGAAAGGAGAGGGAGGGAGTGCCGGTGGAGGGGGGTCCTGACCAACGTGAGGTTACCCCAGCCTCCAACATGCAGAGGGTTCCACAGAGCTCACCAGTGCCACCCTGAGGCTGGCCCTGCGCGCCCTGACCTCCCGACCATCCACCAGGAGGCTCACCTCTCCATGCTGCGGGGTGTGAACAAGGTTGATGGCAGCCCCAGCATGTGGCGGGGCCGGGCGGGGGGCGTGGGGTGCTGCGGGGAGCTCTCGGAGGACGGTGAGCGGCTGCCCCCATCGTTGGCCAGTGGGAGCTGCAGGGCTGGGGGGTGGTGAGAACCAGGGGTGGGGAGGGGGTTAGCTCCTGGCTGGCCCCAACTGCAGGCCCTGGTGCCCCCATCCTTCCCTCCCTGGTATCCCTTAGGTGGGCTGGCACAGCCCCCAGCCCTGGCAGACACGGAGCGCGCCCCAATCCTAGACCACTCTCGGGGTGCTTTCTCCCAGCCCCCATGACTGGGAAGGGCTTGCAGTGGGCTGGTGGGGGAAGGGGTGGTCCCCAGAGGCTGAGGGTTCACCCCAAGTATTCCCTGATAGAGAAAGGAGGCCCTGAGGCTGCCAGTGGACCTCGGGCAGGTAGGCCGCCCCTACCCTGGGGCCCCTTCCTCCCCACTCTGCCCAGGAAGAGGCTCAGGGCCACCACCCCCACAAAGTGGCAACGCTGAACTGGGGAGAGTGGGTGAGAGACCCAGGCTTCCAGCTGCCTTGCCTGTTCTGTTTCAGGGTCAGGGAGGGCTGCCCTCTGGCCAGCAGACTCTGTAAGCCTCCGGCCTGGCCTGCAGAGCTGGGGCCAATGCGGCCAGGGCAGGAGCCCAGGCTGGACCTGTGTCCTTCAGGTGAAGGGAGCCAGGTGACCCAGCCCCTCCAGGGGCCGGCAGGGCTCCAGGGCCAGGGGCCGGGCCAGGTGGGGAGGTTGGTTCTTTCCAGAAGCCTGCATGCGGACAGCTTGGGCATGCTACAGGCAGGCGGGCAGGCAGCGGGCAGGCAGCGGGCACCCCAGGATGGGCAGGCGGCATTAGGGGGCGGGAGGGTGGGAGACAGACAGATGGGAGCTGAGACTTGGGCCCAGCTGCCCAGAAGAGGCGCTGCAGAGACAGGCCGGAGAGGGGCTGGGGACCAGAGAGCAGGCCCCTGATGGACAAGGAGCCTCCCGGTCAGGCAGGCTACACAGTGGGAGCAGAGGCCAGAGTGGCCCTGGAAAAGGTGGACGGCCCTCCAGCGAACCCGCAAACCTCAGAGACCCTGGCACTCGGCCTCCAGAAGGGAGCCCCTGGCTGGGGAGGCCGAAGGCTACAAGCACCCCCCAGGTCCACCTCCCCTTGGAGAGCGGGCTGGGAGCTGGGCGGGGGGGCAGAGCTTCTCCCCTGCAAGTTCTCCAGGCGCCTGGTGGCGTGGGCCCAGTGGCCAACAGGCACAGACAGATGCAGTGTGGCTCTTGGCGCCTGGGCACTTTCTGTGCCCTGCTGGCCTACGACCTTGGTTGCAGCCAAAGCGAGGAACAGACCTATAAGCCTGGCCTGCCAGTCCCAGGAGGGCATGGCGAGAGTGATGGAACAGCTCTGGGAGCCCGAGGACGTGGCTGAGCCCAGTCCCCTCCACTGGCCCAGAGGCCTCTCCTCCGGTGCCCTCCCTGCTCTACCATGGCCAGAAGCCTGGTCCTAAACCCTCCCTCTCTGGCTGGACACTCTCCAGGGCTCCCAAAGACCCTGGATCCCTGGCAGACTGCCCCACACTGTCTTCGGCTCCCTGGGTGAGGGTCACACCCCTCCCCTCCCCTCCCCAGGCCTCTCTGTGCCCTGTCACCCCCACCCCCCACCCCCCACACAGTCCACTGGGCCCTCTGAGGGCTCCCCCAGAGCCCGGGGCCAAGGCAGTTTGTGGGGGCAGAGAGGCTTCCAGCCGGTCCCACAAACTGAAGCACGGCAGGTATTTAAGAGGAGCCGGTGCAGGATGGCTAAGGGGGGTAAGGCGGGAGGAGGTATACAAAGGCCCTGAAAACAGAGATCACACAGGTGGTGCCGGGCCCACGGCAGGTCAGGAAGGCCAAATGAGAGCCAGAGACTGAAGGGGAGAGAGAAAAGAGGAGGATGAATGAGCAAGGACGAGGGAAGACACAGGGCGGTGGGGTGGGGGGGGAGCATGCAGCCTGCCAGGCTGTCCGTGAGCACACACGCGTACACACACAGGGCATGGCACAAACCCACAAGCAGGTGCAGACGACACGCCACGGGCCCCCCAACAGAGCCGACTCTCCCTCATGTTCTTACACACACACACACACTTCCCAACCCAGTCCTATTACGCACACAAGGATCAATGAGGCCAGCCCGCCCCCCACCCCTCACCTTCCCCACAGGCAAGTCTGGCTCCCTCTTGGGCCCTGGGGGGCTGTTTACTTCCACTGTTGTGCTCCCCCACTTCCCAGGGGACTTTGCTCAAATGCCACCTTCTCCCCAGGCTTCCCAACCACCGCCCTCCCCCACCCCCCAACCCTGCAGAATCCATGACCCTGCTCCACTGGGCCTTTCCTCCAAGGCACGGGGCCTCTTCCACTTCTCCCTGCCCGGAGGACCCCCCAACCCGCAGGGCCTCCCACCCCCAGGGGAGCACCAGCCCCTGGAACAGATGGGCTCAGTCCAGGCCTAGCACTGCTCAGCACAGGGTGGGAGGCGACACGGGTCCACTGAGCTGATGAAGTGGATCAGCAGGTAGGGAGCCCAACCTTCCTTCCCTCCACTCACATACATGCGCGCACACACACACAGATACACACACACGCCTGCAGGCACACGCACGGACACTTGGGACCCCCTCAGCAGGCGACAGACTCCTGGCGGGTGAGGGAGTCTGTTTCCTCCTGTGGGGAGTCCAAACCTAAGCCCGAGAGGAAGAGAGGAGCAGGAGGTGACAGGACACAGAGGAAGTGGCCGGGTGGGCCAGACGCTGACCGTGTGGTTGGAGAGAGTGAGGGTGGGATGGGGGGACGCACACGCACACACGGAGCATGAGGGGGGGGGGAGGAGGGATGGCATTCTGCGGCCAGGGCAGCGGTTAGGTCAATGGTGCAGAGATCCAAGCAGCGATGATAAAAAGGCTGGTACCTGCTCGTTGGGACGGGGCAGGAGCAGGGCTTAGAGTGATCACAATAACTGGATGGGGAAAAGGAAGAAAAAAAAAGAAAAACAACACCACGATAAATCACAACAGAAACAACTGATTTGTCCAAAAGAAAAGAAAATCAAATCATAACAAGGAGGAGGGGGGAGGCACGCGGCACCAAACTGCAGAGAACAGAGATGGGAGGGCTGAGAGGATGGGATGGAGCTGACAGACACAGGCACCAGGAGGGGGCTCCCCAGGGCATGTTCTCCATGGGCCTCCCTGTGCCTCCTGCCCATCTGGGACAGCCACCCCGCCAGGCACCCCAGGCCCTACCCAGGCCTGTCTCATCCACGCTGGGGCTGGTGGGGACCCTCCAGTCCTGGCTGGGCTTCCTACCCCAGGCAGAGTCTAACACAGCACTGCTGCCTCAGGGTTCTTCCTGGGCCCCTAGAGACCCCTCCCCACTCCAATCAGGAACCCACCTGGATCAAGGGCAGAAAAGGGAGGGTGGGGAGTGGACCGTACACCAGAATGGAGGGTGAGGAGGGAGTGGTGGGAGTACCCAGATGAGGAGATATCTTCCCCACCTCTCAAGATGACCCGACAGGGAGCCACAAGAATCATATCAGAGAGGTTAACAAGGGGAATTTGCTGGGTCAAGAGGGACACAGAAAGCACGTGTGGGAGGGGACTTCCCTGGTGGTCCAGTGGTTTATATTCTGCACTTCCAACACAGGCAGGGGGCACGGGTTCCATCCCTGGTCGTGGAACTAAGATCCCAAATACCTCAAGAAGTGGCCAAAAAGTTATGTAAAGAAAAGAAAACGTGTGGGGAATGCTCTTCATCAGGTCACTAGGAAGGGGGAAAATCTGACTCCCTGTGAGCTTCGAGGATGTGGGGAAGGGTTCCGGAGGACGTTACAAGCAGACTAGATGTCGCATGGTGATCCCGGGCCAGATGCGGGTATTGAGGGGCAGCTCTTGATGCCAGAGGACAGGATTCCGGAGAGACAGGCACTGAGATCATGGGATCACAAAGTAGCGGTACGTGTATATCCTGGGATGCCCAGGTAGCCTCACACTGGCTTTGATTCAAGCTGACAAAGTTGCTATGCTTGGAAGCTTCGTATTTATTTCTGGAGAATCCAGAAAGATGATGGCAGTGAAACTAGTCCGCGGAGTAGGAGGAGGGGGCCTGGCTTAGGTGGGTAAAAAGGTAGGTGGCAGGGAGCCTGCTGAACCAGTGATAAGATCCCTGAGCGGGGAGGAGGCACCAGACACAATCACAGGAGCAGTTATATATGGTCCAGCGATGTCGGGTGTCCCCAGGTCAGCTGCACTTGTGTCATCTGAACCCGGCTGACAAGGACCCAGGTGGCGGGGGAGGGGACCTCTCGACAGTCTCTGAGATGGCGACAGTGGAATCAGCTGGTGAAAAGGCATGTGTACACGTATACGGAGGAGCTGGATGTGGTCACGGCTGCATGGAGTAGGCGCACGAAGGCTTAGAGTAGGTGACAGAGGCTCCGAGGTTCCCGGTGATTGGGGGCGGGTCATCAGATGGAGGGCCTCGCCCTGGAGCCGGTAACTAGGTTCCCAGGCCCCATTAGGGGGAGCCCCGAGGCAGGGTGAGGACTGACGGGGAGCTCACGGGCCCCACGCCCCCCGGGTCACCGTGACCCTCTCCCCGCGGGCCGACAGCGGGGAGCCGGGCGGAGAGGAGGAGGAGCAAGAGCGCCCCGGAAGCGGGGGCGGGGCCTGGCGGCGGGGGCGGGGCCTCCCGCGGCGCGCGCCCCGCCCCGCCCGCCCCCTCCCCCACGCCGCCGTGCTTACTGGGCCTGGGCCGCTGGGGGCTGATATCCAGGTTGAGGTCGATCCTCCGCCGGGCCTCGCGGTTCTCCTGCTTTAGCTTTGCTTCCAGGCGGGACAGCTTCTGCTCCAGGGAGGACGCCGCCATCTTCCCCGCCGCCGCCGCCGCCGCGCACCGCCCGGCCGCCCGTCAGTCCGGCAGACAAACACCGCACTGCGCCTGCGCTTGGATGACCCCGCCGAGCCGCCGTCTCGCTCTGCATGGCGCATGCCCGGGACGCGCACCCGCCCTTCCCGCGTGCGAACCTCCGCGCGTGCGTGCTTCGTTCCAGCCGGAGGGAAGACGCCTCCCAGAGCTCGCGGGTGGCAGCGTACACATCCTCTCAGTGTGATGCGCATGTGCAGATCCCCGAGAGCTCCGGCAGGAGGCGATGTTTGAAAACCCACTCACCATTCAGTTAAGAGCGGTGGGCGGAGAAAGCAGCGCGCAGGCGTACAGAAGGTGAGACGAGAGCACACGAGTGCCGTCTGCTGCGCATGCGCACTTCTGGTCTCTCGCTCTCTTTTTCTCTATTTTTAATTTCCTGCCGCTGTCCCCGGTGGTCGCCAGGCTGTGTCCTCAGCCTCGTTCTTTCTCTTCCCGGCCGGCCCTAGCTGGCACCCACGCCTTCCAAAACTGCCTTTCTCATCTCGGACAGTGCTTCGTTACGGTCCCTGTTGTGCTTAATTGCTGCCTACTCACCATAATTAGGCACCTGTGGGAAGCCCTTTCCATTTCAGCGGGGTCAGGGTTGGCCACGAGGACTTGAAGGGGCGGGGTAGGGTTTGGGCCACTATCTGGACGGTGGGAATCCAGCGGCGTGATCCCTATCCTCAGCGACATGGGGCCAAGGTCAAGGCTGGAGAGTTCCAAGTCAGATTGGCCGTGGGAAATTTGAAGGCATCCCTCATCTGTTTAGCTCCTGGACAATGCAGAAGTTAGGACCTGGGGTTTGGTTCCTCCACCTAGTGTCTTCACCACCTACACATTTTCTTCAGCTGGCCTGAAGAGCGCTGGGAAAATGTCCCCAATCTGGAACCCTGGGGCGCCCAGGTGAGCAGCTTGCTTCTGCTCTCTGGTGCCTGGAGGAGGCTCACATGTTGGAGACACCATGGGGGTGGGGAATCCCAGGAAGTCAGGGTTGGGCAGGCTGTGCCAAGGCCCTGCCCACTCTAGCACGAGAAAACTGAAGGTTTCTGATGACTCCCCTGGTTGACAACTTACAGGTGAAGCAGATCCAAAATTGTGGAGCCATGAGAATAACGAAATGTAAAGGACAGGCACTTCTACGGGAAAAGGCTAGGTAGACGACCACCTGATGTCTCCTGGTTAACTGAGGTCTCTCTCTGCCTCTGCTCCCAGGGAAGAGGCTTATAGCCTTGATTCTGGAACCTGATTGTTGCCAGTTGCCTCTACTTGGTCTGGTGGAATAGAAGACTTAGACAATGGCTGGAGTGGACACAAGGGATCAAACTTATTCTCAGACTTCCCTGGTGGCCCAGTGGTTAAGAATCCACCTGCCAATGCAGGGTACATGGGTTCAATTCCTGGTCTGGGGAGATTCCACATGCCACGGAGCCACTAAGCCCTTGTGCCGCAACTACTGAGCCTGTGCTCTGCAAAAGAGAAGTGACCACAATGAGAAACCCATGCACCACAGCTAGAGCCTGAGTGCAGTGAGGAAGGCCCAGCTAAGCCAAAAATATATATATAGTTCTCATAGTGTTATTTATTAAGCACCCACTGATATACACTCCCTCACATAGGGAACATTGAAAGACAAAGTCCCAGCCTACAGAAAAATGTACCTCCCCTGCAGGAGTTCCAATCCTTAGCACAGGCAAGAATAGCCCCCTGGGGGGTTTAGGGGAATGTTGATTGCTTGAAGTTGTCTGCAGAGCTTTTAACTTATGTGAACAGGAGCATTTTCCTGAGGAAGGAGGTGCCCAGCTTTCATCAGATTTCTCAAAGCATCTAGGGATCTAAAACCAAGTTCAGAATCCCTGCTCTCGACACCCAGATATCTACTCTGTAGGTCAGCATTTCCCAACATTCAGGCCTGGGATGGTCTGAATCAGAATTACCTGGGATGCTTCTGTTTACCAGCAAGTTCCTGGCCTCCAGCCAACATCCTGAGTCAGCCTTTCAAGGGTGGGGCCTGGGATGTTTTGTTTTGGAGATGTTGATTTCAGCCAAATATGAGAACCATTGCTTTCTGAGTTCAGGTGTCCATAGCAAGCAATTTATAAATAAGGGATTAATATCAAAATTGGGGGTGGGGGGGGAGGTTGGTCCCTTGTGTCTGTGTCCCCTCATTGGGAGAAAACCCCAGATGTAAGCTGTTTTGGTCAGGGGAAGAGGGTTAAATCCCACTGGGATGAGCCTCCCCCACCCCAACCCCCATATGTGGTACTGTGGCTGCTGTCTGGGGGAGGGCAGCATCTCTGGCCCAGGGCTAGAAGCAGGTCAGCCAAACCAAAGACACGGGTGTGGTTTTGGTCTGAGAGTCTTCTGACTGAGTTAATCCCTCCAGGATGTTCCACCCCAAATCCACAGCCTCCCAGACAAACCCGTCCCAGGATCTTGCCTGGGCTCCATCAACCTGACATGTCTGTTCCTTGTCTCCTGGATGGGGCCCACTTAACCATCTCCCTCGAAGATAATGGTAGAGATTCCAGGGCAGTAGCATCCAGGAGGCATTGACCTCAACCTGTCCTCCCTCCCCAGCTTCACTCTGCCTCCATCCGGTCCCGAACCTCGGCCGGCAGCCCATCGTAAAGGGTGTCCTCCACCAGGAGCCCCGACTTCTTGAGCCCCCCACAGTTGCCGAGCTCTTCCGGCAGTGCTTCCAGCCGGTTGCCCTTGAGCTCCAGGCGGCTGAGGGCCCTGAGGGCCCCCACCTGGGGTGCAAGCTGGCTCAGATGGTTGTAACCTAGAAGCAGCGTCCGCAGCTTGCGGCAGAAGAAGAGCTCGTCGGGTAGAAACTCCAGGGCATTGTAGGAGAGAGCCAAGTGCTGAAGATTCTGCAGGAGACCCAGCTCGGCTGGCAGGGAATGCAGCCCATTGTGCGAGACGTCCAGCAGGCGGAGGCTGGAGCACATGCCTAGCTGGGTGGGCAGCGTCTCCAGCTTGTTGTGGCTCAGATAGAGCTGCTCGAGGCCCCGGAGCTTCCGCACATGCTCGGGGACATAGGCAATCTGGTTGTGCCACAGCCGGAGCGTGAGCAGCTTGCGGCAGTGCTGGAAGCTGAGGATCTCCTCGATGGAACGCAGGTGGTTGTCCCGGAGGTCAAGCTCCTGCAGCGCGCCTAGGCTGAAGACGGCGTGGGGGATGCGCTCCAGCCCGCAGGCCACCAGCTCCAGTTCCCGCAGCACCGCCAGCTTCTTGAGGCTGTTCAGTGCCAACAGACGCGCCCCATCATTGTGCAGGCTGAGCCGCTGCAGGTGGCCAGCCACATCAGTCACGCTGGCAGGAACCTTGCCAGCGTTGCTCCGCAGAGACAGCACCTTCAGCTGCTTCAGCTCCCGGAGGCTCTCGAGGGTGGCTGCCCGGGCCAGCTCTGGGGGGAAGAGCCCCTCTAGATGCAGCTCCTCCAGACCACGCAGCCCAAACACCCAGAGGGGCACCTCCCGCAGCTCCTCGCACTTGATTCGGATGACCTTCAGGCGGTCCCGCAGGAAGATCTGCGAGGAGAACGGAAGCCTGGCGGGTGAGTGGAGCAGGCTCAGCTCCTGCAGATGCACCAGCTGCGAGAGGCCCGGGGGGAAGGTGATGTCGCCGATGGCCTCCAGCCGCAGTGCCTCTACCTCGCTGAGCTCGAAGACCGTGTCCGGCAGCCCTGGGAGCATGCAGAGGGCCAGTTCCAGCCGGCCCCGGGCATTGCGCTGCAGCTTCTGCCGCAGCTTCTCGGCAGTCCACTCGTGGTTGAGGTTGAGCTGCTTCAGGCGGCTCTCGCTGACCTCAGAGAGGAAGACAGCAAAGCGCTTGGAGTACAGCGAGTCGTACTGGTCGATGAGGTGCAGCATAAAGGCGAAGTCGTTCTTGACGTCGGGGATGTCGCCCATGCCAGTTTCCTCCCGAACTGACCGGAAGGAGTACTCTTTGAGGGGCCGGTGGAAGAGCCAGTAGAGGGTGTAGAGACAGGTGATCCCGTAGACACACACGAAGGAGATATAGCAGAAAGCCAGCTTGGAGAAGAGGTGGGCTTTGGTGTGGTTGCAGCAGAAGCTGGCGTAGCCTGTCACCTCCGAGGTCTCCACCCTGCAGGCCACCAGGAAGCTGATCTTCCCCACATAGACCAGGTTGTAGACCAGGATGGCCAAGAACTTGCAGACCTTGAGCACCATCTGCCGGATGTACATGGTGTACAGGATGTCACCCTCCTCCACGTGCACACGGAATTTCTTGACCTTTTCAAACAGGGCTTTGGCCTGCTCCCCCTCCTTCTTGTCCAGCAGGGTGACAGCTGGGGGCTCTGTCACCACCTTCTCGGGCTCTGGCAACACCTTCTCCTTCTCGCCCTCCCCTGCCGTTGTGGTCAAGGTCACTGTCGCCTGCCCAGCTGTGGTGGCGGCAGGGCCCTTGTGGTTCTCCCCGGAGACCTCAGACAGTGCCCGAGTAGTCCATGGCGAGTCAAAACACTTGCCCAGGATGGAGATGAAGTGCTCGATCTTGGAGCTGGTGCCGGGGAACTTGAACCAGAAGCTGGTGCAGACCATGAAGATGAGCGTGTGGATGACAACCAAGTAGGGAAAGTACTTGGCATACCAGTGGAGGGCCGTCTCGTAGCAGAGCTGGTTGATGAAGCTGTACTGCTGTAGGTCCAGGTTGTTCTTGAGGCCGCTCAACTCCCGGAGGTCCCCCATGGGCTCTGAGACCCCCCGGGGCAGCAGCTGTTGGCACGGGGCTTCAGATAAATTCTCCCGGGGTTCATGACTGGGCAGACAGATTATCTTGTCCTGCGTCACCTGGGGATGGGGGCGAGGGTATGAAAGAGGGTGAAGGATCTGGGGTGGCCTGGGAAGTTACAGGGAGAGGAAGCAGGCTGCAAGCAGGAGAGGTCTGCCTTGATCCCCAGCTGTCCTCAGCTGGCTGTAACTTTGGAAGAGTCATTAAACCTTTGAATACGGGACTTTGTCTGGAAATAAAAGAGCTGGGTTGATTCGTGTTCCTCAAAAAGATGTTAAAGACCTAGGGAATTCCCTGCTGGCCCAGTGGCTAAGACTGGGCACTCTCAATGCAGGAGGCCTGGGTTTGATCCCTGGTCAGGGAACTAGATCCCACATGCCACACCTAAGGGTTCATGCTCCAACTTAAAAAAAAAATGAAGATCTCACAGGCTGCAAGTAAAAATGCCACATAAGGCAACTAAGAACTGGTGCAGGTAAATAAATATTAAACAAAAAAGATGTTGAAGTCCTAAGCCCCAAATACCTGACCTGTGATTGATGCCTTATCTGGAAATAGTGTTTGCAGAGCAGATGTAATCAAGTTAAGATGAGGGAGAAATTTGGGCACACACACACACTCACACTGAGGGAAGATGCTGTGAAGATACAGGGAGAGTGTCCTCTATCATCCAAGGAATGCCTGAGGCCACCAGAGTCTAGACGAGAGGCACAGCCTTCGCAAGGAACCAGCCCTGTCAACACTTTGATTTCGGATGTCCAGTCTCTAGAACTATGATAGGATAAGGGAAGACTTCCGGAATCTCCCAGACCCCGCCCCTGGGAAACCCCGCCCCATCCAGGCCACGCCCCGCCCCGCCCCGCCCCTTACCTGGAGGGTGCACCCGAAGACCCCGATCATGAGCATGGCCACGGTGAGGTACTCGGCCAGCACGTCCCACCAAGGTTTGAGCACCTTGAAGGCGGGCTGCTGCTCCGTGAACTGCTTGAACTCCGCCACCGGAATCATCCTTCCTATGAGGACAGCAGGAAGCTCAGGATAGGGCGCCTTGTGAGCCAGGCCCCCAGAAGAGCCAGCATCAACGCCTCTGCTCCCAGTATCCGCGCTCCGCCCCGCCGAACTCCGGCAGAACCCACGGCTGTGCGCTCCCTTCCCCTCCCCCGTCCCCTAGACCTCACCTCCTTCCTGGAGCCAAGCGACTAAGACTGAATGCTTGGCTTAAGGTGGTAAGTACTTACTGCTCGGTAAGTCCTCACCACCTCTGTTCCCAGGCACCCTTGCCCCGATGGGACTGGGCTTGACCACTCAGAGTTCAGAAGGGGCATTCCACGAGGCCGCTGCACCACCGCTCGTCGGTGTGGCCTTCTCCCCAAGCCCAGGCATCTCCTCCCACCCTTGACGCCGGTCCCAAACACTTCGCTCTGCTTCCTTGACTCCAGACACCCGGTACCCAGGCGGCTAGCCCCGGATCCCTCCGTCACTGGACCACAGAGTCCCGAGATTCGGGACTTCCGGGGCGTGGACCCCCACCCCCTTCAGGGGCGCTCTGGGCACCACCTCCAACCTCCAACCGGAAAAGCCGGCTGGAGCCTGGCTCTGGTTACCGGCCCCAGGGGCAGGGAGTGGCGGAGCTGAAGGCTTGTTGGCCCTGGGGGGTGGAGGGTGGCAGTGACGAAGACACCTGGGTTTCTGGTGGGGCCAGTGTTTAGGATCTGCGGCGGAAAACCGATACCTCAAAGGCAAGGGCTGAGGGGCAAAGAATCAGGAAATGGAAAACTCACAGGGAGAGAGCCAGGGTGACACCTACGACTACAAAGTCTAGGACGGGGCTGGGCTGCCAGGCTCCTGGGCGGCTAGCCTACTCTGTCTGTCCCTGGGTTTCATTTTAGACCAAGGTATCATTATTCCAGATACAGCCAGCCAGGCGCAAGGCTCTCGGGGGCGTGGACCACAAGCTGGAGCAGCACCCTCCCAGACAGGCAGCCCTGGAGCCTCTTCTTCTCAGGTCTAGAAGGGGAAAGAAAGGGAGGCAGCAAGGCCTCCACTGTCTCCGAGGGGGCTCCTAGGCCGGTCCATCCCCCCTCCCCAGCACCCATGCTCCCCAATATAAAGCCCCTGTTTCTCATCCTTCTCATGCTTTCCAGATGGCACAGTGGTCAAGAACCTGCTTGCCAATGCAGGAGGTGCGAGAGATGTGGGTTCAATCCCTGAGTGGAGAAGATCCCCCGAAGGAGGAAATGGCTTCCCACTTCATTATTCTTGCCTGGAGAATCCCATGGACAGTGGAGCCTGGGGGGCTATAGTCCATGGGGTTGCAAAGAATCGGACATGACTGAGCACGGAAGCCTGTTTCTCATGTAGGTTTCCTGGGCCCTGTGGTCCTCATCCTGATAGCTTGTCACTGGCTGGGCAAGGAAGGGAGGCGTCTGGGTCATCGGATCATCCTCCAGTCTCCCACCCATCTCCTGGGGGGCAGGGCCTGGCCTCTGTCCCACACCTCAGCCAATCGCTCTGATACCTCCGTGCCTCCCTCTTTGGTCCCCATAACCCTGGAAGGCCTCCCATTGCTACTGAATGAGGACAAGGTGGAAGTGGGCGGGGCTATAGGATGCAGGCCCCGCCCTGCAGGCTGAAGTCAGGGCAGTCGGCCACACCCCTTAATCCCACTAGGGATGGCATGCAAGGGAAGGGACACACCTGCCTACACCCAGTCTCCAGGGGCCCCTGACTCAGGCCCTGACTCACCCAGCACCAGGTACACGCAAGGGGGTACACAGAGCACAGGATCCCTCACCCAATGACCCAGCCCTTGCACTCAGTTTCACAACCTGTCCTCAACAACAAGCCTAGTAAAGGTGCCCCCCCAGTGCATCACAGGCTTCAGGCACCAGGGAATCTAATAGAAACACACCCAGGGCAACTCCACAGCCCCCAGGGGCCAAATTGCAGCCACCGATTGGGACAACCTTGGGGGCATTCTAGTGTGTACACACCAGTGCACGTGTGTACAAGCTGAAGGGAGACTCAGTACCAGAGACACAGCCATACACTCTCTTCCAGTTCTGGCCACCCACTATTCTCCCTGCCCTGGCCACCTGCCCCTGCAATGGACACTGCTTCAATTAAGAATGGTGACTCTTAGCAGAAATGCCACACAGACAGGCAGGGAGGACCAACTTCCTGCCCCCGAGGCCCTGCCACCCTTCAGGACACATCTCACAATTGTGGAAGCTCTGCTACTGGTCATCCCAGACCCACAATCAAAAGCAAGAAGGCAGAGACACCCAGAGTCCCCAACAGATGGGTCAGAGGCTCCCATGGAGCAAGGTGTATACACAACAGCCTCAAAGGCAGACATGGGGTTATCATTATCTGTCTCCATGACTCAATCTTGATTGTTTGGAACCTGCCATTAAGTTTCCCCAGACACAAGACTGGCCCCCCTTTGTCTGAACCAGGCTGGTGGGAGGGCTAGGGGGGAAAGCATCATGGGGGTGTGGGGACAGAGAACTTAAGGCCACCAGATGTTTTCAGTGTCTTGTTTGACCCCCAACTCCGGGAGCATGGATATGGAGACCCTTATTTCCCAGACTCGGGGAAGTGAAATAACTCATTCAAGGTGTCCCAGCTTGTGACAAGCAGCATTTGAGGGAGACCCCCTGAGTCCTGTCCGTCTGATCACAGGCACTCTGTTCCAGGTTGAGCAAGAACCTCTCACTGGGATGAAGCATCTTTGCCAGGGGGCCTCAGAAGGGGGCTTCTTCCGGTAGAGAAGAGATGACGGGAGGATGTCTGCTCTGCCTACCAGGCTAAGTTGTCCTTGTCAGCCTCTGAACGGGAAATTGCCCCCTGCGTAGCCTTAGCTCCGCCTACCCATGCCTCACCCTTGCTTCTCTCTCAGGCCTCCCCCAAGCCCCCACGTTGCCTCTAAACACTGGCAGCGGTGGTGGGTGCCCCTGATCCCCCCACCCCCCATTTCCACCCACTGTCCAAGCTAAGCGGCAAAGAACAAAGAGTGACAGTTGTCAGCCCCGAAATGGGCCTTGGAGGGCACTCGGTTTAACCTTTGACTTCTACACGAGGGAGAAATTATGGTCAGGGGTGCGGGGAGCAGTAGCAGCAGAGCCAGTTCTGGGCCTTAGGCCTGGGGAGTCCCAACCTAGAACTTTTCCAAGCTGCCCTTCCAGAACTGGGGGATCTGGGCAGTCTTTAGGTTCAAGGGACCCGGAAGGGACAGCCTGGGGAGGCCCCCACGTGTTAGGGCTCTGAGAGGTGAGGGGCTCGCTGGGATGAGCTGTCACCGCCAAGAGGAGAGGGGAACAAGGTATCAAGATGCCCAGGGTGGACCCTAGCTGTTCGATCTTCACTCTGTCCTTGGTCAGGCCTGCCGGGCTCCCTGGATAGGCGCCCTTGGGCTGGCCAGGGCCGGGCCTCTCTCTGCACCGCCCCCTCTCACCACCGCCCCCCCCCCTCAACGCCCAGCTCCTCTGTGCCCCAGACGGCTTAGGGCTCAGGTCGCAGGGCCAGCCGCATCTCGGGCTGTCCTCCTGTGGGCCAGGTCCTCACCCCGCCACCCGGTGCCCAACCGCGGAGAGCCACCTACTCACCTCACGGGCCAGACGCTGTTTCCAACTCCTGTGTCCCGGGGAGCTGAGCGGCCGGGACTCCCGCGGAGTTCGCGGGCAGGACTGGGTGAGTCAGGGCGGGCGGGACCGGAGCCGCGGGCTGCCCCGCCCCGCCCCGCCCACCAGCCGTCTCGGCCCCGCCTCCCTTCGGACGCTCCCGGACTCCCGGTACCGCCGGAGAGCCGGAGGTAGGCGATTCTTGAGGGGAGGAGCTCGTCGGAGGAGCAGGAACGGTAGAATTCTGCGCTCCACTGCAGTGGGGCGGACCTGGCGTGGGGGACACTGAAAGGGGCTGAAGGCGCTGGACGCCCAAAGCCAACCTGAGAGTAGCTTTCTGGGATCTAAGCTGTATAGGCCAGTCGGGAACAGGTGGAAGCCCTCCTCCTCCCTTCACTCCCAGGTGCAGCTACTTGGCTTTGAAACAGGGAATCAGTGATCTGGGCCCAAGGGAGGGCGGGGCGCTTTCTCCTTCCTGCTCTGACCACCCAACCAAGGGAGGCTCTCCACTGGGGAGGAGACAGAGTCCGGGATCAGAGGGCTCTGGGAGCCAAGGTTGGAGTCCAATCTGGGAGATCTGCTTCTCAAAGGGAGACCCTGCTGTTCCAACCCCCACGATTTCCTCCCCACTTTGGGAGGCCTGACCTAGATCTCAGACAAGACTTTTACCTTGATCTGCTCTGTCTGCTAGATTCAAGAGAGAGGAGACCTGAGAAGGTGGGAGAGTGAGACCCCATCTCATGGGGAAAAGAAGCCCACAAGTTCACCAGATTAGAGATACTCTGAAACCTTGAGGGTTGGGACCCCCTAAGCTTAGGTTCCTCTGTGAAATCTGGCAATGGGCGTGACCCCCTTCAGAAGTCCCTGTGGGCTCGGCCATGGGCCGCCCAAAGATAAACCTTTGTGTGGACAAGATAAATGAGGCTATATCTTCTCTCTCAGAGCTTCTGCTCTATTGGGGTATGTGTGGGTGGGTGGGTGGGTGGGGGTGGGGAGAGGGAGAGGGTAAGGATGTGTATAATTAAGGAACAAGATAATGTCAATTTGTGACAAATGCTTGTGTATATAGGGGCTTCCCAGGTGGTGCAGTAGTAAAGAATCTGCCTGCCAGTGCAGGAGATGCAGGTTTGATCCCTGGGTGTGGAAGGACACTTGTAGAAGGAAATGGCAACCCCCTCCAGTATTCTTGCCTAGAGAATCCCATGAACAGAGGAGTCTGGTGGACTACAGCCCATGGTGTCTCAAAGAGGTGGACATGACTGAGCGATTGAGCATGCACTTATGCTGTGTATATAGCAAAACAGGGTGAGATGAAGTGGTAGCAAAGGGGCCTTTTGAGATGAATAGTTTCTCCTTTTCCTCTAGCCTCTGGAGTAGCTCCTTGAGACCCATGCCCTGAGGGTTTGTTCTCAGCTATATGCTGGGATGTGTGTCTTGTTACACACTGCTTTGCACTTCTGTGCAATAGTCTCTGCAGTCATTGGAACTGAAGCCCCACGAGCCCTAGACACATATCTTTTCTGACACTTCAGATGGTGCCTGGCACACAGTGGGCATTCAGTAAATGATGGATGGATGCTTAGTTCAGGCTCTTCTTGATGCAGACTCCGAGGCAAGGAATTAGATGGCAATAGTTTCTCTGGAAGGTGAACTCAGGAAGCATTAACGGTGAGCCAGTGGGGAAGAGAAGGAAGCCAGTAAGTGTTAATGAGGGTAGCTCTGGGAGATGATGGCAGATGCACCTCCAAGGTGTACCCACCCAAGTGGCGGGGAGTGGAAGCATTGTTGCACCAGCTTCTGTCTGTCGTGGCTGAGGGCTTCTCTGGAGACGGGGGTGGAGGGGGCGTTCACGCCTTGGGACTCCTGACTTTCCCTGCACGTGGGGACTCTGGGTGCTCAGAGGGTGTGGGAGGGGCTGTATGGGATCTGCCACAGGTACAAATGCTTGAGTGGGATGTCTTAGCCATATGACATACATGCAATGCTGCCCAGTGGTCCTCCAGAAAGACTGCCTACTTTACATTCCCACTGGTAGTTCATGAGTTTCCCCACATGCACACTACCCAGGCTTTTTAACAATTGTGGTAATGTACACATACGTAACAAACAGTTTGCCATCCTAACTATTTTTAAGGGTACAGCTCACTGGCATTAAGAGCTTCCCTGGTGGCTCAGAAGGTAAAGAATCTGCCTGCGATACAGATTGATCCCTGCAATGCAGGTTTGATCCCTGGGTCAGGAAGATCCTCTGGAGAAGGAAATGGCAACTCACTCCAATATTTTTGCCTGGAGAATCCCATGGACAAGAGGAGCCTGGAGGGCTATAGTCCTTGGGGGTCCCCAAAGAGTCAGACATGACTGAGCAACCAGTACTCTCACTTCAGTGGCATTAAGTAATTTCACAGTGTTGGGCAACCATCCCCACCATCCGTCTTCACAACTTTTTTCATTTTGCAAAAACTGAAACTCTGTCCTCATGGAACACGAATTCACTATTCCTCTTCTCCAGCCCCTGGCACTCAGCGTTATACCGTCCATCTCAATGAATCTGAATCCTCTGGGGACCTCATATAAGTGGATCACAGTGGCTATATCGTTTTACATTCCCACTAATGGTACACAAGTGTTCTTATTTCTCCATATTCTCACCAGTACTTGTTTATTTATAACCAGCTTTTAAGGTTTTGTGAACCTGAGGTAGCTATCTATTGCTGTGTAACAAACTGTCCCAAAACCTAACTCCTTAGGACAACAAGAATTTACTGTCTGACAGTTACTCAGGACTTCCCTGGTAGTTCAGCAATAAAGAATCTACCTGCAATGCAGGAGACAGAGGAGAAAAAGGGTTCTATCCCTGGGTTGGGAAGATCCCCAGAAGAAGAAATGGCCACTCACTCCAGTATTCTTGCCTGGGAAATCCCATGGACAGAGAAACCTGGTGGGCTATTGTCCATAGGGTCACAAAGAGTCAGACTCAACTGAGGGACCTGAGCTCACGTGCAGCTTCTCAGGGTGAGGAATCAGGGACAGTGGCTACAATGAGTGGTACAAGTCTCCCTTCCCTGGACCCCAACAACCCTTGAGTTGCTTTCTGTCACTGTCTATAGATTAGCTTGCAATTTCCAGAAGGTTGTATGAATGGGACCACGCAGGGCATTCTCAAGCTCTCTGTATGAACAAAAGTGATGGGGACGAGGTGGGGCAGAGGGAGCTGGTTCTTTGGAATGGGATAGTGAGTAGCTAAGAGTCTGGAGAGATTGGGCTTGAGAGCAGAGAGCCCAGTGTTTCTGTGGGGTCGATGTGGTCTTTTATTTTTTAATTAATTGATTTGGCTGCACTGGGTCTCAGTTGCAGCACACAGGATCTTCAGTCTGTGTTACGACACACGGGATCTTTAGTTGTAGCAGGCAAACTCTTAGTTGCAGCATGTGGGGTCTAGTTCCCTGTGTTGGGAGGGTAGCCACTGAACCACCAGGGAAGTCCCCAGTGTGGTTTTGAGTATAAGCAGAGGTGCAGGAGGGTGCCTGGCACTGTCCCCCAGCTCAGGGCGGCTGAAGACGGCCATCTCCCTCTTCATGCTTCTATCCCCTCCATGCCACAGTCCCCTATCAAGGTACTCCAGGTGGCCCCTGCACCAGTTGTCAAGTCACCAAAATGACACCCCTACTCCCTCAGGCTGGGCTGGGAAACCTCGAACGGGATTTCTTCAGCTCCTTCATGCACTGGTTTTGACACCTCCAGCACCCTCCCCCACCCCCCCAATAATCTCATCTCCCCAAAGCCTGGCTCTATCCAGAAGCTTTTGCTGACTTGACTTTATCTGACCCGAGAGGGTGTGGAGAGTGGGGGTGCGCTGCCCTGTAGAAGGTTGGGTCACTTCTCACCAGCCTCGGTCTCTCTCTCCCCCTCATTCTTTTTTCCTCTCTTCCGCCAAATCGGGGCCTACCCCTACTTTCCCAGGGCTTCATTCTCCCACCAGTCTCCCGAGCTCAACGAGATAGGAGGTTTCCTGGGGTCTGTGAAAAAGCTTTGGGTAAAAGAGAGGTGGAAGCCCCAGGAAACCTGGGTCCGGGGGCAGCCTCTGCGGTCGCGAAGGCAAAGACTGGGCCAGGGACATCAAGAGGCCGGATTGGCGAACTGGGCACGAGGCGCGATGGTCCCGCCCCTCCTGGTTGCCAGGGCCCAGCCTATCCGCGGTCAGGCCGGCCTCGGGTCTCCAGGTGGTTGGGTGGGGGCCTGGGCAGGTGTGTGTGTGGCAGCGGATGGGGAAGAGGGGGTTAGACTGGATCGGACACCCCAAGGGGTTACCCCCTCCGCGAAGCCCCTCCGGTTGGGTGTCTGAGTCCTCAGGCGCAGCCGCAAAGAAGCCGCCTGTGGCTCCCACGCGCTCCCCCCTCCCCACTCAGTTCCGCGCGCTCCCGCCTGCGCCTTCCCGGTCTGGATCCAGAGCACGCGCCCCCTTCTCCCCCGCCCGCCGCCAAGGGCCGGGCCCGCCTCGCGGCGCCGCCGCCCGCCGCCCCCTCCCCTCGCCTGCCCTCCGCTCGCCGCAGCCACCGCCGCGGCGCTCCCACCCGGCCCCACCCCAGGCGACCCAGCGTGGAGCGGAGGAAGACCGAAGCCCGAGGTGAGCAGTGGCGCGAGCAGGTGGAAAGGCGGCGCGGACCAGGGCCCAGCTGGCGCAGGGGGACGGGCTCGGAACGCGGCTCTTTGTCTCCCAAGCCCGTGCGCGGGCTGCCGGGACCGCTCCTCCTCCCGGCAGGTGCCGGCGTCTCTCCCGGAGGCCCGGGACTGCTCTGGGGGCTGGCGAGGGGACCCGGGTGTGTGCTCATCCCTTCATATGGAACCTGTGGCAGGCCCCCTGGCCCGACGCTGGTGGTCAAGGCCCTGAGGGGGCGAGGGGTAGGTGGGTTGATCTCTAGTCCTGAGAGGGAGCAGAGGCAGGCGTGGCCTGGAGGAAAGGCGATAAGGACGAGACTTGGGGACCACCATGAGCAGCTGCACTGGTGAGTGGTGGGTGGGTGGAAGGAAGTGGATCCAAGCAGAGAATTGGGCACCCATGGGTGGTGACGCAGGAGGAGCAGAGAGGTGCCAGGACCCAGAGCCTTGCAGGCAGCATAGCGGTCCAGGACCTGGGATGCTGATTAATCTGTTTCTTCGTGAGGTGCTGGATGGACAAGAAGGACAAGTCCAGGGCAGCGGCCGCCGGTCGCCTGCCCGCTTCTCGCCCTCCCGGCCTTCCGATCCCCAAGTCCGCAGGGTCTCCACGACCCCCTCCTCCAGTAACCAGCGCGGCTCTCCGAGTTCTGGGAGCAGCAGCCGCCGCAGGGCGAGGGCCCCTGGCAGAGAGAACTGGGGGCATCCGGGGAACCGCTCTCCCGGAGGTTACTCCCCAGTTGGGACCAACGCGGAGCGCTGGGACAGGCCCCCGGAGCCCAGGTACTTCAGCCTCTTTCCCTGATTCTGACCCTATCTTGCCTCCTCTCCTCTGAGGCACCAGCATCCCCTTGATATCTGGGGCACCTGTGTTGACTCGGCCTTCTCCCCACAGCCTCCAGGCCCCCAGCGGCTGGGAGAGGAGAGCGGGCCCCTGCCAGGACCCCAGGCTCAGGCTGTATCTCTAGCCCCGGGCATGCCAGCGCGCCCACCAGGTAACACACAACCCCCCCCCCCCCCCCCGCCCAGTCCCTTAGGCAAGGGTTAGTGTCTCCATCTGGAAGCCTTTAATTAAAGTGTGTGGGAGCACTTGCTGATCACTGGGCGCAAATCGGTGAAAGCTGTTATTAGCTGGCAGAGAGAGCATATGCCCCATTTTACAGATGGGGAAATGTAGACTTGGGAGAGGAAACAGGAGCTGGAGCTTTGCCCTGATCGCAGCCCCTCCTGTCCTCAGACCAGGCCCTCTTGGGCAGAAGGGGCTCCGTCCCCCAACTGAGGAACCTGCGGCCAGAGGAAAAGCCACAGATTCACCCAGAAGAAGCACCCTGAGTACCGGGGCACGGAGAGGTATGTGACCTGGGGGGAGGAACCGGCGGGGTTCCTGACCTGTGAAGTATTGGTGACCTTTGGCCTTCGGTTTTGTCCCCAGACTCTTCTGGGTCCACCCCAGCCATACCCTCCCCGGTCAATTCCCGTCGGCCTCGGGCTGCGGGCGCTGAGGTGGGTGTCCCCCGGGCAGCTCCAAGTGCCCGGCTCCGGCCCCCGACGACTGAGGCCTCCAGGAAATCCGTGAACAGCGCCCCAGAACGCAGCGCGGCGGAGCCGAGCCCTGCCGCCAGGAGGCGACCCAGCGCCGGCGGGAGCCTCCAGAGGCCAACCTCGCGCCCCCTGGGCTCTGGCGTCACCCCTCTATCCTCCCCTGTCCGCTCTGGAGCCTCCCCGGCTGGAACACCCCGGGCTCTTGTTCAGCCCAAGTCGAAAGGGCTGCAGACCCTTCGTGTCCCACAGGCCACATCCCCCAGGAAAGGCGCAGCCCCAGTGAGGGGCCTTTCTCCTCTGGCCACATCCTCTCTACCTTGTCCTACCGCACCGCCTCCGCGTGTCCCAGCCACTCCCTCTCGGGACGCGCTCCCTCCTTCTCCACCGACCACGCCCCCCTCCCAGGCCCTCAGCCGGTCTTTGACCACGCCCCATTCACTAGCCCCTCCCTCTTCGGCTCCACCCTCTCTGCTGACCCTCCCCTCTCCCCCGGCCACACCTCCTTTGCAGGCTCCACACACACACCTGGGTACATCCTTTCTGGAGGGGTCCGCCTCTCCTTTGGCCATGGCCCCTCTCCCTCCAGTTTCACCCGCTCTGCATAATGTACTCCCCACCGAGGCGTCTTTGACTTTACCTCCTTTTCCAGCTCTCCCCTCTCCCTTAGCCACACCACCTTCGGCAGGTCCTCTACCACCAGCCGCTGCCCCCATACAAGCCCCTCTGTCTCAAGCAGCATCTGTGAGGAACCTGTCCTCTCCCCTAGCCACACCCCCTCCTCAAGCTCCTTCCGCTCTGGCCACGCCCCCTCCGCAGGCCAGTCCTCTGTCTCCACCTCTTCAGGCCACGCCCTATACACTGGACACGCCTCTCACACCCTCTCCACAGGCCTCACCCTCTCAGACCACACTCTCTCTGCAGGGTTCTCCCCGTTCAGAGTCTCCCTCTCCCCTGGCCAGGCCTCTGCTACAGACTCCACCTCCTCTGGCTACTTCCCCTCGACAGGCCATTCCTATACAGACCCCATCTCCAGCCTCACCACCTTTGCGGGCGACCCCTCCTCCGCTGGCCGTGCCTCATCCGCACTCTCCACCTTCTCTGACCACGCCTTCTTTACAGGCCACTTCCCCTCAGAGCCTGCCTCCCCTGCTGGCTCCACCTTCTTTGGTCTCACCTCCTTTGCAGGCCCCACCCTCTCCTCCCCCTGCTTCATCTCCTCTGCATGATCCTCCCTCTCTTCGGGCTCTGCCCCTACAGAGGGGTCCACCTTCTCTGGCCTCGCCTCCTCTTCAGGCTTCCCCTTCTCCCCCTGCTTCATCCTCTCTGCAAGACTCTCCCTCTCCCCAGGCGACACCCCCTCCGCAGGCTCTACCTTCTCTGAGCACGCCCCCTTTACAGGCCACTCCTCCTCAAAGCCTGCCTCCTCTGCAGGCTCCACCTTCTCTGGCCTTGCCCCCTCTTCAGGCCCCTCCTTCTCTCCCTGCTTCACCCCCTCTGCAAGACTCTCCCTCTCCTCTGGCCACACCCCCTCCGCGGGATCCGCCTTCTTTGAGCACGCCCCCTTTACAGGCCACTCCTCCTCAGAGCTTGCCTCCTCTGCAGGCTCCACCTTCTCTGTCCTCGCTCCCTCTACAGGCGGGTCCCTCTCCTTCTGCTTCACCCCCTCTGCAAGACCCTCCCTCTCCTCTGATCACGCCCCCACCACGTGCTCCACCTTCCCTGGCCTTGCCGACTTTGCAGACCCCTCCCTCTCCCCCTGCCTCACCTCCTCTGCAGGCCCCACGCCGCCCTCCAACCCCAGGTCCCGATGCCCCCATCTCGGGCCCACGGCTGACCCTGGCGCTGGCCCCGGGCCCACCGCCGCCGCCGTCGCGCAGCCCATCCAGTACGCTGAGTGGCCCGGACCTGGCGGGCCACAGCAGCAGCGCCACCAGCACGCCCGAGGAGCTGCGCGGCTACGACAGTGGGCCCGAAGGAGGCGCCGCAGCCTCTCCGCCTGCCGATGCCGAGCTCGCCGCCTGCCACCCGGCAGCTTGGAGCCGAGGTTCCGCGCCGCCTCTGGCCATCCGTAGCACCCCGGGTAAGCAGTCCTCCGGACTCTGTGGAGCAGTAGAAGGGGCGAGGGTCTGGGATGTGAGAGGGCGGGGTCGGAGGCTCGGCTCGGGGGCAGGACAGTTGGGTCTGAGGGCGGAGCTGAAGGGAGGGGCGGAGTCTCGTGGCGGGGGTGGGGCTTCCCGCTCTCGCTGTGCATCCCCGCCCCTCTCCCTCTGCTTCACCCCCTCTGCAAGACCCTCCCTCTCCTCTGATCACGCCCCCACCACGCAGGAGCGCCCCTGCCTTGGTCTCCTGCATCCGGGTCGGGCTCTGCTGATGGCTTGTGCACCATCTATGAGGCTGAAGGTCCCGAGTCGGCGAGTCCCGCCACAGACGCGCTGGATCCCGGGCCTGGGCCCGGCGCGGGCGGTGGGAAGGCGGCGGCCGGAGCTGTGGCTGGTTCGGCCTCTCGTGGCGCGAAGCCGGCGCGCTTGGGAGAGCTGCCGCTGGGGGCGCTGCAGGCGAGCGTCGTGCAGCACCTGCTGAGCCGGACGCTGCTGCTAGCTGCGACCGAGGAGGCCGCGGGAGGCAGCGGTGGTCCAGGGGGCGCCGGAGGTGGTGGCAGCGCGGGGGGCGCCCGCACTGCGTTGAGCGACGCCGAACTGGGCCGCTGGGCCGAACTGTTGTCTCCGCTGGACGAGTCCCGCGCCAGCATCACCTCAGTCACTAGCTTCTCCCCGGATGACGTGGCTTCCCCGCAGGGTGACTGGACCGTGGTAGAGGTGGAGACCTTCCACTGAGCCCGACCCTGTCCCCACCCGCCCACCCCACCCGACCCCTGCCTTAGGATTTGCCCCTCAGGTTACACTTAAAGGTCTTAGATTTCCTCCTCCCTTCCTCCAGGAGCCTGGCTTCCCATGGAATGGTCTCAGTCCCTTTAGAGCCCTAGAATTTTGGTCCAGGCTTGCGACCCATTGGGGAAGACAATGGCACCCCACTCCAGTACTCTTGCCTGGAAAATCCCATGGACGGAGGAGCCTGGTAGGCTGCAGTCCATGGGGTTGCTAAGAGTCGGACACGACTGAGCGACTTCACTTAACTTCACTCTTGCGACCCAACCACACCTTTGGCCAAGGCCCTCCCCTTGAGCCCCTCGCCTTTGGCCTAGAACGCACTCCCGCACCCCTCGAGCCCCGTCCGTTCCTCGGCCTAGACTCTTCCCGGTGTCCAGTGTATTGTCTTCCGCGCAGCCCGAGTTTGCAATAAAGCGAAGACTGAGGCCTGTTCACTTTCTCCTTCGCGGTCTCGGGCTGGGGGGCCTCCTGGGTGCATCCGACCACAAGGCGGCGCGAGCGGCCAGGCAGGCCATGCTGGCGGCTGTGCACGGCAGGTTGTAGCTCTGGTTGAAGGCTTTCCCCAGAGTTCCTCCACTGAGGGTAGGGGCGTGCAAGGAGGGGCTGCGGTGGGATCAGGAAATGCTGAGAGTTCCCGTGGTCCAGCGCCGTGCACCCACCAGCGTGCGTGAATGTAGGCATTCTTATGCCTGACTTCTCATGGAAATATCAAGTGCAGGAGGGGCCCAGGTGGGGCTGCGCGAGAAAGTGAATGAACGAGGTGTGCCCGGTGTGGCCAGCTGACCAAGCTCTTCCTATACTCTGCCACGGGAGCAGGCACTCCTTGCAGGGCTGGGGGAGACACTTGGGGAGGGATTGCTTGGATCTCAGGAGAGGGTGCAAGCCACTTCCTGAGGTTCTTCCTCACAGTGTGCACCCCTTTACTTTCTACACCCTGGGGTGTTGGAGATAGGGGAGGCCTGAGACTGATGGCCATCTCAGGTCCCTCCAGGGTCTCCCAAGAGGGCACACTGTTCTCTGCTCACCAAGGAGGCTGCAGTGCAAAGAGCAGCCCCGCAGCTGAGCCCTGGGCTTGGGAAGGGGAGTCACTGCCTCCTGGGCGGACCGCATTGAGGAGCACAGGGAAGGAGAAGCCTTTCCAAGGCTGATGGGAGATCTGGGCATGCTTCCGTTGCCCATTCCTCTCCAGGTGCCCTCACCATGCCCCTCTGGGCCTGCCTCCCAGCCATGGGCCTTGCCTTTCATCCCAACTTAGGACGTCCCCCCTAAGCCCTCTAGCCAGGCATCCTTGCCTGTGCACCAATGTCGAGGGTCCTCACCAGAGCCAACCACTGCCTTTGCTTGTCTCCCCGAGTCAGAATTCCTTGCCCTTCCTCCCACAGTCCAGTCATCCTGACTCTAGCTCCTTTAAACCACAGCCCAGGCCCTCCTTCTTCCCAAGTACCCGTGCAGGAAATGGATCCCCTAGGCCTTTCCTCCCCAAGGGTGTCCTGCTTTACATCCAAAATGATGGCGGCCCGAGGGGAACCACAATCCTCAGGACAGGTAGATGGACAGAGAGGGACCCCATGTGGGGCTATTTCTCTGCCCACAGACCCAGTCCCTGAAGCTGGGTTCCTGCTGGTCCCCACCCCAGAAGCAACTGCCTCCCAACCTAGGATCTGAAGAGAAATTGGCCCAGTCTTGATGGGATACTGTCACCTCCATCCCTGGGAGCTGATCAGTTAAGGTGACAAACTCCAGAGGTTCCTTTTCTAAGCTGGGCCCTGGTGAGGATCTGGGTGTCCTTGTTTCCAGATGCTGAGACAAGCCCAAGGGTAGGGGCTGACTCGTGACATGTTGGGTAGCTGAGGCCCCAAGGCCAGCCCTCGAGAAGGAGCAGGGCAGAGCCCCAGTTCTCCCAACTTCCTGCCCCATGCTGGGAGCTAACCGGGTAGAGTTACTCGGTGGGAGCAGGAGAGGCAGGCAGCCATGGTCAAGGTCTCAGTGTTCAAACTGTGTGGTGGGGATGGTGATGGGTCTACAGGAGCTGTGGTGTGAGAGGGGCGCAGCTGTCCCGGTGCATGACAGGTGTTCTGCTTGCTGCTCTGCAGGTATCATGCAGCAGAGCAGGGCACACTTTGTGGGTCCACACCGGGCGTAGAGGCCAGGGCCAGGCTGGTATCTGGCTGGACCCAGTTAAATGTCTCCCCCAGGAAGCCTTCCTTGCCATCCCTGGATCTGACTCCCTGCGCTAGCTGGGAGTACGCCTCAGCTCTGTGGGCAACCCTAAAAAAAACCCTGCCTCTCTGGGCCTTCTTTCCCCAGAGCAGTCCCCACTGCCTGGCTCAGTTTTGTCTCTGTGCTGACCCCCAAGACTGTAGTCCCTCTGATGGTGCCCCTCTCACCTAAGCCCTCCATGGCTCCCCAGTACCCTCAGTTCAAAGTGCAAAATCTTTCTTCTCCTGATTTGAAAACCCCCTTCCCAGTCTGGCCATGCCCACTTTCTCCTGTTCCTTCTTCACAGATCTCACGTGTCTCCTGCTGATCCCTCCACATCTCACCCTTATGCTTCTGCCCTTGGAGATGCATCCACCCCCCACCTCTTCCAAGAAACCTTCCCTGATCTCCCTACACATTCATCTAGGCACTTGCCACTCTTAGTGCAGGCTTATCCCTGTCTGTCTCCTCCACTGCACTTGGGACCCCTCAGAACCAGGCTCAAAGCAGAAAACCCTGAAGGCTGCGGGAAGTACATGCCAAATGGAGGAAACTAGATCCTGAATCCTCCTGAGGCCCCAAGCCCAAGCCCCTTCATTCTCCATGACTCTCAGGGGAGGCCCTGGCTGAAATGCCCTGATGGGAAATCATGGCCCACTCTCTCCATGTCCAGAGCCATCCTCCTGAAAATGCCTGCTCTAAGGGTGCATCTGACCTGTTCCTCCAATACCAACCTCTCTCTTCCTACCCCCACACTTAATGTTCACACGCACAGTGTGAACTTTGCTCTTCCACACTGCACCCCATCCTAGGCAGCCTCTTTGGGGCCCTGCTGGCCTGCTGTGACCTGTGCCCCTGGTTCTCTTAGACAGTGGGAGGCTCCCAAGGGCATAGACAGCCTCCTCCCTTCCCCGCTGCTTCACAAGGGGCCAGGGACCCCCAGGCCTGCCCCACTCAGCGCCCCTTGTTGTGACTGTGTAAATACACTTTATTTTCCATCTTTCCCGCCTGGGCGACATGTGGAGTGTGAACAGGCAGTGTGCAAAATGGTGGTGGGCAGTGCGGGGGGCATGTGGGTGAGCCCCTGGGATGCCCACCCTGGTCCCCAGGCTTTGTAACACTGAGTGGGCGACCGGGAAGAGGGGACTGAGCATGGATCTCCACCCCAGGAAGCGCCAGGGGGACTGTTTGTGATGCTGTTCTAGGCTCCAGGAGCACCGAGAAGGTCAGCCCGGGGGTCATGAGGTCCCGGGGGGTCGGGTCTGGGGGCATCGTTGGACTTTGGCACCGTTCTTGGTTCTGACTCAGCAGAGACCACGGGACCACTGTGAGCAGGTTGTGGGGGGAACTCAGCCAGGAGGCCTCCTCCCCTGGGGCTGGAGGGTGGGGCTAGGGATACAGAGGAGGAAGGGACTTGGAGGCTGGGGATCCCCTGGAGAGGAGGCTAGCCTGCATGGGGAGCCCCTCTCCCCTGTCACTGGCCAAGCTGGGGTGATGGGGCTGCCACAGAGGAAGAGGTGGGGTGCTGGGGAGGGGGAGGTCTCTCCACTTCCTTACAGCTGCTCTGGCCTCTAGGAAATAGGGACAGGTACTGCCCAGGCCCTGGCTGGTTCCAGCTAGCCGGTCACACCCTGGCAGCCCTGCACTCAGTAGGGGGGACTTTGGTTTCTGTTGCAGGGGCCACAATGCCTGCACCAGGCAGGGAAGCCCTGCCTGGCCATCTATCTCCAGAGGCCAAGGGTCCCCAGGGCCTTCATGGGTGGTAAAGTCTGGCCTACAGGGGCACCTTCCTCCTCAGGCCTGCCCCAGAGCCTGGGCCCTTCCCGGCAGGGCCGCTGTTGTCCCAGGAGGAGGCCGGCTAGGAGAGGGAGCTTCCGTTGGTGCAGTCCTGGGACCCTTGGGTCCTCCTGGCCCTGGCTGTTAAGAGAGGCAGACCTTCCAGGTAAATGGGCCGAGAAGGGAACGGACCAAGATGGGTAAAACACTGCTGGGGAGGGTGGGCCTGCCAGGGCACTGTGAGGATCCCCAGCCTCTGGCCCTGCCCTCTGTGCCCAGCTATGTGCTGGGCCTGGCCCTCTGGGTGGGTGAAACCGCCAAGGGCCTGGAGTCTGTGAAGAGCTGGAGCCCATGCAGGAGCGGGCTGGCGGCGGCCCACCCGCCTATCCCCGCGCCCTGGCGCCGAGCACGCGGGGCACGGCCTCAGTTGTCCAGGCCCTGGCTGTAGGGCGCAGCCAGCTCGTCGGCGTCGCTGTCGGAGCTACCCTCACTGTCCTTGGCAGGCCGCTCCAGCCGGCGGAAGAAGCGCGCATCGCGCGGGGACAGCGGGTAGAGCGCATCCTGCAGGGCGGCGCCCACGCCCACGCCCACGCCCAGCAGCTCCTCGTCGGACGACGGCAGCGAGTCCTCGTCCAGGTGCCGCGCCAGGCCCAGCCCGTCGAAGGCCAGCGGGTCCTCAAAGGGCGGCGGACCCTTCAGCAGCCGCACCTGGGGCAGGGGGTTGGGGTAAGGTGGGACCCGAGCGCTGGAGGCATGCATCGACGTCTCCATAGACGGATTCCGGCCGCCGGGCCCCTCTCCTCTCCCGCTCCCCAAAACGCCGACGCCCGGCCCATCACTGGCCGTGGCCACCGGGGCTCTCACGCCCCTCCCTCGCTCACCTCGGCCTTCAGCTCCTCGATCTGATCCTTGAGCTCGCGGATGTACTGCGACGAGTCCGAGTGGTTCAGCTGGCCCTGGATGCGGCCCTCCTCTCTCTGAGGGCGGGCCGTGCCAGTCAGCACGGGGTCCAGTCCCCGAGCCAGTCCGCGGCGCTCCCCCCGCCCCACCCCTCGGCCTCACCGCTCACCTGGATCTCCAGCTCCGCGATGCGCTGCCGCATCTCGGCCACCGCCGCCATGCTGTCCGCCTCCCGCAGGCGCACGGCCATCACTTCCTCCTTGCTCTGGGGGCGGGGGTGGGGGAAAAGGGGTCAAGGGGCGCGGCAGGGCTTAGGGGATGGGGGGAGTGGGGGTGCGGGCACCTTGCACTCGGCCTCCGCCTGCTTGCGGCGGCTCTCGCTGAGCTGCGTCTGCAGCCCCTTGTTCTGCGCCGCCAGGTACTGCAGCTTCTCTTGCAGTGCCGCGCGCTCAGCCTCCACACGGTTCAGCAGGTTGCGGTGGATGTGGTCCTGGGGGCGGATGGGCGGGGGTCACGGCCTTGCCGAGGGCCCGACCCCGAGCGCCGAATTCCCTCCCCGGGCCGGCCTCGGCCCACCTGCGTCTCGAGCTCCACCACGCGCTGCCGCAGCTCTCGACCCTCGGCCAGCGCCTGGGCCTCGCGCAGCCGCACGCTCATCAGCTCGTCCTGCAGCTCGCCCAGGACCAACTTCCGCGGGGACTCCTTCCAGCGGCCACCGCGGGACAGGTGGGCCTGCGAGGAGAGGTCGGCGGTCAGCCTGCGCCCGGGCCCCCGAGGCCGCTTCGACCGCCGGGAACGAGGCCCGCCCTCACCTGCCAGGTGTCCGAGAGCTCCTGCAGCTGCAGCTTCAGCTCCCGCGCCGAGGCCACCGCCTCACCCTCCCGAACCTTGAGCGCCTTCAGCTCCTCCTGAAGCCGAGCCACGTTGTTCTCGTCGGGCAGCGAGCTGTTCCTCTGCGGGGAGAGGAGCGCTCAGAGCTGCCCGCAGGCCTCACTCCCCAGCCCCTTCTCCTCTGGGCTTCACCACAGGCAGCCGGGCTGGGAGAGGGTGCACCCTGGACACCCGGATGCCCAGGGGAATGAGGAGGAGGCCCCCGGGAGGAGACCCCACCCTCGCAGCCCCTGCTGGAAATACTGGTCTGTAAACCCGGCTGTAGTAACAGCACCTGCTCTCTCAGGGGGCTGGTCCAGGGCAACCCCCACACCATAAGTGATTGTTGATAACACCAGGAGAGCAGCGAGGCCAGGTGCTCCTCACCTGGGAATCTGAGATCCTCACCCTCCTGGCCCAGACCTGGCCCAGCAGAAGCTGAGAAGGTTTCAGCACAGCCCTCAGGGGACAGAGGGCCGGCCTAGGCCCTATCCTGGCCTCCCAAGGGCTCAGTGATGAGAGATTTATGCTCCAGCCTCTTGGACCAAAAGCCAACTTGCTGCAGGAGGTTCTTGCTGCCCCTTGTCTGGGAGTTGGGGGGAGGGTGGTGAAACTTCTGGGCCCACATTTCCCTCTGATGTAGAGAGGAGAGAGGAAAGCCCAGTCTGGGTGGTGGGTCTGTTAGGGACTGTGAGGCCAATGGCCCCATGCAAGGCTGTGGCAGAGACACCCCACCTAGGAGGACACCCCAAACTGCAGCTTGAAGCTGGGGTGGGGGGTGGGGGGTAATGTGTGTGTGGCTTCCACTAGTGGGTGAGTACTGCCCTCTGGTGGCCAGGGCATTTCCCTTCTGGTGGCTCAAAGGAATTGAGACAATAACCAGGCTGGAAGGAACTGGAAGGGACCAAGAGGCCTGGTGCTCCCTGCAGGGCTGCAGGTGGGAGAAGGCGGCCCCCTAGGTGGTGGGGCTGTGGAGGGGAGCAGCCTTGATGGGCCTGCGCCTTCCCTTCCCCCTGCAGCTCAGGGCCTGAGGGGGACATACACAGTCAGGGTGGGCTGTCCAGGGGGCCTGACAGCCGCTGTGGTGCTGGCCTGGTGGCTGGCATATGAGGGCAGGCGTGGCTCTCATGGAGTCGTGCTGCTGTGTTTGTGTGTGTGTGCGTGCCTCCGGGGCTTGAGTGGTACATACCTTGCTGTGGAGACTATGGGGGAGGAGGCAGGGGAAGGGCTCTGACTCCAGGGCCTGGCCCTCAAGTCCCTGGGGCTGCCCCCCTTATCCTTGGCAAGGGCCCGGCTGTCACCTCCCAGGGGCGCCCTCACTGCCCCATCTCCAGGGTGCACCCAGCGGCCGCTCAGTCACACCTTTTCCATGTCCAGAACCTTGTCCTGCATCTCCCGAAGTGCCCCCAGGGTCTCGGTCTCCCGAAGCCGTGACTGCTCCAGCTCCGTCTCCAGGTGGGCCACAAAGTCTTCGGTGAGGCGCGGGTTATCCTGGGGGGCAGGCAGAGGGCTGTGCTGGGCGACAGGCTGCGGTTGGAGGTGGGCAGCTTTCCTGCCAGCCAGGTGAGGGCCCAGGCCTGGGCCCACCTCCTCCGCCCCCAGGGCCAGGAGCGGGGCTTAGGTTGTGGGTGCAGAGGAGGGCAAGGAGAAAGCCCATATACCCTGGAGGGGCAGAACACCACAGGGGCCCTGATGCTTTGTCTTGGGGTCCTGGGAACACCACACATGGCCTCAGGAGGCCCCCTGAGGGACACCAATGGCTGGTTCACAGAATCATTGGGGTGAGTATGCAGAGCGAGTTCTCTGGGCGCTGCTTCCTGCTGTGTGGTCTGTGGCCTGACCACACCATGGGGGTTGTGAGGAGCAGATGGGGAAAGAGTTGGCTGAGACCACTTTCTTGGTCAGTGTCCAGGGGCTTCTCAGAGGTACCTGGGAGTCCCAGGGGTGACGGGTGGGCCCCATACAGAAGACCTCGAGAGTGAGGAAGGAAGCCCCTGGGGTCGGAGCACAGCCTGCATCTTGCTGCCTGGGTGGCCTGGCAGGGCAGTTCTCTGGCAAGTTGCCCCAGCCACCCTGCTCCTCAGTTGCCCCACCCCCGCTTCCCCACTGACCAGGTCTTCTTCATGGGGCCCTCCTGCCTAACTGCCCAGGTCTGCTTGCTACCCTGGACCACTGGGGGTCTCTGAAGTCCAGGGGTGTGGGTGGCTCTCTCTCGGCCCTGGGCCCTGTGGCAGCTCTGCCCAGTTGCATCTCTTCCAGGGGCCCCACCAGCATCTCCCACACTCCCTCCCTGCATCCCTCTGCCTTGCAGTGACATCCCTGCCTCACCTAGCTCTGCAGCAGGCCTAAGGGCTGGAGCCCTGAGGGGGCAGGTGAATGTCTCTCCACCTGGCCTGACGAAGGGCACTGTGCCATGGGTAGGGTTAGTCCAGCCTCAGCTTCCCCACTGGCCTGGCTGCTTCAGAGCCAGGTGGGGCTGCAGCACTTGAGCTTGAGCCGGGAGGTGGATGCGGGTCAGCAGTAGTGAAGTTCTGCCCCTCTGTCCCCAGGAGCAGAGGGTCAACACATAGGGGAGGGATTCTCCTCAGCCAATGACCATTCCTTCTCTCCTCCGTTTCTCAAGCACCCTGTGGTTTCTCCACATCAGGGACCCTCACCTCACTGCCAGGCCCTGCTGGTTCAGCCCTGGGGTGTGGGGAGCTGACAGCACCCTTTCCTGCCCCTCGGGGCCTGTGCTCAGTCATACTTGCGAGTTTGGAGGCCACAGCTGCCAGTGGGTTACCACATCAGGAAGGCAGCTGCTGGGTGTGGCTGGAGGAGAGTTCTGGAAGCCCTCTTTGGGGGAAGTGGACTCTGCCATGCTTCAGCTCATGGGCTGTCCACCACCCACCTGAGTTCATGACTCCACAACAGACTTGGGCTGCCCCCCACCTTATCCCCAACCCATCAGCTCAGGCTGGTGGGCACAGACCAGACCCTCTTCTGAGGGCAAGGTGTTGGGCACTGGAGGGGGTTACCCTCCCTCATCCCCACTCCTACCATGCATGGCTGAGGAAGGCTGCACCCCCTGAGGAAGCTCTGAAACTGAGCTCCCCTGCTGAGTGTATGATTAACCTCTCTACCCCCCAAAACTTTATTGCTTTTCCTGTGCCACCCTTCTCTTGAGTTTCAAAGAAAATGGAGGGGCTGAAACCAAGCAGGATCCCGTGGGTCCTCCTGGGTACAAAAGCCCTTCCGTGTCCCTGTTTCTTGTTTGTAGAAAAAGGCTGTAGTCTCCAAGGCCTCCGCTGAGTTCCAGAGAGCAGCCTCAGGCAGTAAATGATGAGGACCATAGAGTCCCAGGACGCCTAGGCCCTCCTGAAGGAGTAGAGATAACTACTTGACATGGGTCTTTGAGTTCTTCTGCAGAAATTAAGAGCCCCAGCCAGGTGGAGCATGGTGACTACACACTGACCACCAGCACCAGGCCCCAGACTGGTTGTAGCAAGAGGGTTGATGATGACTGAGGTTCCCTAAACATCACCCTGTTTCCTCACCACCAGCCAATCAGGAGAAGGTCCATGAGCTGACCCTGTGTACTAAGACCCTCTCCCCTGGCACTCTCTTAAAAAAAGACCCTGCCTAGGGGCTTCCCTGGGGGTCCAGTGGCTAAGACTCCACACTCCCAATGCAGGGGGCTTGGGTTTGATCCCTGGTTGGGGAACCAGATCCCACATTCCACGACTAGGAGCTCACATGCTGCAACTAGAGATCCCACGTGCTGCAGTGAAGACAGCAGGTCCCGAGCGCCACAGCCAAGACCTGATTCAGCCAGATAAACAAACGAAAGCACTAAAAAACCCCTGCCAAAAAGCCATCGGGGACTTTCTGGGTTCTTTTGAGCATGAGCTGCCCTTTCTCCTTGTTTGCAAAAGACGCTGTAGTTTCCTTCACCACAAGCCGTGTTGGTAGCTGGTTTTGCTGCATGTCAGATGAGTGGGCCTAGGTTTGGTTTGATAACAGCCCAACAGCCCTTCAGACCCTGGAGAGACATCAAGGCTCCCCCAAGGAATCACAGCTCTATCAGTGGAGGGCGGGGTCCCTGCAGGGACAGTTGGGGGAGGGGGGGGAGGCTGACTGTCTTGCCCTCAGTGTAGTAATCTGGTAGGCTGGATGCCCCAGTGGTGGGTGGGAAACAGAAACCACAGGATCCCCCCGGGTGTGGGGCTGGGGGAGACTCTGGGTGCCCTGTCCCCAAGGAAGGAACAGGAGGGCCAGGGGCTGAGGCAGGGCTGACTGGGGCCAGGTGCCCCAGAGCTCTGCAGGCACCGGCCTGGTACCTGCTGCTCCTGCAGCTGCCGGATGGTGCTCTGCGCCTTCTGCAGGTCTTCGGCCGCCGAGCTGCACTGCTGCCGCACCACAGCCAGTTCCCGCTTGATGACGTAGTTCTCCTCTGCCTCCTGTGCGCGCGTCACCTGCCCCTGAGGACAGCGAGGATGAAGTGCCATGACTCTCTGCTCACACCCCCGGCTCTGCCTGGGGCCTGCCAGGGGGGAGGCCCAGAGAGGGTGGAGGCGGGGTGGGAGGAGGAGGAGGACCTCCCACACTCAAGAGCCTGGGATGGGGTGCCCCGTGGGGCCTGGGGATGTTGCGGGGGGGGGGGAGGCAGGAACAGGAACCAGGAGGAATCTGGAGGAACAGACCCACCTGGGACGCAGGCTCTGGCTTGCAGCCTCTGTCCCAGGTGAGGAGAAATAAGTCCTTGTCCACAGGGTGGACAGCACAGCAGAGGCCAGGCTCTGCCACAGATGACGGGGATCTGGGGACAGCCGAGGGCCCAGAGGCTCAGGACGGGCTCCTGGGGGCCAGGTTTGGGGGTACACCTCTCTCCCAACCTCCTTCAGTCCTGGGCCCCCAGACTTCCACCTGCCCAAGGCTAAGACTCCCCAGCCTCATCCCCTTAACCCCCAATTTAGGCCCCCCATTCCAGGCTCAGAGCCACCAGGTGGTGAGGCAGAAGCTTCCAGAGAAAGCCATTCAAGAAGAGGCAGCAGCAGAAACAGGCGAGTGACAAAAGAGGACAGCCTTGCAGGCCAGAGCAGAGAAGAGCGCGAGGGGCCATAAGGGTAGGGGAGAGTGTGTGTGTGTGCGTGTGCGTGTGTGTGTGTATATGTGTGTGTGTGTGTGTGTTGGGGTGGCTCAGCTGTGCACACACCAACCAGGGCCTGTTGCTGATGTAACCTCAGGGTCCCCACCCTTATCCCTACCAGTGTCCCCTGGAGAGAGGAAACCTGTGCATTGCGTGCACTCACACGTGCCCACAGGCACCAGGCCTTCACACGCATGCCCCCTCCCCCAGAGGGAAGCCTCTGTCTCCTGAAGAAGCGGTCCCCAGCCGCCCCCATGCACAGCGCCAGGTCTGCTCCCTCCCCCCTCCTCTCCCGAGGATGGCAGCAGCCAGGGCAGAGGCGTCTGGTGGTCATGTGTGGGCGCCAGGAAGAACTGGGAGAGGGAGAGGAAAAGCTACAGTACCTGTATTAACCTATCAGCCAGAGCAGCGCTCTCCTACCCGGCGGAGGGGTTCCGAGCGACAGGGGGAGGAGGCAGAGCGGAAGGCGCGGGGACAGGAGAGGGGAGACAGACAAGAACCACATGTCACTAACGCGGTGGGCTATCTCTAGAAGCGGGAGAGAGGAGTGAGACCGGAGAACCAGAGAACCAGCAGGAGAGGGCCGGGAGGAAGGCCAAAGCCAGAGCGAGCTCCGTCCTGGGGAGGAGTCTGTGTGTGAGTGGGGGGGAGCAGGGTCACCCATGGGAGCTGCGGGGATGGGGCCTCACCTGAGGAGGGTTGGTGGGGGAGCCCTGGGCCCTGAGTGCAGTTTTAATTTGGAGGCAGAACAAGACTCAAGGCTTTGGGGCAAGAACAAATTCCACTTGCGGTCAGTAGTGGGTCAAGTGAGACTGAGCGGGGAGCTGGAAGTTGAGAGCCCCCATCTCTACTCTCATATTTAAAAACAGGTTGGGGCAAGGGTCAAAGCTATGGCACCCCCTCCATTGTGCACGGCCACCCTCTTCTCCTCCTTTCTTTTGTCACAGCAGCCCACACCCAGGCAGCCCGGGAGGGAGCCAGACCCAAATGGATTTCTGTGTTTGCAGTTAATGGGGTTGTAACTCAGTCCCCTTTCAGGCAAAGCTTCCCCTTGGTCCCCAATTTACACAGCAGCCAAAGTCTCAGGGAAACGCATGGTGGGGCCCATGGGATTTCTGGTGGGAGTTTAGGGTGGGGTTGCGCCTGGGGCGGGAGGCTGGCTGGCCAGCCCTCTGGCTGCTAGGTCCCGCTTAGGACTGAGAGGGTTTGCTGCCGCAGGCTGGCAGCCGCACCCTCACCTTCTCCAGGGTCTCAATCCGCTGCTTCAGGAGCCGGTTCTCCGTCCGAAGCCTCTGTAGTGGGGGGAAGAGGGGAGAGTGAGTCAGAGCCCCGTGTCCTGCTCCTGTGCACCCAGAAGTCTGTCCCCTTGGGGCCAGGCCATCTTCAGGCAGGAGGGCACCAGAGTCTAATGGTCCAAGTTGGTGATTCCAGAAAACAGTCAAGGCCAATTCTCATTTGGAATGGCCCACTAGGTATTTAAAAAAAACAACAACAAATCTTGGTTCAGGAAAACCAATGTGATGGCTTGGGTGGATATGCACTGTGTGAGGGGGTATGGTGGGGGTGGAGGGGGTATGGAGGGGGCAGTCAGCATCCGTGTCCTCCTGTGGAGTCGACTCGGGCCTGTCAAGGGCAGAGCCTTCTGTGTTTTGGGAGAAGCTGCTGGCAGACAATCCCTGCCCCTCACAGCTTGGATTTGAGCCCCAAGGCTTAGAGGACAGACTTGCAGTCTAGGTCCAGGAAAGGAAAGGGGTCTTGCGGAACGTGCATGCTGTTGATGACTACATTTCTGTGTCCTTTTGAGAACCAGCTGCGCCCGACAGTTGTCACTGTCTCCCTCACCCCCCCCCCCTCTAATTTTTGAGGCAGTCTTCCTTCCTTCCACTGTGCTGGTGGTTTTGGTGGGGGTACTCATGGTTTTAGGTTTCTCCACAGCCTTCTGGGAAGCAGGGGAGGTTGACATCCACCTCACTCCTAGTTTCTACCCCAGGGCCCTTTAAGCAGTGGGCCCTTCCATCAGTGGGTCAGCGAGAGTCCTGCTTCCCTGTGTATCACACAGGACATTCTTCTGGAGAGAAGAAGGTGATGGAAACATGCAGAACACACCCAGAAAGCAGCTATGGTCAGAGAGGATCACAGACTTGATTGATGGGCGCTGACTCATGTCAAGAGAAACTGAGTTGGAGGCAGGCAGGGTCTTGCCGGAGGCTCCTAGCTTGCCAGAGTCAAGAGCTGTTGCAGGCCCAGGTCTCTGTCCATCATAGGGATCCAGAACCAGAGTCTTGACCCCTGACCCCTGGATGGTTCTGTCTACTTTCTGGCCTCAACGCACGGATGGCCAAGCTCAGCCATCCTCGGAGGAGCTGAGTGTGCTGACCAACACCTCACCTCGCTCCTCTTCCTCCCAGGAGAAAACCAGATAGGGTGTGAACAAGGACTATGGGGGCCTACGTACTAATCACAGTACTGAAAAATTTTTTGTTCTGTATTTTTGATACTTGGATATCCTGCCGCCTTGCTAATCCCGGAGATACTGCTGCTCCTAGGACTAGTTAATTCCTAGGGACAGTAGACAGCATGCCTGCTGGTCTGCCTTCTACATACTAACCGGTCACACCCCTGCCTACCTCCCTTACCTCTCACACACCAAACCATTATTTCCCATGCCCTCAATTGTCCCAGGACAGGTGGTGACCACTCCTATAGCCCAGAGCCCTGGAAATTATTCAAACCAGCCAATCTTGACTCTCTTGAACCTGCCTACACACCCTCTTGAACCATGACCCACCCCTTCCCAAGGAAATCCCAGCAAGGGCTCTGGCCCAGGCTTTTCTCCTGCCCTGCCCTGATGTTTCCTCATGTGGCCCTGCACACACAGCAGGTGTGCCCCTCTGGGAACTGTGAGTAACAAACTGTCCTTCTAAAGGCAGTTGTCTGTGTTTGTCACCTCACTGTACTTGATGAAAACAAATTCCAGGTTTGCTTTAAAACAGGCAAAAGGTGAAAGGGCACAGGGCAGGGACAAGAGACAAAGCATCTGGCCTGCCCTGCCCTTGGGGGTGCTCAGGCTTGTCTTGTGGGAGATTTCCAGGCTGGGCACGTGTTCTGAGGGTCTGCTGCACCCCTCCCTACTGCTGAGCCCTCCTGGCCACCAGGTGAGAGCAGGCCCTTGTCTGCACGAGCAAGACACATGTACATGTTTGGACTGGTGCATCAGTAATGCTGCCATTCCTGAGAAAGGGAGATGCTTAAAAGTTCAGGACACAAAACTTTCTTAGAAAACCTACCAACAGGGCCAGGACAATAAGGTCCTCTTTCCCCACTCAGATATGGGCAGCAGGTAACCTGGATTATAATCTAGGTTCTGTTTCTGTCTTTCGAGAGGAAGTTGGGATGATGGTGGTGGTTCATAATAACAATCTGAACAGTAGAGCAAGTGTCATCCCCATTTTGCAGAAGGGGACACTGAGGCTCAGAGAGGTGCATTCACGCTCCTGGCAGGTCACCCAGCTGGTTTGTAGTAGAGCCGAGATGGCACTGTGGGACTCTGTCCCTGAAGAAGACAGAGCCAGGCTGTGTTGGGGTTTGCATCTGTGTCTGACCCCCACCCCCACTGGACTGGGGGCCCTCAGTCTCTGCCATGATTCCGGTACATAGTAGGTGCCTGCTAGATGCCTGTGGAGAGATAACCAAGATCATATCTGGAGGGTTGAAAGCAGAGGGAAGGAGATGGAAGGGAGTCTGTGTGTAGAGGCTCTGCATGCCCAGGAAAGACCCTCTGATACTGTGATCTACCAGGAATATATATTTGGTCTTCATCTCTGGTCCTGGCACAGCACTCCTAAAACCCTGGGAATTTTCTTAGAAAGGAATCAAGGTGTTACTTGTTATGTTAATGAGGTGACTTTTGGAAATCCCCCAGGTCACCTAAGCATGGGGCTGGTAGCCAGGTGATCAGATCCTGTGATGAGAGGGTTGGAACTTTCTGCCTGACCTCAGGGAAGGGAGAGGGCTGGGAGTTGAATCTCCATGCACAGGAAACTCCACCTGTTAAACCATGTCCCCAGTTCAGGGGGTGGGGGTGGCTCTTGCTCTCACTCGGCTTGGTGGTGAGTGAAAGGGCAGCTGGGCCAAGGGATCACCCCTCGAGGCTATGGGACACCCTGGTGTGTGGCCCATGCTGGGTGGGGCCACCCTCATCGAGGGGGCTTCTGGGGCATCCTGCCCCAGCCTGGCCCATCTCCACCTGAACTCACCTTGATCTCAATCTGCTCCTCCATCTCCTTGCTCTTCATGGCCGCATACTCCTTCTCCAGCCTGCAGAGAGAGGGGAGGGCCGATGTGCTCACTGTCCCACCCTCAGGGACCCCCTTACTGCCTGCACCCCAGATGCCCGCTACTGACCTCTTCATCTTCTTGGGGTTGTACTTGACCTGGTAAGCCTTGAGGATCAGCTTATCTGGACAGCTGTCGAACTGATGGGGGATCACCCTCTGGAAATACTGTGGGGACATGGGTAGTCACTGACATGTGGGCCCTGACCACCTGGGACCACTCAAGTCCCTGGGAGGCCCTGCTTCCCTGGAGGAGGGGCCTGGGCATGCCAGTAGTGTCAGCCAGAGCCCGTTGGCCTGGGGCCTTGCATGGCCTGGCCCCCTGTGGGCGCTCCATCAGTGTATGTGGATCGAGCGAGCAAGTATGAGAAGCAGGAATCGTGAGAAGGAGCTGCCTGTGGCCAGGACTTCTGTCTGCAGGAGAAGCAGGCTTCGGGAGCTCCTGAGGGGAAAGGCCGGGGTGGGGTCTGAGAAGAGGGGCCTTCATGGTAGGGGCAGGGGGAGCCATGCCACTGACCCAGGGCAGTGAAAAAAGATGAAGGATCAGGGTGGCAGGGAGGAAGCCGAAAGAAGGAGCCCTTGGGGGCCTGCCTGCTCGCCCAGGGCCCCTGGGGCCTCCAAGCAGAGTTTAAGCACACGCTGCTGGTGGACATAGCTTTCTGCAGCTTGGGACTGGGCTGGCTCTGCTCCACAGCCCAGCTGGCCCCCTCTGGCAGCTGCGGACAATGAGTGCCCGTGTTCATGAACACAACTATGGCCTTTGTGCATTCTTCCCCAAACCACCAGCTGGAGAACGCTGGGAGGGGGCAGGGGCCTGCATGAGGGGGACACAGTGGTGAGAAGCAGGCCAGCCTCTTCTCCGCAGGCAGGGCAGCTGGCCGGGGCAGGCAAGGGGAGGGTCAGCCCCAGACCCTCACTCCCTCCTGGGCCCTCGCCTGGCCTGGTTGCTGGGGCTGAAACCACACCCAAGGCCTCCAGGTGTGGCTAGTATTGCTATTTGTCACATTAGGCTCTAGGGGATCTGGAGCTGGGGGCAGGTGAAGAGGGGTGGACTTCCGAGCTTGGCATTCCTCTCTCCCTGCTGCCAGGCTGCTGGCCCTGGCCCAAGTCTCGCAGAGCTGGCGGCTCCTCAGGCCACCCCCTCCGCCGGGCCCTTCAGGGAGATCTTGTGGGGCAGAGATGATGGGAAAGGATCAGGGCACTCAGGAAGTCCAGGGTCTCCCCATCTTTCAGGAAGGGTTCACTTGCCCAGGTGCCCCTGCTGGGGGCAAACCCACCACCCTGGACCCCTGCCCACCTGGGACATCCCCTCCATGTCCAGCTGCATCAGCTCCGTCTGGTTCACCTGCAGCAGGGCGAGGCCCACCCGGAAGATGATCTCCAGGCCCTGCAAAGGCAGAGGAGGCAGTGCATCTCTGGTTCTGCTCTCCAGGGGGCCACTGAGCCCTCCCTGAGCCCTGGGATCATTTCCAGTGGGGACCTGAGCCACTCCATCCAGAGCGCCCAGGAGAGGAAGGGGTCCTCACCTCGTACATGAAGATGTCAAAGACACGGGTGGCGACGGGCAGTGGGAAGGTGGTGAGGAAGAGTGTGAGGAACCAGGACGAGGCATACATGGACGTGTGGAAGCTCTGGGAGCGGAAGTGGGTGTTCAGGTCCGGGAGCTGCTCCTGGGGTCAGGGAGGAGGCCAGGCACCATGAGGAGGGCGCTGGGCACAGCACTCCACACCCTCAGGTTCCCTCTACCCGGAAGTACCTGCATCTTCAGGGAGCCTTCCTTGACTTGCCCTGGGCAGCCCTCCCACCACACTGTCCCTGGGTGGGGCAGAAGCACCCCAGAACTCTGAGCAGCATGAGGGGAGACACAGGCAGGGATAGCAGGCCCAGCTGCCAGGGAATCCTCACCACCACCCCCAACAATGCTTTGCGTTTTGTGCCCAGACATACTTAAGGGATGTTTTGACTGGCCTGAACTTTAGATGGCTGGAAAGTGACAGAAACTGGGGAAACTGAGGCTGCAGAAGATGTTAGGAGCCCCTGTTGGTCCTCCACAGGGAGAACGGACCCTTGGCTGTCCCCTGGCCTGCCCTGGGCCTCCTCCAGACTCAGGTGGCCAGCTACTTTGCCACGGGAGCTCTTGGCTCCTTCTCTGTGGCTCTGGGCCATCTGCTGGCTGGCATTTCTGGTCCCCTTGACTGACAGCACCTCGTGGTCCTCCAGGCCTGAGGAGGGGGGCTTTCACAACCAGACGCATCCTGCCTATTCGTGCAGAGCCGCACAGCCCCACCTGCAACCGGCTTCTGGAGCAGGCCGGAGTGTGTGAGTGTGTGTGTGTGTACACCGGTGCTGTCTGCCAGCCAGGAGCGGGCCCTGCGGGGGCTGCTATTTATAAACAGGCGGCTGCAGCTCTCTAGTAATCAGCAAAGGCAGGCAGACAACACTTTCCCCCTTCCACTACACTGGGGAGCAGATATAAAGGGATGGTGTGGGGGTGTGTCTGAGGCAGGCCAACCCCTCCATCCTGGCCTGAATGACTCTGGGAACCCTGAGTTCTGAGAAGCCCCCACTGTAAAGACTGGCCCCTGAAGCATCCTTCAGGCAGTGCTCCAGGGCCCCTTGGGGAGTAAGACCCCTTTCTGCCCTGGTGCGTCTGGGTGGGTTCTCAGGCCTGGAATTTTCAGTCGAAGAGACTCCCTGGGAGGGCCAAGGACAGCACCCGTGAGTGTGGCTGGCAGGGTGTGTGGGGGTGGAGTGGGTGGGCATGACCACCTGGGCCTGCTCACCTGTAACATGTATTCAAACTGGTAGATGCAGAGCCCCAGCTCGGCCATGCTGGGCTTGAAGAGCTCCCGTAGGCGGTACTCCTGCATCAGCCGCACGAACACACAGAAGGCCTCCTCCTCAGGCATCTGGGGGCAGGGGGTGTCTGTGAGTGGGGGTGGCATGGGAGGGGATGCCCGCTGCTCTTCTCCTGACTTTGCTTGTTTCTGCTCCGTTTACTTTGACTGAACACAGACGGTGCTGGGCTGCCTGGACCCCCACGGCAAACCTCCGGTCAATATCGTCCCCGTTTCACTGATGGGAAGCGTCTAGAGGCCGAAGTCGCGAGCCCAAGGCCGCCTGGCAAGAAACGGTGGAGCTGGGACTTGAACCCCAGAGCCCATGGTGGAGGCAGCCTCTCGTCCAGTCCCCACCATTCTCCCGTCCTGAGCCTGCTGGAGCCTCCACAGGAAACCCCCAGTCCCATAAACACCACACTGGCCGAACCAAGACCCCTGCCTGAGTTCCCCATCTGACCCTGGCAGGTGACCGAGCGGGATGGGATAGTGGCAAGGACCAGCGGCCAGCCTTCTGTGCTTGGTTGGGAGACTGTCGGAGGTCACAGGTGGGCGGGGGGAGGCTCTGACCCCAGGCCTACACTGATGGAGGGAACACTTGCTTCTGTCCACCTCCAAGAGACTGACAGAGCGGGCTGGGCTGACCCAGGCCACCTACCTGCATGAGCAGCAGGCCCACGATGAAGGCGCTGCCCTGGCAGTAGCCCACCTCCCGGTCCACCAGCGAGTAGGCCTGCACGAGAACACACGGGAGTCAGGGCGGGGTCCCACTGGGCCGGCGACCACGGAGCATCTCTCCAGGGCCAGGGCTCACCTTCATGACATTGAAGAGGACCTCCTGGCCTAGGCTGTCCTGGCCCTTGAAGAACTCGTGCTCTGGGTAGGTGCGGGCGATGTCCCTGCGGATGAGCTTCTCGCAGGGGGACGACATCTTGAGCAGCTCTGAGTACTGGTTCTTAACCGGCATGTCTGTGGCACTGCACAGGAGCTGCCAGACGATGGCCCGGAAGTGGTGTGGGATGCCCTTGCGGATCAGCTCCTGGAGAACGGTCAGAGGGGGAGCAGAAGACCGGGCTGGATCCCATCCCAGAGTGGCCTCCCCAGGGCCTCCCAGCGGGGCCTCGGAGATGGGGCCTATCCACGCCTCCCCGGAGACCCAGAGAGCTTGGCTAAGCCACCTCATGGCACAGAGTGCCACAGTGCTCTAGCCTGTCACGGAGCACACAGGTAGGAAGCAGGCGGGGGTGTCTGGGACGCCAGCCCCGCCCACTCTCCCTCCTCTCCTCCCTCCGCCTGGCACACCTCCAGCCCTGGACCTTGCCCGCCCCCAGCCACCAACCAGCCTGCCCCGGCCCCACAGTCCCCCCACCTTCAGCAGCTTCTCCTTCCGGCGTCGCCACTCCTCCCACTCATTGGCAATCCGGCCCCACAGAATCCACGTGTCCTCCTCCAGGTGGCTCAGGTTGGAGGAGGCTGAGGAGCTGGACACCAGCGAGGAGCCGCTGTTCCGCCGGGAGCCATTCATGGAGCGCATGGACTTGGAGTCGGCCTCCAGTAGCCTAGGCAGGCAGGCAGGGGGTGGGGGGTGGCTGCAGGTACTTCCAGCCCCAGCCCCTGGACCCCAGAGAGCCCGGCCCCTCCTCCCTGGGGTCCCAGATTGGGTCTTAGTTGTTCTTCCTGCATGGCACTTGCTGTGTGACCTTGGCCGGTGCCCTAACCTCTCTGAGCTCTGGTTTTGATCCTGGGTCCCTGGAGAGGCTGCCATACATGTGTCCCACTTTGTGCCCTGGGCTGAGAAGCTTGGGGATCAGTTCATTTAGTCCCGAGGGGCAGGCTTTGTTAAGATGTGTTTACAGATGAGGTACAGAGAGGGTGAGTGGCTGGCTGGGGGCCCCTGGCTCACAAGAGGCTGCATTAACCAGCTGTTTCTGATGCTCTGACATCTGGGGCCTCCCTGACTCTGGAGGGACAGCCCCTCCCAGGCCTCGCAGATCCGCAGAAATGGTTACAGACTCGCTTGTCAGTGCACCTATCATATGCAAACCAACCAATCCAGAGTCCACAAAACCAACCACCCCTGTTAGGTGCTAGCACTCAGGGCCACTGTCCTCTGCCCTAATTACCCAGGGCCGGATAAAGACTAACAGGCCCAGACCCTGTGCCCCAGCTTGCTGAAGTTACTCAGACTAGCCAGTCCTAACCCTGATCACACTGCCTCACCACTCCTGGTGGAAACCATAATAAAGGCTCTCACCCACATTTTTCTCACTCCCTCGGCCTCCTGACTGGTCCTGGCGCTTCCCCGGGTGGCCCCGCAGGGTGCATGGTGCACTGTGCCCCTCTTCTTGGAATCTGTGAGTAACAAACTGTTTTTTGTTTTTTTTTTGGCCTCACCACATGGCATGCAGGATCTTAGTTCCCCAACCAGGGATTGAACCCATGCCCCTTGCAGTGGAAGCTCAGTGTTCTAAATGCTGACCAAGGAAGTCCCCAGACTTCCTGGGGTCATCTCCTGATCTGCTGGCCTCGACTTACTGGCATAATAATAAAATCCACACTTTAAAACGGGGGCTGAGCCAGAGAAGAAGGTTGGGAAGAAGGTCAGAAGCTTTACTCTTTCCTTCAACAAAGGTTTGAAAGTGCAGGCAGGGCTCACTGGGCCCTGACCCCATGATCTCCTCACCCGAATGGGAGAATGCCTGTTGGGAGGTGATGGCAAATGCCCTTGCCTAGCCTCTGCAGGAGTGTCACTTGGCCTAGGGCTCTAGGTGCAGGGGGCACCCAGGAGCTTCCGTTTGGGGCCCAGGCTGTACCCTGGGGCCCCACCTGGTCCCCCAGGGCCCAACTCACCGGTTCTGCTCTTCAAGCTTGGCCAGCAGCTCCAACTCATCGGGGCTGAGGTTCTCGGAGTCAGAGGTGGGGGAGCAGGTGGGGGCTGACAGGGCCTCCTGGGATGAGGAGTCGGGGCTCAGAGTGGGGCTCGCCATGGTGGTCAGGCTCCTCAGCTGTGAGCAGGGTCAGGTCACAGCACTGTCTGGGGACCAGAGACACGTGTGGTCAGCACTGGGAGGGGTGCCTGCCCTATCCTGCTGGCTCTGGACCAGTGAGGCTGCTGCTCACCTGAGACATCTCCTCACCCCAGGCTTCCCACCTCAGGTCTGTTCACTTGGTCACCCTTTGTCCCCAGGCACCCCAGTCCAGTTGCTGGCTCCTTCTGCTCCGGGTGCTGGCTACCAGGCTCCCTACTTTTATGGTCCAGACGCCAGCGAGGAGTCAGGAGGGCCACGGCCAGGGCCTGTGCTATTCTGCTCTCCCTGGGCATGGACACCAACTCCCAGCGGACACCCCTGAGTCTTCAGCAGGGCCAGGGGCCAAGGCTGCTCGTTACTCAGGGCCCCTGCCAGGACCTGCAGACGTCCCTGCTCTGGTGCCTGTTCTAGTCAGCCTTGGTCCCTGTCCCCAGCTGTGGTCTGACCTGAGAGCCCTGCCTCAGCATCTGACCTGCCCTGTCTCATCAACCAGAGTGGGCTGCTGGCACAGCCAGAAAGCAATTATTCTCTACTGTTAATTGTCTGGTGCTGCCAATGGCCGGAAGAGCCAACTCCTCCCGGGCTGGGAAGCCAGGGGCACATCCAAGTGCTGGGAATCTGTGCTCTGGCAGGTGCAGAGCGAGAGGCACAGGCTCTGGTTGGTGTCCTGATCTTGGCCTGCCATGTGCCGGGTTGGTGCTGGCCCATCTCTGCTGTTCTGCCTGTGGAGGGTCTGATCCCACCCTCCTGGGAGCTTCAGGGACACTGGCATCTCCCCTCTGCCAGACCTAGGAGAGGTGGCTCAGCACTATGCCAAAAACAGAGGCTCTGGACTCAAATGGACCAGCATCTGAAGTGAGGCTCCCTTGGACCCCAGTGGAGGTTCGGACAGCTCAACCACAGAGGGGCTCTTGGCCAGTTTCTGGAGAAGGGGCATCTTGTCCCCTAGGTGGCAGCAGGACAGTGACAGGACAAAAACATACCTGCCTAGCACCCTCAGGTCACTGGGCACCTTCCCACAGCCCAAGTGCAGCCCCCTACCAACACTCGCAAGCCCACAGGTCAGTGGGAATTGGCCCTGGCCATGCACTTTAGTCTAGTCTCCTTTCCCAGGGCTGTCATGGGGTGGGAGGGGGACACCATTTTTCTTTCACCTCGTGGGGGTGCCCAGAACTCTCACCCCAGGACTCTGTGGCTCCCCAGGGAATTGGTTCTCCCTCGGGCGCCCGAGGGCCCCCTGAGTTGGGTGGGTACTGAGGGCTCTAGCTTTAGCGAGCGGCAGAAACTTGAGGTGATGGCTCCCCTCAGAACCGGAAGAACTTTTCCTCCCATTGCCCGGCCCAGGGACCACCTGCCTTGAAGACCAAGCCACACACACCTCCAAGCCAGGAGCTGATCATTCCTGAGAGAGGGACCGTGGGGGCCGCTTGGGGCTTCCCGCAGAGTCAAAGTCTGTGGCTGCGGGACAGAGATGGGCTGCGGACAACAAGTGCTGACTTGGAAGGCTCTCTGCGGGCAGGCAGGAAGGCTGTGTGGGTTTCCTGACATCAGGACTGGGGTGGGAGAGGAGAGGTGGGGAAAAGGGTCAAAGTCTGGAAGCACAGCTGGATTTGAAGAGTCATGTGGGGCTCAGGAACAAAGGCCACATGTGGCTCGGGCTGGGGCCCACTGTTTCCCTGCTGAGCCGAGGGGAACCCTAATCTCAGAAGTGCATTGCCTTTCCCCGCCCCACCACCCTACACCCTGGCCTGAAAAGAGCCCAGTGGTTCAGCTCTGGGTTTCTGATGAAAAGAAACAACTCGGGCCATATGCTCACAGAGTTTGCTCAGATACTTATCACATATTAATGTGTATTTCACATAAGAAATAAACCTGATCCCATACCCAGGGCTGAAATGTGCAGTCTGAGAGGCGGGGTCTTCCAATCCCTCAGGCACTTTCTCTTGACTCACCCCCAACTCTCTAAATACTGTGCAGCCTGGAAGCTGATGAACACACATTACTTCACACTCACACACTCACATTTACCCACACCTCACACCCCACACACTCAGATGCATTCCCACTCATAAACCATCTCACACATCAATACACGGATATACTAATACACAGTCTTGCATGCTCATGCACACATGCTCTGATACACACACACACAATCACACACCTACACACTCAGATACACATTCATACGCTATCTTACACCCACACACCCCTTTGCCCACATGTGCACACATATACACTCACACACACCCTTCCTGCACTGACCAAGGCTCCCCGTGCCTGAATCCAGCAGACAGGAATGGACACGGACTCTCTGCCCTCCGAGCTCTGTGAGCAGGCCTGTCTCCCACCCCCCTCTATTCTGAGCGCCTGGACTCTTACTGACTCAGCCTCTCCTCCCCTGGCACTTACTGGGTGTTGTCTGAGGGCTTGCACTGTCCTAGAGAGGGGATGTGGAGTGGAACCAGGTGAATGGGCCCCCATCTCCTCGGGGCATACAGCTGTCCCACCCTTTGCTGGCTGGGCACAGAAACAAGGCAGGTCCCCTCGAGTGCTGAGGAGCCACTAGCCTCTGAGATCCACACACAGACCCTCCGGGTCTGGGGTCCCAGCCTCTCAACAGCTTCAACTTCAATGCCCTTTGTTTCTGCTCCACTGTGGCCACCCAAAGCAGGATCCTGGCCTAAAGAGTGGGCGGTGGGCCACCTAACACAGCCTCTGTTGGCACCACTACCCTCCATGCCCCCAAACGCTGGCTGCATGGCTCAGGAGGCCAAGCCAAGCCAGAGGAGAGGGAGGAGACTGCTGGTGAGCTAGGGCCGGGGACAGGGTGGGGCTGGTACAGAGAGGTCCAGACGCCAGGGTCCCTCTACCTCTCTTTTCTCCTCCTTTGCAGGAGCGTTTGGACACTGACAACCATGCTTCTTCCCCCTGGTAAATTTTTTTTCCTGTTAATATAATTTTTTTCCCATGCCATATGACTTGTGGGATCTTAGTTCCCTGACCAGGGATGGAACTAGGAGCTTGGAGTCTTAACCACTGGGCCATCAGGCAAATCCCCTACACTACCTCCTTCTCAAAGTCCACTCCCATATAGTTTTGAGACACTGGGCTCCTTGGCCTCCTGGGACTCCTCCTCTGCCTCAGCCCAGCAAGAGGCCCCTTCTTCCACAGGCCTCGCCTTGGCCCTTATCCCTTCAGGCCCTTGGTGGTGTTGCTTTCAGGACTTAAATGAACAGAAAGGCTTGTCTGTGATTGTGACACCCATGCCCCCAGCTTTTCCCTTCTTTTTCCTCACCTCACTGAGGTGAGGACTAAAGATTGCTGGGCAAAGAGAGGCACAGCCCCTGCCCACCCAGAGCATGTGGAACAGGGAGGAGAAGAGACTCAGAAATGATCACCCAAACTTACTATGACTGATTGAGAGAAATCCATGGAATAAAAGATGAGGCGCAGTGGAAATTGAAAGACTCTTTCTCCTTGGAAGGAAAGCTATGACAAACCTAGACAGCATATTGAAAAGCAAAGATATCATATTGCCCACAAAGGTGCACATAGTCAAAGCTATGGTTTTTCCAGTAGTCATGGATGGATGTCAGAGTTGGACCATTACGAAGGCTGAGCAGTGAACTGATGCTTTCAAATTGTGGTGCTGGAAGACTCTTGAGAGTCCCTTGGACTGTAAGGAGATCAAACCAGTCAATCCTAAAGGAAATCAACCCTGAATATTTATTGGAAGGACTGATGCTGAAGCTGAAGCTCCAATACTTTGGCCACCTGATGCAAAGAGTCGACTCACTGGAAAAGACCCTGATGCTGGGAAAGATTGAAGGCAGGAGGAGGAGAGGGTGACAGAGGATGAGATGGTTGGATGGCATCACCGACTCAATGGACATGAGTTTGAGCAAACTCTGGGAGACAGTGAAAGACCGGGGAGCCTAGTGTGCTGCACTCCTTGGGGTAGCAAAGATTAGGACACGATTTAGCGACTGAACAACAAAAGTGGAAAACAGTCTGGCAGTTCTTCAGAAAGGTAGATAGTTACCAATATGGGACTTGCCTCGTGGTCCAGTGGCTAAGCAGGGGACTGGGGTTTGGTCCCTATTTGGGGAACTAGATCCCACATGCTGCAACTAAAGATCCTTTATGATGCAACTGAAAAGATCCTGTGTGCTGCAACTAAGGACCACCCAGTGCAGTCAAATAAATAAATAGGCTCTCTCTTAAAAAAAAAAAAGTGTTACCAGTATGACCCACCAACTCCACTTCTAGGAATTCTACCCAAGAGAACGGAAAACATACATCCACGTGAAAACCTGTATACGGTTGTTCATAGCAGCTCGATTCACAATAGCCAGAAAGTGGAAACAACCCAAATGATGAATGGATAAGTGAAATGTGGTCTGTCCATATGACGGAATAGTATTCAGCCATAAAAAGGAACAGACTTTTTGTGGTGAACTCTTTCCTGGTAAATCCTCCCACCCCACCACCCCCAGTATGCGGGCTCACTTTTCTCCCCTCTCTCCGAAAATATCTAACCCTACAGCCCAGCCCAACACACACTTTTTGGTGTTTTTCCGGCAGCGCTGGGTCTTTGTTGGGGCACGTGAGTTTCTCTAGTTGAGGCTTGCAGGCTCGGTAGTTGCAGCACACGGGCTTACCTGCTCCACAGCATGTGGGATCTTAGTTCCCCCACCAGGGATCGAACCCACATCCCCTGCACTGGGAGGCAGATTCTTAACCACTGGAGTACCAGGGAAGTCCCCCAAGACACATTCTACAGCAATTCTTTGTATATCCACCCGCCTGCCCTACTGGGTCATGAACGTACTGGGGGCAAAGGCCTGTCTTCTTAATGTTTTAATCCAAGCCTATAAGGCAGCATCTGGCCGTTAGCAGGTTCTCAATCAATGTCTTTGCTGGATGAATGAAGAGAAAAGTCCCTGCGCCACTTGGCCAGGTGATCAAGGTCAATAGGATTAGTGAGTGATAAGTCACATGGAGAGCATGTGCCCTTAATATGCTGACATGAGAAGGGCCCTTCATCTCTGTCTTCCTCCCCAAGACTATGAGAAAATCATGTGACCGATCCAGATTAAGAGATGCTTTAGAGCATTCCTGACTAGTCCTCCTCAAGTGTCAAAGTCATCAAAGACAAGGAAAGCCTAAGAAAGCTGTCCCAGATAAGAGAAGTTTCAGGAGATGTGATGACAAAATGTCCTGTGGGATCCAGGATGTGGTCCTAAGACAGAAAAAGGGAAAAGCTAAGGAAATCTGAATAAAATATGGACTTTAGTCAATCATGTGTGTGCCCAGGCGCTCAGTCGTGTCTGACTCTTTGCGACTCCATGGACTGCAGCCCGCCAGGCTCCTCTGCCCATTTTTCAGGCAAGAACACTAGAGTGGGTTGCCAGCTTCCTACTCCAGGGAAACTTCTGGGCCCAGGGAAAGAACCTGCATTTCTTGAATCTCCTGCACTTGCAGGTGAATTCTTTACCATGTTACCATCTAGTTAATTACAATGTATCAATATTGGTCCAACAACAGGAGAAGACTCTACACATGGACATCACCAGATGGCCAATACCGAAATCAGATTGATTATATTCTTTGCAGCCAAAGATGGAAAAGCTCTATACAAGTCAGCAAAAACAAGACCGGAAGCTGACTGTGGCACAGATCATGAACTCCTTACTGCCAAATTCAGACTTAAATTAAAGAAAGTAGGGAAAACCACGAGACCATCCAGGTATGACCTAAAGCAAATCCCTTATAATTATACAGTGGAAGTAAGAAACAGATTTAAGGGACTAGATCTGATACAGTGCCTGATGAACTATGGACAGAGGTTCATGACATTGTACAGGAGACAGGGATCAAGACCATCCCCAAGAAAAAGAAATGCAAAAAAGAAAAATGGCTGCCTGAGGAGGCCTTACAAATAGCTGTGAAAAGAGGAGAAGCCAAAAGCAAAGGAGAAAAGGAAAGATATAAGCATCTGAATGCAGAGTTCCAAAGAATAGCGGGGAGAGATAAGAAACCTTCATCAGTGATCAATGCAAAGAGATAGAGGAAAACAATAGAATGGGAAAGACTAGAGATCTCTTCAAGAAAATTAGAGATACCAAGGGAACATTTCACGCAAAGATGGGGACAATAAAGGACAGAAATGGTACAGACCTAACAGAAGCAGAAGATATTAAGAAGAGGAGGCAAGAATACACAGTAAAACTGTACAAAAAAAGATCTTCACGACCCAGATAATCATGATGGTGTGATCACTCACTCAGAGCCAGACATCCTGGAATGTGAGGTCAAGTGGGCCTTTCGAAGCATCACTACGAACAAAGCTAGTGGAGGTGATGGAATTCCAGTTAAGCTATTTTAAATACTGAAAGGTGACACTGTGAAAGTGCTGCATTCAATATGCCAGCAAATTTGGAAAACTCAGCAGTGGCCACAGGACTGGAAAAGGTCAGTTTTCATTCCAATCCCAAAGAAAGGCAATGCCAAAGAATGGCCAAACTACCGCACAATTGGGCTTCCCTGGTGACTCAGAGGTTAAAGCGTCTGCGTCCAGTGTGGGAGACCTGGGTTCGATCCCTGGGTCGGGAAGATCCCCTGGAGAAGCAAATGGCAACCTCCTCCAGTATTCTTGCCTGGAGAATCCCATGGATGGAGGAGCCTGGTAGGCTACAGTCCACGGGGTCGCAAAGAGTCGGACACGACTGAGCGACTTCACCTTTCACCTTTCACATCACAATTGCACTCATCTCACATGCTAGTAAAGTGATGCTCAAAATTCTCCAAGCCAGGCTTCAGCAATACGTGAACCGTGCACTTCCAGACGTTCAAGTTCATTTTAGAAAAGGCAGAGCAACCAGAGATCAAATTGCCAACATCCGCTGGATCATCAAAAAAGCAAGAGTTCCAGAAAAACATCTATTTCTGCTTTATTGACTGTGCCAAAGCCTTTGATTGTGTGGATCACAATAAACTGTGGAAAATTCTGAAAGAGATGAGAAGACCAGACCACCTGACCTGCTTCTTGAGAAATCTGTATGTAGGTCAGGAAGCAACAGTTAGAACTGGACATGGAACAACAGACTGGTTCCAAATATGAAAAGGAGTACATCAAGCCTGTATATTGTCACCTTGCTTATTTAACTTATATGCAGAGTACATCATGAGAAATGCTGGGCTGGATGAAGCACAAGCTGGAAACAAGATTGCCAGGAGAAATAGCAATAACCTCATATATGCAGATGATACCACCCTTATGGCAGAAAGTGAAGAACTAAAGAGCCTCTTGATAAAAGTGAAAGAGTGAAAAAGTTGGCTTAAAGCTCAACATTCAGAAAACTAAGATCATGGCATCTGGTCCCATCACTTCATGGCAAATAGATGAGGAAACAGTGGCTGACTTTATTTTGGGGGGCTCCAAAATCACTGCAGATGGTGACTGCAGCCATGAAATTAAAAGATGCTTACTCCTTGGAAGGAAAGTTATGACCAACCTAGATAGCATATTAAAAAGCAGAGACATTACTTTGCCAACAAAGGTCTGTCTAGTCAAAGCTATGGTTTTTCCAGCAGTCATATATGGATGTGAGAGTTCGACTATAAAGAAAGCTGAGTGCCGAAGAATTGATGCTTTTGATCTGTGGTGTTGGAGAAGACTTTTGAGAGTCCCTTGGACTGCAAGGAGGTCCAACCAGTCCATTCTAAAGGAGATCAGTCCTGAGTGTTCATTGGAAGGACTGATGTTGAAGCTGAAACTCCAATACTTTGGCCACCTGATGCAAAGAGCTGACTCATTTGAAAAGACCCTGATGCTGGGAAAGATTGAGGGCAGGAGGAGAGGGGGACGACAGAGGATGAGATGGTTGGATGGTATCACAGACTCGATGGAGATGAGTTTGAGTGGACTCTGGGAGTTGGTGATGGACAGGGAGGCCTGGAGTGCTGTGGTCCATGGGGTTGCGAAGAGTTGGACATGACTGAGCGACTGAACTGAACTGAACACTGGTCCATATATTCATTAGAACAAACATACCAGGTAAGGTTACTCAGGGGGAAGAAGCTGGGTGCGGGTGTGGGGTCTGTGTGAGCGCTTTGTGCTCTCTTAATTTCTCTGTAAACCTAAAACTGTTTTGAAAACTAAGTCTACTTTATTTTAAAATTTTATTATTTTTTGATTGCACCATGAGGCATGTGGGATCTTAGTTTCCAGACTAGGGATACAACTAGTGCCTCCTATAGTGGAATTGTAGAGTCTTAACCACTGGACCAACCAGGGAAGTCCCTAAAGCCTATTTGAAAATTTTTTAAAAAAAGAGAAAGAAGATTCTGTACCAGGTTAGACAGGAAAGTACAGGACAGTGGTAACAAGGGAGAGGTCCCCTTGTGGGTAGTGTCACTCACAGGGTCTCCAGATGAGGCGGTAGGGGAAGGATTTACACTTGGAATTTCTTTTTTAAAATACTGAGTGACTCAAGTATTTTTTTTTTTTTAATCACTTCATTTTGTTCTTTCATGCCACACCACATGGCTTGAGGGATCTTAGTTCCCTGACCAGGGATCGAACCTGAGCCCTCAGCACTGGAAGCATGGAGTCGTAACCACTGGACCACCAGAGAATTCCCTGCACTTGGATTTCTGACTCTAGAGTCTTAATCCCAAGCTAATCCGCTGAGCTGCCACTCTCTCTGCATACGTTAGAAATAACTCACGTGAAACATGGAGTGCAGTGGGCACTCTGTAAATGAGTTACTCTTTTTCACCAGGGAGAGTGAGGGTGTGTGCTCCATCATTCTGAGGCAGGAAGAAAGACCCCATGGTTCCTTTAATTTTGTTTCCCTACCTGCTCTGCCTCTGCCCCCCGTCCCCAACCCCAGCCTTTTTGGCACCAGAGACTGATTTCATGGAAGACAGTGTTTCCATGGACCAGGGGTTCAGGGGGATGGTTTCAAGATGATTTAAGCACAGTACACTTACATGCACTTTATTTCTAATCTAATGCTGCCACTGATCTGACAGGAAGTACTGGTCCCTGGCCTGGAAGTCCCCTGCTCTACCTCTAACGATTACAGGGACATAGAATCATTTCTGAACCTGAAGTCTTCAAAGATACCTGACCCCATCTACCCAACTGGCGGACTGTCAGGTGGGGCACACAGACCACACTGACTCTGATGTCTTGGGCTCTTTCCCTTGGCAATGGGGTGGGCATTTGATGGGCGAGCTGCCTCCTGGGTAACAAAGACAGCTGCTGGAATCCAAGTGGTCACTGCTGGCCCTCCTCTCATCCCCAGTTCTAGCCTCTCTTCTGTACCACACAGAATGTTTCCATGTCCATGTACCTCCCACCCCGGTCATGTGTGTAGATAACTGATCCCAGGTCTCCTGGTCTCCAAGGAGGACTTCGGGGCCAGAAGCCTGGGTTCAAATCCCTCTTCTCCCAGTTTCTTGCTTTCTGATCTGGGTATGATGCACTTTATGCCAATTTCCTCATGTGAAAACATGGCTGACGATAGTACCGACTTCACAGGTTTTGTTGGGAGGAATGTACAGGCTAAAACCTGTCAAGTGCCTAGGAGGGGAACTGGCCTGTAATATTCTCCTGGATGAAAAGCTCCATGAGGGCAGGGGCTGACTTGCCCACTACTGGATCCCCAGCATCCAGTGTACCATCAGGCATCTGACATTTGTGGACTGAAGAAACAAACTTCCCCTCCTCAGCAGGCCCATCCCTTCCGTGGTGGCTCTGTTTAAGTGTTAAATGCAGTAAAACTATAATCACCTTTATTAGTAGTAACAGTAGCAGCAGTAAACAACCTCAGGCTAAAATCTGACGGGCAGATTTTATTATGACCATTGGAATCTCTTCTGACCTAAAAAAACCCCAAAACTTTACTATCCTTCATGTCAGCAGCTAATACTTCCTGCCACTGTCACAAGTTCCTTCCTGGCAAATCCTTCATTTCTCCATATTTCAGTGTCCCTGAAGATGACAAAGAAAATAATTTAAAGCCCCCAGAAGCCCTCCAGGGACAGGTAAGAGAAATGGCATCCTGTACAGCTCTTGGCTCTTCAAGTCAAGATGGTAGCTTTCCTGCTGTGAAGGCTGGCTAGGCTGGGGGCTGAGGTGGGGTGCATCTACCCTGTCCTTGGGGGCTCTCCAAGTAGATGGACACAACCTCTTTCTGCAGAAGAGATCCAGGCCCTCTTGCAGAAGTGGGTGAGTAGGGAGGATGCTCAGCTCCTGAAACCAACCAAGTGTTTACTGAACATCTTCTGCATGCCCTGTTCTCACCTTGGACTCAGCCATGAACAGACATGCGCCTTGCCCTTGTGGGACTTGTGGACTGGAAAACAGCCGCCAATGAAACAATCTCATGGAGACATCCCTGGAGGTCCGGTGGTTAAGACTCTATGTTTCCAATGCAGAGGGCACGGGTTTGATCCCTGGTTGGGGAACTAAGTTCCCACATGCCGCATGGCACAGCCGAAAGATTAAAGAAAAAGAAAAGAAACGATCTCACCAACACATCATGATGAGAAATGAAATAGAAGTGCAGGTGAACTGTGCCAGTGAGGCCCTTGAGATCTCCCTGGAGGGCCCAATCTCTTCCTTGGCCCTGGCGGTCAGCTCTCCTAACTCACCTCCCCCTTGCCCTGTGTTCGGCTTCTAGAGCATGCGTGCTGCAGACATCTCTGGGCAGGGTAGGGTTGACTGCTGTTCCAAGTTCAGTTCCAAATACTGACTCCTTTGACCAGGGAGGGTCCCCCAGTATGTGCCCCGTGGACTGCATGCAGGACATGAAGGTGTATAGGATGAAACCCACCCAGGAGATGCACCTCCCTATACTCGCCACGCTCGCTCCTGCTGCCCACGCCTTGGTCCAAGCGTTCGGGCTGCCTGAATGCCCTTCCCAGCCACGCCTGCCTGGAGAGCCAGAGAGCTCCTCTCCCAACTCATACGTCATCCCTGCTCCCCCTTCCCTGATGCCTCTGGGATGCGCCGGGCCCTTCCCTCTGCTCCCAGCACATGCCATCCATTAATCTGTCTCCTGTTCCCACACGGGATGTGGTGGTCAGGGCAGGGGCTGGAATGCCACTTCTTCCGGGTGGTTTGGGGGGATTAAGTGAGATGATATGTAAATGGGGCTGGCACCAGGCATGGCACATGGCACGGCCTGATTGGCATGACCTACTGGTTTCAGCTCTGGCCTCCTGAAATGGAGAGGGGCTTTAGACACAGGGCATGGGCCATATCTGACATTCCTTCATACCCTAACCCCAGACTCAATTCCCAGTTCATTGCTGGGGGCCTCACCTGGAACAACCAACCAGCACCTGTATTCTGCATGGGGAAACTGAGATCAGGATCCTCTGTGCCCCCTGTACCGTACATCAACAGCACAGACACAAAGACCTGCCCCGGACCCCCAGACCAGGGTAAAAGGGCACCGATGTCGCTCACCAGCCCTCCTTGGGAGCCTTCTCGTCTTTTCCTGAGGAGCTCACAGTCTGTCCTGGGAGCCTCCTGACCTCAGTGCATTAGCACAAAGTCTCCCCTTCCCCAGGGAGGCTGTGGAGTTTGCTTCCTGTGTACCTTGTGACCTTCAGCAGTCTCCCCTTCTCTCCTCCCTTCAGCACGTGGACAGAACAAACCTCGCTCTGCCCCATATCAGAGGGCTCCATGGGGTGTGGGCATCGCCAGCCAGTGGACCCCCGACTGCCCTCTGTCCCTCTGGGAGGTCCCTGTGTGACCACAAATCTCATAACAGACTCTCAGCCCTGAGCATAGCCCAGCCATGGAAGAACAGCTGCTACTCACCAAGGCATCAGCAAATTACAACCAGGGGACTGAGAAGGCCAGTGACTCTACTAGTGACCACAGACCCCATGGACCCCTCTTTCACATGGTGCCCAGGGAGACACTCAGGGACACATCCTAATCTCGCTGGCTCCCCTGAAGTCCCAGGTCTTGGTCGTGGGATTTCTCTCCCCATTTTCCAGATGGGTAAGTCAAGGCCTCAAGCCAAGATGCACTTTTCCCCAGAGCCACCCAGAAACCACTGGTGAATGTCCATAGAGAAGCTGAGCTTATTTCTCTGGGGTTTTCCAGGTAGGCTCAGGTCAGATGAAGGAGAGAGCAGGCAGCACTGGACTGATCCAGACTCCCCTTGGGGGGGACCTGGGGCTCCTCCCCAACCTTGTGGTCCTGGACACGCTGTCTCCCCAGTTCTCTGATCTGGCCCCCTCCGTGACTTGCCCCTTCCCTGTGCCAGGGCCGGACCACCTGCGGGCAACTGCTGAAGCCCAGGGGAACCCACAGGTTGGACACGAGGGGGTGGGCTGTGGGTCAGCCAGCCAGGGCCGTCTGGGCAGAAAGAGCCAGAACACCTAGAAAGACATGTGGACACAGGTCGCCCAGCTCCATCCCAGTCAGGCCAAGGTGGGGAAAAAAAAAATAAAAACCAAAACCAAGCCAATTCCTCACTCGTGTTCCACCCGAGCCTCTTCAGCACATTTTTCCCTTCTGAAAATATTCCTTAACAAAGAGCTGCCTGCTTCTGGCAGGCCCAAACCCAGCCCCACCGGGTCCCAAATGCCAGGGTGGGTGGAAGCTGTTTCATTTTCTCATGACACACTGGCCATGGGGGAAGGAGCTCCCGGGCCAGTCATGGGCGGCATCTGGGGAGCTGCTGCCATCTGAGGCCAGCAGGCGTGATGGGGTCAGGATGCTGGTCCTACCAGTCTGGTCAGACTTCAGGACTGGGGCCAGGGGCAGCCGGCACCCCCAGCCTATGCCACGGGTGGCATCAATCAGGGGGAAGGCACTGGGTCTTTGGGGGAGACTGGTGTAGGGGAGAGAAAGAGGGAGCATCCTTCCCTTTGAAGGGAGAGAGATGGATGAATGGGGAGAGATGGATGAATGGGAAGAGGTCTGGGACAGGTGTCCACAGGGATGCTGGGAGATTCTGGGTCACTCTGCCACCTGCAAGGCTACGGTGAGGGTACCGGTTCAGGCAGGCTGGTGTGGACGGAAAGGCTGGCCATCTGGGGCAGGGCAGGCAGTTGACATCGGAGTCTCTGCCTGAGCTGGGAGCTGGTGGCGGCTTCCAGGAGGACTTGGGCAGGTGAATTCCAAGGAGGAGTGCTAAAGTGCTGAGGAGTTGTGTGTGTGTGTGTGCATGCGCATGTGTGTATGGGAGGCAAGTGTGTGTGTGCGTGTGCATGCACATGTGTGCGCGCGTGGGAGACAAGTGTGTGTGTGTGCACACATGCATGCACGTGTGTGTGTATGGGAGGCAAGTGTGTGGTGTGTGTGTGTGTGTGTGTGTGTGTGTGTATGGGAGGCAAGTTGGGGGTTCCCAACTGCCTGGGTCTGTGTTGGAGGTCTTAAGTGTTTCTGTGTGTGCTGGGGATCCAAGAGTCAGACTCTGTGTGTGTGTGTTTGTGTGAAGGGCTCCTGAATGTCTGTGTATGAGGGGTCCAGGCCGTCTATCACACCCACCCTGGGCCCCTCATACTCATATCAGTATGAGCTGTTGAGGATTCATAGCTTTTGCTCTGTTAGCTCTCAGGTGTGTGTGTGTCTGTGCAAGTGAGTGGAGCCCTCAGAGGGGTGGGTGTCCCTGGTTGGGGGGTTCAGACTATCTGTTGGGCTGTTCCAAGCACAAAGTGAGGGTGGATTTTCAGGAGCAGGGATTGAGGGGAATCAGGTTCAGGGGTGTGTGTGTGGAGGATCCCAGGAGTGGTTTTCAGGGGTGCCCTTGGGCATGGGGCTTCTGGGAGTGGGAGATGGGCCAGCAGGCTGAGGTGAGGCTTGTGGGCAGGAATCCAGATTTACAGAGGCTGAGGAGGGGTCAGACTGGAGGGGTATGGCTCTAAGGCTGGTATCTTTGGGGGTGGGGGCAGGTCTGGGCCCAGGGATGGGATATGAAGTGAGAAGAGGGACGGCGTGACCAGGGGTCTACAGATGAAAGGAGTCTTGGGGGATCCGGAGAGAGGGAGGGCGGGGGTCCTGGGCTTGCGGCGGGGTAGGGGGCATTTGCAGGGGGCGGGTCTGTGGGGTGGTGACTGGGGGAGCCCTGAAGGGCCTGGAAAGGGGTCCTGAGGATCAGTAAAGAGGGTAAGCGGGGGTCACGGGCCTGAGGGGGGCTCCCGGGAAGGGCGCTGTGTGGGGGAGGAGGGCACCTGGAAGGGTCCTGGGAGGGGCCCAGAGGGGTCGGGAAGCTCCAGGAACGAGGATGTGCAGGGGCCAGGGCCCGAGGCTGACGGCCAGTGTCCGTGCTGGGAGTGCCGAGGGCTCCCGGGGCGGGTTCCGGGGCAAGGGGCCCGGAGTCCCGGTCTTGCCCGGCCCCCGTGGGCCGCAACGCGGAGCCGCGGGCCTGAGAAGGCGCCCGGGAGGCCCGGCCCGTGCCGCCTACCTACCTGTGAAGAGCGCGCCATCGCCATGTCAAGTCTCGCCGTCCCGGGCCGCGCCGCCGGATCCCCGCCGTGTCGCTCGCCCCGCAGCCCCGGCCCGGCCCGGCCCCCTCAGCCGCCCCCCGGGACCGCGGTCGCCGCCGGCTCCGCCGCTGCCATTTCACCCGCTGACAGGAGCCGCTGCCCCGCCCCCGAGGCCCAGTCAGCCAATTCACCGCCCCCAGCCGCTCTGGCTCCGCCCACTGTCAAGGAGTGATGGCGTGTTTGGCCAATCCTTGGTCATATCGTAAGGCGGGCCCTGGCTACGGCCAGAAGGTTGCCGCCTTTAAGGAGAGAAGCGAATTGAAGTTAGGGAAGCAGTGAAGGACGGATAGTTTTGCCTATCGAAATGTGGCGCCCTGTTGATCAACATTTGGCATGACCAATAGCGAGGAGAGAGGGGTGTGTCTCTGAGGAAAGACTGCGTCCCTGAGGAACCGCAGACAGAGGCAGGCGAGCGTTTGGCGCTAAGCCCCGCCCAGAGCCGGGCTTTTTGCCCAGTAATGAGACGTCCTGGGACGTCTATTATTATCTGTCCCTCAAACCTCGGCCATGGCAACTGTTGGGCCGCTATAAAGAAAATTGACATCTAGCGAGCCAATGACACTGAAGGAGGGCGGTGAAGTAACGCTTTCTGGCCAATGAGATTGCGATATTGTTGTGCAGTTGCCCTCCCGGGCGGTGGGACTTCGGGCGTGAATGAAATAGGGGAGGGGCTGAGAGGGGCGTGGCCTAGATCAGCCCTGGGACAGGGGCTGAGCAGGTAGAGGCTAAAGGGTTGGATCTGAGAAGGGGCGTTATCAGAAGTCCCTGCGGCTGAGGGACAGCATCTTCACACTGCCCTATTTGTGTTGGGGGCGGGGCTTTGGGGGATTGGGGTGTCACACCGGGGACTCAGGCCCTCCGCTAGTCTAGGCCAGGTTAAATATCTTCTCTTAAGTGTCTAATGTTCCTCCATCAAACTGTGAGCATGCCGTTATCACTGCTTACATGACTCCCACGCCCCCAACACCTCTTAGACCCACGGGGGCAGGGTGGGAGTGATGCAGGGCCTAGGTCAGGTTTCCTTCCGTGGTCCTCAGCATTGCTGAGTAGGGGCCTGGCACATAGGACTGCTTATAAAATGTTTGATAAATGAATGAATGGCGGGCCCAAGATGATTAACAGGGAAGGGAAGGGAAGGGTGGAAGGATCATTCAGGCTGGGGAGTTACTGATAGGGGGCAAGACTTAGCAAAAAGGACACGCTTACACCCCAAGATGCAGGGAAGGGTCCTGGAGGGGCTGGGGCAGGGAAGAAGGACCCTTTCACAGAAGATAGGGTGACATCGTCAGCTCAGAATGGAGCTGAAAATGGAAAGAGACAGAAATGGGAACGGGAAGCCTGGGACTCAAGATGGGCCATGTCAGGACCTACTGAGGTCTGAGATCTCAGTCTTCTAAATAGTAGGTAGGAGGTTCCTTCTGGTTTGGGGAGCAGTGAACGACATCAGGCCACACTCCCTGCCCCTGTCATTTGTCTCCGCCTCAGTCTACACTCTGTCTAATCTACATTTTGCTTGCCTTCTCTCTCTTTGTCTCTGGTCTCCACTCTGAGTCTGTCTACACCCTCTTGCCACTGTCTATACTCCCTCAGTGGATGTCTTCTCTCTCCCCCTCTCTCTTACTATCTATTGTACATTGCATCTATTAAAATTCTGGAACTGTTCAGAAAAGCTTTGAAGCATATTTCTAAAAACTCAATGGTAAAAATAATTATAATGAATTCCTTCTCCACATGCCCATATTTCCCCATACTTCTTTTTTTTTTTTAAAGAACACATCTTTGATTCCCTGGCAGTCCAATGGTTAGGACTCTGTGCTTTCACTGCCAAGGGCCTGGGATTTGATTCCAGATTGAGGAACTAAGATCCTGCATGCCACATGGCCAGAAAAGCATATCTTTGCCTTCCCTCTCCTTTTGGGGAGGAGGATCTTATTGCCTGGGCCAGGGTTGAAGCCATGCTCCTTGAAGTGGAAGGGTGGAGACTTAACCATTGGACCACCTGGGACGTCTCTATTTGCTCCCTTCGTTTAAAATTTATGTGCTAGACGTTTCATAGTCCTGACATAGTCACAAGGTGGCCTTGTATTTGCAGAGTATGAAGCTGAAGTGAACCTCATGGACATTGTCCATTGATTCCTAGCAGACTTAAGAGGTGAGGGGAGGATCCCTGTGGACATGGATATGGGATGTGCTCAGTTGCTCAGTTGTGTCCGACTCTTTGCAATCCCATGGACTGTAACCTACCAGGCTCCTCTGTCGGTGGGATTCTTCAGGCAAGAATGCTGGAGTGGGTTGCCATTTCCTCCTCCAGGGGATCTTTCCAAGTCAGGGATGGAACCTGCATCTCCTGCATTGGCAGGTCGATTCTTTACCACTGTGCCACCTGGGAAGCACTAGGTGAGCCCTAGAGATGGAACACATGGTCTCGAGTCAGGAGGGCAAGAGTAATACCCAGGATGTGGTGAGGGCCAAGTAACCACCAAGGGATAATTTCTGAGTTGGCTGCCCATTGCTCCCCAGTGTGGAGGAGTGAGGACAAATCTTGGGGTTCACCCCCAGAAAAGAACAGTTTAGTGTGACCTACATCTTTCAAGGAACAAAATACCTGGACTGTTATGAGAGGTGGGAGACAGGGGTCTGCAGAGATACAAACCTGGGTGGGGTCCAGAGAAGCCCAGAAAGACATAAGGACTGGATCGTTTCTGGGAATTTGCCTAGGAGATAATTGGTGTCTGGTGTCTGGGGAATAAAATTAAATGCCAGAAGGATGCCCAGGGCTTTTGACCTTCTCTTACTCACCCTGCCATGCTCACACAAAGGATGGTTTTATTCTGGGGACACTTTGATTCCATTTTTAAAAGCTCAGTGAGAAAAAAAATCCAACACGTTTCTGTTGGAAAAGATTTTGAATCCTAAGCTGCATCTAGCCAACTAGATTCCTGGATAACTTTGCTTTTATTCAGTGCACTTAAACTGTCCCCATTTTTTTTCAGTGTTTACTTTTATTTGATTGAAATAATTTTTATCAGGAACATTTTTTCCATGTGATCTTTGCAGTAAACATTTGATTCATTGGGTTCTTTTTGTCCAATTTTTTTTTTCTTTTACCAACTGTCAATTCTCTCTCTGTGATTTTTTCCAGTAGTGGGGGAGGTGGTTATCATTTCTTCAGAGTCAAATTTTGCATCTTTCAACTGATTAAATTACTTTTATCTCAGTATTTAGAGGATAAGAAGTTTTAGCACAAAATTTTTTTTGAGATTAAGATTTTTAACTCAAAATTTGTTTGTTGTGATATTGATCACTGTGAGCTCAGACTTGATACTTTGTCTTGTAAAGAGCAGACAGGGGGATAATACATATAGCTCCTCCTATGAAGAAGTGGAGTCTGTTTTCCCATCGCTTGAATCTGAGCTGGTTTTGTCACTTGTTCTGACCAACAGAATACATCAGAGGTGATGTTGGGCTAGTTAGTTCTGAGCCTAGAACTTAAGAGACATGGCAGCTTCTTCTTCTTTTTTGAGAATATTTGATTGTGGTAAAATACATGTAACCTAACATTTGCCATTTAAAATGTACAATCCAGTGGCATTTGGTGCAGTCACAATGCTGTGCAATCATTACTACCTACTTCCAAAACTTTTTCATCATTCCCATGTAGAAATTCCATCCCTATTTAAAAACTCCCCATTACCCACCCCCTACCCTGCCCAGACCCTGGTAACCTCTGTTTCACTTTCTGTCGCTATGAATTTATTCTAGGCACTTCACGTAAGTGGCATCGTACAATATTTGTCCTTTTGTGTCTGGTTTGTTTCCATTAGCAAATATTTGCAGGTTCATTCATGTTGTGTTAGAACTTCTTTCCTTTTTATTAAAAGTTAGGTCATATTCTGATGTTTGCATAAACTGTATTTTGCTTATCCACTCATCAGTGAATGGACACTTGGGTTGTTTCCACCTTTTGGCTACTGTGAATAATGCTGCTATGAACACAGGTGTACAAGTGTCTATTTCAGTCCCTGCTTTCAATTATTTTGATATATACCCAGGAGTAGACTCTTGAGTGTCCCTTGGACTGCAAGGCAATCAAACCAGTCAATCCTAAAGGAAATCAATCCTGAATGTTCATTTGAAGGACGGACACTGAAGCTAAAGCTCCAATACTTTGGCCACCTGATGTAAAGAGCTGACTCATTAGAAAAGACCCTGATGTTGGGAAAAATTGAGGGCAGAAGGAGAAGGGGACAACAGAGGACAAGATAGTTGGATGGCATCACCGACTCAATGGACGTGAGTTTGAGCAAACTCTGGGAGACGGTGAAGGACAGGGAAGCCTGGTGTGCTGCAGTCCATGCGGTTGCAACTGAGTGATTGAACAACAGGAGTGAAATTGCTGGACCATATGATAATTCTATGTTTAACTTTTTGAGGAGCAACCAAAGTGTTTTCTACAGTGGCTGCACCATTTTAAATTCCCAGCAGCAAAGCCTGCGGGTTTCAATTTCTCTACCTTCTTACCAATATTTATTATTTTTTAAAAAAAATTATAGTTATTCTAGTAGGTGTGAATTGTTATCTCACTGTGGCTTTGACTTGCACTTACCTAATGACAAATAATATTGAGTATCTTTTTATGTGCTTATTGGCCATTTGTACATCATCTTGGGGTAAATGTCTATTCAAGTCTTTCGCCCATTTTTAAACTGAATTGTATGTTTTTGTTGTTATTGAGGTGCGGATTTTCTTTATATGTTCTGGATATCAAGTCCTTATCAGATATATGATTTACAAGTATTTTCTCTCACTCAGTAGGTTGTTTTCCCTTTCTTGAAGATGTCCTTTAATGCATGAAAGTTTTAAATTTTGATGAAGTCCAGTTTATCTATTTTTTCGGTCACCTGTGATTTGCATGTCATGTCTAAAAATCTGTTGCCAAATACAATGTCATACAGGTTTACCCTTATGCTTTCTTTTAAGAGTTTAATAGTTTTAGCTCTTATATTTAGGCTGTTGTTCCACTTTGAGTTAATGTTTATGTGCAATGTGATCCAAGTGTCCAATTTCATTCATTTGCTTGTGGAAATCCAGTTGTCTCAGTAACATTTGTTGAAGATACTATTTTTCCCCCCTTTGAATGGACTTGGCACCACTGTGAAAAATCAACTGGCCATTGATGCGTGGGTTTATTTCTGGACATTTAATTCTTTTCTGTTGGTAATACATCTTTTCTTGGGTCAGAACGACACTGTTTTGAACTGTTTTGTTACCATAGATTTGCATTGTTTAAAATCAGAACGTATGAGTCTTCCAGCTTGAATTTAAGGTAGTTATTTTGTTACTGAAATATAACTGCTCTACAATGGTTGTGGGCTTCCCTGATAGCTCAGTTGGTAAAGAACCCACCTGCAATGCAGGAGACCCCGGTTCAATTCCTGGGTCTGGAAGATCCTCTGGAGAAGGGATAAGTTACCCATTCCAGTATTCTTGGGCTTCCCTTGTGGCTCAACTGGTAAAGAACCCACCTGCAATGCAGGAGACCTCGGTTCAATCCCTGGGTTGGGAAGATCCACTGGAGAAGGGAAAGGCTACCCATTCCCATATTTTGACCTGGAGAATTCCATGGACTATATAGTTCATGGGGTGGCAAAGAGTTGGACACAACTGAGTGAACTTTCACATATTTTTGGTCTTCCCTGATAGCTCAGTTAGTAAAGAATCCGCCTGCAATGTAGGAGACCCCAGTTTGATTCCTGGGTCAGGAAGATCTGCTAGAGAAAGGATAGGCTACCCACTCCGGTATTCTTGGGTTTAGCTTTGTGGCTCAGCTGGTAAAGAATCTGCCTGCAACGTGGGAGACCTGGGTTCAATCCCTGGGTTGGGAAGATCCCCTGGAGAAGGGAAAGGCTACCCACTCCAGTGTTCTGGCCTGGAGAATTCCATGGACTGTATAATTCATGGGGTTGCAAAGAGTCGGACACGACTGAGCAACTTTCACAATGGTTGTGCTAGTTTCTGCTGTGCAATGTTGTGAATCAGTCCTATGTATACATACATCCTTTCCCTCTTGAATCTCCCTCCAACTCCCCAACCCACCCCCTAGGTCATCAAGAAAGACCCTAGGCAAAGGATCCACTAACACATAGCTACATTCCTAAGCCACAAAAGCCTGGAATAATAAATGCATGTTAATCCACTCAGTGTGTAGCAATTAGATAATAGATAATAGATAACTTTTATATAGAGGAGCCAGAGTTGAAACAAACAAGTCAAAGAACAGTTTGGAAATAGACCATAGAATGACACAAGATATCCGAAGGGATCCACGAAGAAGAGGTTTGAAAACTGAGCAGACTAAACATCATAGGAGACGCTAGAAAGGAAGATGATTAAAGACCAAGTACCTGAAACAGCATCAGGATAAGATGGTTTTATAGCCTCATCCTGGTCTCCCTAGCTTGTGGCCATTTGGTGTTTAAAACCAGTTTGGGCATTCTTGCTTTTTTTGCGACACCACACAGAATGTGGGATCTTAGTTTCCTGACCAAGGATCAAACCCATGCACCCCTGAACTGGAAAAGTGTGTGTGTGTGTGTGTGTGTGTGTGTGCGCGCGCGCGTGCGTGCGCGCGCGCAGGTGTACCTGTTCTCAGTCTTTATGATGCCATGGACTGTAGCCTGCCAGGCTTCTCTGTCCATGGGATTCTCCAGCCAAGAATACTGGAGCAGAGTGCCATTGCCTATTACTTCAGGGGACCTTCCTGACCTAGGGATTGTACTTGCGTCTCTTGCATCTCCTGCATTGGCAGACAGATTCTTTATCACTAGTGCCAGGAGGGAGGTCCCTGCGCTGGAAGCGTTAAGTCTTAACAACTGGACCACCAGGAAAGTCCCTGGGTTTTCACTTCTGACCTATTGGATCTTGGGTAATTTCTTACTAGGCTCTGGCCCTGGTGTCTCCCTCTGACTTTGCTGCCCTCTGCAACCTCAGGCTGGCCGCAATCCTGGAGAAACTGGACAATCAGTCCATCCTTGGCATTCTTCCTTTCTCGTCCTCCCAACAGAAGAAGAGGACTTGGATAGCAAAGATTCATCAATGACAAGCAAGTTGCAAGGTCAGGCAAAAGAAGAGGAAGGGAGATGGAGCAGGAGCAGCCCAGGAGGAAGAAGGCGACACAGCAGGTGAGGCTATCAGGGGAGTCCCAGGAAAGTGGAGTTCAGGCAGGAAGGAGGAAGTGGCCACCTCTATCACGGGTGGGACCAAGACAAAAATGGGTCTGCTCTTTTTCTCAAAGGAAAGGTAGATACCGTCACTGGTGATTTGGGGAAGGGGTGAAGGCAAGAATGAGAACAGCCCTCTTCTAAGAAGTGTGATGATACCCAGAGGTTTTCCCCCCAAAGATGGAAGAAACGTGGTCCTATTCCTGGAAGTCTTCCTGTTCCAAGACGTGGGGCACAGTTTACCCACATGACCAGGAGTGGAGCCGTTGAGGCTGGAGGAGCAGCTGACTCAGGACATTTTACTGCAGGGCAGAATGTATGGTGGGACATGCCTTCCTTCCTGGGGCTCTAGAGGAGCTAAGGCTCAAGGTGAGGAAACGAGCAAACTGGAGGACTGTGATGTCACTCTAAAGAGCAGGTAAGACAAGAGACAGAGGAAGGGCGGCATGCCAGGCAAAAGGACCAGCCAACACGAAGTCAAGGAGGCAGGAAAGTGTCTGTTCTGTTAACCTATGTCGAAGCCTTTTTGACCACTGGGTGGCGTTGTCCAGCCTGGCGAGAAACCCAATAGGCTGTTGGTTCCCTGATTTCCTGCCCGCAGCCCAGGATGGTCTTCTCCCAGTCTACGATGTTAGCTGAAGTTCTGGAATTCTGGTGCTGGCAAGTTTCTGTAAGGCCAGCCCAGCCCATTGAGCCCTATTTCAATGACACCTCTAAAGCAGCGGATGGCACTCGTCTGAGAGGAGGAAGGTGGGGTCTAACCTGGGGCAAGTCTTTGGGGAAATCTTCCTGCTGTCAGATGAGACCTTCTAAGGGATGACAGAGTCTGCTCCTCACCTGGTTTTGGATGGGGCTCCAAGTGGGTGGGAAAGGAAGTCTTCCTGGAGGAGGTGGCATTAAAAGATGTGATTTGTCAGTGGAAGAGAGAGGTGAGATTCTGGGTGGGAATGGAGGACTGGACAGTTACGCATGTCTGGGTGGTAAGAAGATGAAATAGGCAATAGAATGAGACAACATTTCTTCACTCATCTCATCTGTTTACTAGACATTTGTCGAACATCTGCTTTGATTCCAAGGACACGGTCTCCTGTGGAACTCACAATCTGGAGGGGGACACAGATCTGAAAGCAGAGAACTTTTGTGTGATACCTGAAAAGGGGGTTGGGATTGCCCAGAAGAGGCAACCTGACCCAGCCCGGAGGGAACCTAGGACAGCTTTTGTGATAGAATAAGAAATATATCTGGACTTCCCTGGTGGTCCAATGGTTAAGAATCCACCTGCCAATACAGAGGTCACGAGTTCAATCTCTGGTAAGGGAACTAAGATCCCACATGCCTGGGGTGCAACTAAGCCCGAGGGCCTCAACTACTGAGCCCGCTGCAACTAAGACCCAACACAGCCAAAAATAAAGGTACGTACAGAAATAACTGGAGCTTCCCAGGTGGCGCTAGTGGACCTGTCTGCCAGTGTAGGAGACATAAGAAACGTGGGTTTGATCCTTGGGTCGGGAAGATCCCCTGGAGGAGAGCATGGCAGCCCACTCCAGTACTCTTGCCTGGAGAATCCCATGGACAGAGGAGCCTGGCGGGCTACAGTCTGTGGGGTCTCAAAGAGTCAGATATGACTTAGCAACTTAGCATGCATGCACAGAAATAAAGATTAAAAAAAAAATAAGACAACAGACCAACAGTGGAGTTACGTATGGTAAGTCTCACGACACCTAACTCAGTCTTTTCTCTCTCTTTCTTTTTTTTTTTTTTAAAAAAATTTAATTATGAAGGCATGATAACACATTTACAGGAGACTTGGAAAATACAGAACAAAGTTACATATACCTGGTGGTGGTGGTTTAGTCACTCAGTTGTGTCCGATTCTTGCAACTCCATGGACTGTAACATGCCAGGCTCCTCTGTCCATCGGATTTCCCAGGCAAGAATACTGCAGTGGGTTGCCACTTCCTTCTCCAATTGTTTCACTATATATTACAAATTTTTGAAGTAGATAAGTTAAGATTTTTGGCTGGAGTTTCAATATCAAACTCTCAAAAATTAATAGAATGAATATACAGAAAAGTAGAAGGATATAGTGGACCTGGAAAGCACTATGAACCAATCCAACATAATTAAAATTTATACGATTTTCACACAACAGTAGGATACAAATTCTATTCAAGTTTCCATAGACTATAAGTTAGGAGACACTGGAACATATCCAGGGACATAAAACAAGGTGCAAAAATTTCGTGGTCTAAAGGTATTGAAACCATACAGTCTGTTCTCTTATCACTGTGGAATTATGTCAGAAATCAATGTCAAAAAATATTTTAAGATAACGCACATTTTCAAGGGCAATGTGATATTTATTAATACCAAGGGAGATCTTTGATTTAGCCAGTGAAAGCCTCAATAAAGCTTAACTCAGCCTTCATGACAGTTTCAGCTGTTTCAGAAATGAAATCTTAAACCAGCCAGTCAGGAATCATCTGATAGACCTCTGCCATCCCTCTATTGGAAAATAACTTTGCAATGACCCACCCACTTTTTTTCAGGTACAACTTCCTTGACCCTGCTCCCATCTGCCTAGAAAACCTCTAGCCTTGTACAGCTCTTCAGAGCTCCTTTCTGTCTGCCAAACTGGATGCTGCCTGATTCATGCATCATTGGATAAAGCCAATGAGATCTTTAACATATATGCAGTTGCTTTTTTTTTTTTTTTAACAGATTTCATTTGGTCTCCAGGTGGATGGTGTCAGAACTGCCTTCAGTCTGCAGGACATCCCATTGGAGTCCCGTGAGACTTGGAGAATGGCTCGAGGATGCTGGAAAATACTGTGGAGCTTTCTTAAGATCATGTTCTAGGGGAAAGGTTACATCCTGAAGGACTGATTGTTCAAGAGGAGATGGGACAGGGTGGTTGGAGAATGGGTGTTTTCTGTTCGGGCAATCAGCACATGCAGAGGTTAGGAAGTGAAAGAGAATGTGGCTTCCTAGAGGAACAGAAAGTTTTTCAGCAGGCCTCTGCCGCCCCAGGAGAGAAAAACGGGGTGGCCAGTTCAGGATCCAATCACGAAGTATTGAACACCAGGCAGTGTGTGTTAGCTGCTCAGTTGTGTCTGACTCTTTGTGACCCCATGGACTGCAGCCCTCCAAGCTCCTCTGTCCATGGGATTTTCCAGGCAAGAATACTGGAGTGGGTTACCATTTCCTTCTCCAGGGGATCTTCCCGACCCAGGGATTGAGGGATTGAACCTGGGTCTCCCGCATTACAGGCAGATTCTTTACCAGCTGAGCTACCAAGGAAGCCCTACAAGGCAGAGAGGTTTATAATGAATGTAGTAGGAATAGCCCATCCGATAGAGTGTCTTGTCTCACCTTTCTGAGAGGCTGGTGTTCCAACTCTGCTGATGTGTCTTTGGAGATGGGAAAGCCACCACCTTCCCAACTGTGTCTCTAGCTCTGAGGCCATGAGTGGTGTGTCTCCTCAACTCCTGAGCCTCAGTTTTCCCCATATGAGAAATGGGGACATAGATCATCTTAGTCCATTCAGACTGCTGTAACAGAATAGCATAGACTTCTGAGGGCTTAAGCAACCAACATTGATTTCTCAGAGTTCTGAAGGCTGGAAGTCTAAGATCAACGTGTGAGGGGACTGCCCTGGGAGTCCAGTGGTTAAGAATTCACCTTTCAATGTAGGGGACAGGAGGTTATCTGCCATGGAGCAACTAAGCTTGAGCTTGGAAACTAAGTTAGAGAAAGCCTGCACAATACAACAAAGAGCCCACATGCTGCCACAAGACCCAGTGCAGCCCCAAAATAAAATAAATTAGATCAATATGTGGTGAAATTTGGCATCTGCTGAGGATTTTGTATTTTTGTGTGTGTGCTCAGTCGTGTCCGAATCTTTGTGACCCCATGGACTGTAGCCCATCAGGCTCCTCTGCCCATGGGATTCTCCAGGCAAGAATACTGGAGGGGGTTGCCACTTCCCCCTCCAGGGGATCTTCCCAACCAAGGGACTGAAACCCACATCTCTTTCACCTCCTGCATTGCAGGCGAGTTCTTTACCATTAGCACAACCTGAGGATATGTCTCCAGATCCATGGAAGACCATCTCCTTCTGGGTATGTCCTCAGGGGGCAGAAGCAGGGAGAAAGCTCTCTGGTGTCTCTCTATTAAAAAAATTTTTTTTAAATTTATTTGGCTGTGCCGGGTCTTATTTGCAACATGTAAACCCTTGGTTGCAATATGTGGGATCTAGTTCCCTGACCAGGGACTGAACCACGTAGTCCTCTCCATTGGGAGTTTGGAATCTTAACCACTGGACCACCAGGGAAGTCCCTGGTGTCTCTTTTATAAGAGTGTTGATCCCATTCTTGATCTAATTACTTCCCAAATACCCCACTTCTGAATATTATTTCATTGGGGATTAGGTTTCAAAGTAGGAATACCAAGGTGGGGATGTTGGACACAAGCATTCAGTCTATAATACAGACCCACCTCACAAGTCTGTCATGAGAAAAGTTAGGTCTCTTGGCACCAAACAGTTGCCCAATAAAATTCATTTCTTTCTCTCCTTTAAAAAACGGTTTTTTTGGCATAGCCTGTGGGATCTTAGTTCCCCAGCTAGGAATCGGACTCATGTCCCCTGCTTTGGAATTTGCAATCTCAGCTACTGGACCCCCATGGGAGTCCCATTCCTGCTCCTTTCTTTAAAGAGCAAAAACTCCTCCAAAACACCTTGAATATGTTGCGCAGCTGAATCTCCCATGCTCTGTCCAACCATCCCACCAGCACTGCTCACTCTGGTTGTATCACTACTTTTCCATCAAGAATATACAAGCGATGGGATTTCCCTGGTGGTCCAGTGGTTAGGTAATATTCATTGGAAGGACCAGTGCTGAAGCTGAAGTGCCAGTACTTTGGCCACCTGATGCGAGGAGTTGACTCATTGGAAGAGACCCTGATACTGGGAAAGATTGAGGGCAGGAGGAGGGGTGGGCAACACCGACTCAAAGGATGGCATCACCGACTCAGTGGACATGAGTTTGAGCAAACTCTGGGAGACAGTGAAGGACAGGAAGCCTGGCGTGGTGCAGCCCATGGGGTGGCAAAGAGTCGGACACAACCTAGCAACTGAACAACAACCAGTGCTTAGGAATCTGTGCTTTTGCTGCTAAGGGCGTGCATTCAATTCCTGTTTGGGGAGCTAAGATCCTTCAAGCCACATGGCATGCCCCCCCCAAAAAACTTAGAAAGAGATAAAGGGGAAAAAAGAATACACAAGTGATAATTCATTTATTATCATCTTTGAATTGCCCATTAATTGCCAGTCAGTGTTCTTAACACTAGGATGTAGCAGTGAATAAAACAGAATCAGTCTCCTTCCTCTGAACAGCTGGCTCCAGCTGTTTTTATAAATAGTTTAGTGAAACTCAGCCCCACCCAGCCACTGATACATATTGTCCCAGTTTTTACAGGGGTGCAGTGGAGTAACTGTGGCAGAAATGACACCCAGAATATTTGGCCCTTTTCAGAAAACATTTGCCAGTTTTTGGTCTAGAAGGTTACCTTCTGGGTGAGACAGCTAGGTTCAAGTTTTTGAACCTGAAACTTGTCCTCTTCTCTCTTTTTCTTGTTGTTCACTCTCTCAGTTGTGTACGACTCTTTGTGACCTCATAGACTACAGCATACCTGGCTTCCCTGTCCTTCACTATCTCCTGGAGTTGACTCAAACTCATGTCCATTGAGTCGGTGATGCCATCCAACCATCTCATCCTCTGTCACCCACTCCTCCTCCTGCCCTCAATCTTTCCCAGTATCAGGGCATTTTCCAATGAGTCAGCTCTTCGAATCAGGTGGCCAAAATATTGGAGCTTTAACTACAGCTTCAGTCCTTCCAGTGAATATTCAGGACTGGATTTCCTTTAGGATTGACTGGTTTGATCTCCTTGCTGTCCAAGGGACTTTCAAGAGTCTTCTCTAACATCACATTTCAAAAACATCAATTCTTTGGTGCTCTCTTTCTCTTAGACTTCTCAGTTAAGAGATGCAAACTATCAATTCTCACTCCGCACTCCAATGGGTATTTTTTGAGCTGGTTTGAATTGAGAGACACAGCGATGAATGAAAATGATGTGCTTGGGATTTCACTGGTGGTCCAGTGGTTAAGACTCTGTGCCAACGCAGGGGGTGTGGGTTCCATCCCTGCTGGGGGAACTAAGATCCCATATGCAGCAGGGCATGACCAAAAACTAAAAAAAAAAAAAAAAAAAAAAAAACCTATATAAGAAAAGAAAATGATGTGTTTTCATGGATTAAGCCCCAGCATTTATAAGCTGATGGATCATGGACATTTGATGTGACCTTTGAACCTCTGTTTGTATGCGTGTACTCAGTTGCTCAGTCATGTCCAACTCTTTATAACCCTATGACTGGAGCCTGCCAAGCTCCACTGTCCATGGGATTCTCAGGCAAGAATACTGGAGTGGGTTGCCATTTCCTCCTCCAGGGAATCTTCCCAACCCAGGGATCAAACCCACATCTCTTTTACCTCCTGCATTGACAGGCAGATTCCTTATTACTGCATCGCCTGGGAAGCCCTTCAATCTGTTTGCTCATAGGTAAAATGAGGACAGTAGTAGCTGTGTTGTGGAGATTTGCTGAGATCGTGTCTGAAAAGCATTTAGCACAAAATAAGTGTTGAAAGAGTGATGACAGGATTTCCACTGGTGATAATGCAGAAATTTCCCAAAGATCCTCCTTTCTATGGTGATAACTAGAAGACCCCACACTTTTCTTTTCCTAGTCAGAGTGGTAAATGCAAGGAAGCCTCGAGGAGCTGGGTTTCAGAAATAAAAACGAGCCCTTCAGGGACTTCCCTGGTGGTCCGGTGGTTAAGACTCTGCTGCCATTGCAGGAAGTACAGGTTTGACCCCTGGCCTGGGAACTGGGATCCCACATGCCATGTGGTGTGACTTTTCTTTTTTTTAATTAACAATAAAAAAAACTCCTTGTAGGTGAGCCAACAGCAATTGCAGCTTCTACACCAGAGGATGGGCAGGCGCAAGCTCTGGGTATGGACAGGCGCACATGGATGGAGAGGTGTTTTGGGGACAAGATAGATCAGCCAGTTCTTAGATGACAGAAGGAAGCATTCAAAATGACGGCCACTAGAGTGTTGGAGTCCAGACTTGGGGAGGAGAGCATCCTAGTGGAGAGATGAGTGGTATGGGATGTCAGAGCTCAAGTGAGGTAAGAAGGACAACAACAGGAGGGCCTGTCTGGCTGGCCGGAGGGGGTCAGTGCCCAGTGCATCTACACAGTATAAGGGTTGGTGATGGGAAGATGAGGTTGGCTATACATATGGTGGGACTGATGAAATAAGTAAATAAATGCATCCAGGATAATGGGAACCAGGTTTCCCACCATCAGAGAAGAGTGTTACAAAGATGAATGGAGTGGGAATTCCCTTGTGGCTTAGAGGTTAGGATTCCAGGCTTTAACTGTCATGACTCCAGTTCAGTCTCTGCTTGGGAAACTGAGATGCTGAAAACTGTGTGACCAAAAAAAAAAAAAAAAAAAAAAATGGAGGGCAAATTAAAAATGAACTCTACTGTATTTAGTGTTGGTGTGAACTCATGGTTTTCAACATATATGTGTGTGTGCTTGGTTGCTCAGTCATTTCCAAATCTGTGATATATATAGAGAAATATGCCACCAAAGTTCTGTCCAGTCAAGGCTATGGTTCTTCCAGTGGTCGTGTATGGATGTGAGAGTTGGACTATAAAGAAAGCTGAGTGCAGAAGAATTGATGCTTTTGAACTGTGGTGTTGGAGAAGACTCTTGCGAGTCCCTTGGACTGCAAGGAGATCCAACCAGTCCATCCTAAAGGAGATCAGTCCTGAGTGTTCATTGAAAGGACTGATGTTGAAGCTGAAACTCCAATACTTTGGCCACCTGATGCAAAGAGCTGACTCGTTTGAAAAGACCCTGATGCTGGGAAAGATTGAGGGCAGGAGAAGAAGGGGCCGACAGAGGATGAGATGGTTGGATGGCATCACCGACTCAATGGATATGAGTTTGAGCAGGCTCTGGGAGTTGGTGATGGACAGGGAGGCCTGGTGTGCTGCAGTCCATGGGGTCCCAAAGATTTTGACACGACTGAGCGACTGAACTGACTGATGGAGAAATAAATGTGCATGTATCTGTTTTCCTGTCTGTCTACTCAGAGGTCCTGGGATCAGTGACACCCTAATAATAACGATGCACTTAACACTCAGGTCTTGGTTTCTGAATGTCATTCTCCACTTAAAACCAACCGGGTCTCTTTTGGAAAATGGGTGATTCCAGGCTTTGGGCAAGGAAAGTCTGATCGGCAAAAGAACTGATAAGCACATGTTAAATGGACACAGAGCCAGAGTGAAAGGCTCCCACTAGCCAAATCAAAGACACTCTAACCATCAAAAAAACAGAAAGAAAGAAAAAAAAGAAATGTCAGCAAAAATGGCAGAGTAAAAATTTTGCCCTTCCATGAATGCAATGGAAAAACTGCAGAATTTGTCCGAATCAACACTTTTAGAACGCTGGCAATCAACCAAACGCTCACAGTAATTCAGGGAGTACTTAGACAAGAAATACGGCTGAATCTCAATAAAGAACAGTGAGCTTGGTGGAATTTTAACTCACCCTAGTCCCATTCCCCTCTCTCCAACACAGAAATAGCTTTAAAGACTCACAGACGTAGAGAATAGATTTGTGGTTGCTAAGGGGGTGGGGGGGGATTGGGAGTCTGGGATTAGCAGATGCAAACTATTATATATAAGATGAGTAAATAATAAGTTCCTACTGTAGAGCACAGGGAGCCTTATTCAATATCCTGTGATAAACCATAATGGAAGAGAATATGAAAAAGACTGTATATATGTGAATAACTGAACCACTTCGCTGTACAGCAGAAATGAACACAACACTGTAAATTGACTATACTTCGATAAAATAAAATTTAAAAACAAGATAGCCTTAAAAAATAACAGGTCACATTTCTGGTACAGGAAGAAAAATGGAGTCAGAGCTCTTACAAAGCCTTGTTCCCAAGGAATAGTATTACCTGATCTATCTAGTGGTTCCCTGGAAGACCACCCTTGAAAAGATTATCTTTCATTGACCTCACTCGAACTTGCCCAGTGCTAAAAACCTCTCCCCAGGTGATGTCTGTCAAATATTTTAACATCACAGCTCCCTGAGGTGGTGGGTAACAGCTGGGGCAAACAATAACCTAACCAAACAGTCTTAAAAAGAAAAGTTAAGGAATGAGATGTCCGTAGGGACTTTGAAAGGGCTTCCCAGATGGCTCAGTGGTAAAGAATTCACCTGCCAATGCAGGAGATGCAGAAAATAAGGGTTCAATCCCAGGGTCAGGACAATCCCCTGGAGGAGGAAAGGCAACTCACTCTAGTATACTTGCCTGGGAAATCCCATGGACAGAGGAGCCTGGTGGGCTATAGTCCATGGGATTGCAAAGAGTTGGACATGACTGAGAGACTAAGCGTGAACATAAGAGGCTTTGAAAAGTTCCAACGTATTCCTGGGAATCTGGAAGGCCGCATGCATGTGGAAGGCTGTGTGCATACTCAGGAATAATCTGACAAGTTCCTAACCTCTTAATTCTGGCTGACTTCAAGGCTCCAAGGAAGCGGGAAGTGGCAGCTAAGGCTGGGTTACAAGCTTCCTGACTGAGTGTCAAAACACACAGAGATTCTGGGTGAAGACTGGGAGACTTTTAGTTTCAGATTTTCAAGGAAGTTTATTCAATCACTTGCTAAACACCAAGCTAAATAGAGATTTAAGTGATCGTACATGACACAGAATAGAGACTTTGCAGAATTAATTCAGAAAAATCATTAAATCAATAAGAAGCAACTACTATGGAAAATAGCAATGACAAGAAACCTTCAGGAGGAGGTAGAATATGATATCCATAGTTGCCATATTATACTACAAGGCATACCTTGGAGGTATTGTGAATTTTGGTTCTAGCACAATAAAGCAAATACTGCAATGAAGCAAACCACATAAATTCTTTGGTTTCCCAGTTCACATAAATGTTAACACTGTAAATCAATTATTCTTCATTTTTTTTTTAAAAAAGAATAAGTTATTTAACATGAAAAAGACAGTAACAAAGGAACTGAGGAATAAAAAGGAAATAAGACATATGAAAAACAAATAGCAAATGGCAGATAGAAAGTCTACCGTATCAGTAATTATGTTAAATATAAAAGGGTTAAATTCTCCAACTAAAAGGTAGAGATTGACAGAAAGAATCAAACAGATGATCCCATTATATGCTGTCTACAAAAGACTCGCTTTAAGATTAAGGGAAAAAATAGTTATATATACTCAGTTGAATCAGATAGGGTCCGTATAGAAATAAATTGGAAGTTTGGTACACAAAGTTTCAAAGTGACTGTCTATATTATATTTAGTAGTTATAAAGGGGGAAAAAGTAACTGCTTTGTGTAGTGGTTAAGCAGGGATTCAGGGATCAGCTCCTAACCCCACTGCTTTTGAGTTGTGTGACCTCAGGCAGTTCCTTGCCCTCTAGGTTTCCGCATCTGTAAAGAAGGATAGAAACTACCTTTCTCATAGGGCTATTGTGAGAACTTTTAGACCACCAAGAACACACTGTGGTTAACGAATCTGGATTTATTACTGGGAGCAGTGAGGGAGAACATACACCAAGGAGAATGGTCAGCATATGCTCCAGTGCTGTTATGACTGAGTATTCATCATTAGAAGAGGCAGCTTCTATCCATCGCTAGTGCACTGTATTCAACCTCACAATTATAATGTGAAGCAGGATCGATACCATCCAGTCACTAAGTCCTGTCCAACTCTTTGTGACCCCGTGAACTGTAGCACTCCAGGCTTCCCTGTCCTTCACTCCCTCCCAGACTTTGCTCAAACTCATGACCGCTGAGTCAATGATACCCTGCAACCATCTCCTCCTCTGTCACCCCCTTTTCCTGCCCTCAGTCTTTCCCAGCATCAGGGTCTTTCCCAGTGAGTCAGTTCTTCGCATCAGGTGTCCAGAGTGTTGGAGCTTCAGCTTCAGCATCAGTCCTTCCAAGGAATATTCAGGGTCAGTTTCCTTTAGGCAGGCTAATTGTCCCATTTCACAGGTGAGGGAACTGAGGCTCTGGAAACATGAGGCTGCAGGTACCGGAGTTGGACAGGGGTTGGAATAGTGCCTTCTGGCTGCAAAGTTGACTGCCCGGCCTCTGCCCTGCCCTAAGTGACCCCTCCTTAGTTGTGTCAGCCGCTTCATGTGTCCCCAGATTTTTCTGAGAGGAAGTCTTATCCCTATCGTGTTCCTCATTCTTCATGAGTTGAGAAAGAACAGGTCTGAGGAGGGGCTACAGAGGGAAATACATGAGGTTATAAAAACCATAGTCCAGACCAGAGCTGGGAAGAGGAACAGAAAGGGGAGAAGGATGGCAGAGATGTATGAACACAAGGAGCCAGATGACTCTGGTGAGGCTGGGCCCCCAGTCTAGGGTGATAGTGGGGATGACAGGGCCCCAGGGTCCTGATAGTGCTGGGGTCTGGCAGCCAGCTTGCAACTCTGAGAGCAGGGCTCAGCAGACTTCCAAGTTCAAGTGCGTGTGCTCTGTTCTGTCCAGAGGAAGAGACATTTGGGGGCCAGAGACTGGCTGAGAGACGCCCTCGACTGCTACACAGTTTGAGGAGCTTGCCAGGTACGGGAGTGCTTCGTTCAGGAGCAGGCAGCTGGGGGGAACGGGGGCGGGTAGGGGGTGAAGTGGGGGCAGAGTCTGCCCCCAGCCCCAAGCCCCTCCCATCTGCTGGTCCTGCAGAGTGTCTGACCTGGGCCCCTCTGCTTCTCCTGCTGCTCCTCTTTGTCTCACTGGGTTTCTTCACGCTCCAGCTGACCACTCTGGTTCAAGGTGAGTGAGCATCTAGGGGCTTAGGGTCCTCGGTCCCTTTGGGTTTTCTCTCTGGGATGGTCTTTGCCCTTTTCCACAGTCCCTAGACCTACTAGGGCTGGGTCGTGCGGGCTCTGTGTCACCTTCTGTGTGACCATGGGCCAGTAACTCTCCCTCTCTAAGTCTGTTTCCTCATGTGAAAGGTAGTTCATTCTCCCCGTGGGGAGACCTTGAAAGCAGATTCGGCTCAGGGTCAGTGCTTAAAGGGGGAATTCTCTGCTCCGTTGTAGTTTCCAGGATCCGGTGTCTGCAGAGAGATTCGGGAGACCATGAGAACAACAGCCTGGATAAATGGCTGGACACCAGGTTCCGGAGTCTGAGTAGGGAGGGGGCTCTGGGGCTGTATGGCTGTGGACAAGCCACCACTGCCAGGGGTGGAGAGAGGGCAGGAGTTGGGGAGGGGACCAGACCCCTGCAAGAGGTCCTGGGGGACTGGCGATGTCCGGCAAGTCACTCTCTAAGCCTCAGTTTTCTCATCTGTATGATGGGCTCTCCAGGTCACCTGACATCCACGCATGATGTTCTCATGGGGCCCTCTGCACCACATACACAGTAGGTGCTTAATAATTGATGTCCTCTCCCTCCAGCTGAAGTTGCACAGAAGCAGATGCAATCAAACCTGGAGGAGATCCTACAGCGCCTGACCCGGATGAATGCCACCCTGGGTAAGGGAACCACACCAAGGTCAAGAGGAAGTCACAGGATGGTGGGTGGGGGCTGGGCCACACCTGCTGCAGCTGCCAGGCTGAGGAGGGCAGAGCAGAACTGGGGTGTTCCTCGCGGGTTTCTTGAGGAACTGAGCTGACAGCTGAAGAGAAGGGCCTAGCCCTGGGTTCCGAAGATCTGGAGCCTAGGAGCCAAGCAACCTCTCCAACTCCGCCCCTCTTCCCCAGCTGGCCTGTGCCATCCTTGTCCTCAGAACTGGGAGTTCTTCAGCGGAAGCTGCTACTTCTTCTCCTGGACCCAGAGTGACTGGAGATCTGCCTTCTCTGCCTGTCTGCTTACTGGGGCCCACCTAGTTATCATCAACAGTACTGAGGAGGAGGTGGGCTGGGCAAGGTCCCCTGAGAGGCTGGGCCATATTGCCAGGTCAAGAAAAAACCTTCTGCCTCCCTCTTCTGCACTCTGAGAGATGGGCAGTTGGGGGTGTGGCAGGGGGATGAGAGGTGAGATACAATCAGGGAAGGCTTCTTGGACAAGGAATCATAATGGACTCAGGAAGGTCACGTGAGAGAAGAACATGGATGAGAGGAGCCCATGTATGGATACGAAGGGAATTCAGAGTGCCCTTGAGGCCATATACAATGCATGTTAACTGAGACACAAGACATACCCACATATGTATCACATTAACACACATCCACAGCCTCCATGCACATGTTAACACATACAACTTGAGTAGGGCCTCTAGGCTAGACCGTGAGAAGAACTTCTGTGGGAGGCAGGGGACCGTGGAGATGCGGGCAGACATGAGATGTGTGGCGTTCAGGGATCTTCCTCCTGATACTCCTCTCCCCACCCACCCGCAGAAATTCCTGAACTTTTGGTATGCCAGAAATAATAAACCCACCTGGATCGGCCTCAGTGACCACCACAGTGAGGGTTCCTGGCGGTGGGTGGATGACAGTCCTGTCCAGCTCAGGTAACCTCCCAGTGACAACGGCCCAGGAGAGGTGGGCAGGAACTCCAAACCAAGGGTGCTCAAACTCTGGACTGGAAAGCATCACCTGAGAAGCTTGGTGAAGATGCAGAGCCCTGCCTTCATCCAGGGGCAGTGGTAGGAGCTGGGTGGGAGTCTGATTCTACATGGCTAGGTACAGGCCCAGGAATCTGCATTTAATTCTGTGTTAGTGTCATCACTCAGTCGTGTCAGGCTCTTTGCAGCCCCATGGACTGTAGCCCACCAGGCTCCTCTGTCCATGGAATTCTCCAGGCAAGAGTACTGGAATGGGTACCCATTTTCTTCTCCAGGGAATCTTTCCAACCCCAGGGATCAAACCTGGGTCTCCCACATTGCAAGTAGAGTCTTTACTCTCTGAGCCACCAGGGAAGCCCACATTTAACTTTCCCAGAACTGATTCTGGTGGATGTGATGTGTGAACCCACATTTCAAAAACCCTGCCTCCGAATTCCTCACCAACCTCTGGCTGGTATTGGCAATTTGCTGTCAAAGTCCAGGGACCAGCCCCTCCAAAATTGGGGGTGGGCCCTGGGTGGAGTAGGGGTCTCATTGTGCTGATGCGGTTCACAGCTTCTGGAAAAAAGGGGAGCCCAACAACCACGGAGATGAGGACTGTGTGGAACTGCACAACGATGGCTGGAATGATGGCAGATGTGTTACAGAAAATCCCTGGATCTGTGAGAAGCCCTCGGCTCCCTGCCCAGACCTCTGAGGGCTGCTGCCTCCACCTTCCCACCTCGGCTCTGCCCGCCCCGCCCCCGATCCCGCCCCGCCCCGCCCCGCCCCGTTCCCGATCCCTCCCCGATCCCGCCCCGATCCCGCCCCGTTAGCAGAGATCAGCCAACTGGAACATCCACTCCGAGGGTTCGTCTTGGGCCCCACCCCTTTCTGTTTTCCCCTCTGGTGAATGCCCATCCCCTTACTATTCAGGACTTTGAGATCCTCTAAGACCAATCTCTCCACAAGCTATAGACCATTTTTCTTCATCTGTCGATAGGCTCAGCTCCCCCCTCTGTCCCACCATGATATCCCCCTAATAAAGTCATACCTTGCATTATGTGTCCCACTGAACTTATTTTTGTTCCTTTGCCACTGTTTGAGTTACTGTAGTTTGATAATCTGTTTGATGCACCGGAGGACATTGTCTTTTTTCAATACCCTTTTCTCTTTTTTTGTGTAAGTTGATTTCCCAGATACCGTTTTGTTTTGTTTTTGACTGCACCACATAGCGTGTGAGATCTTAGTTTCCTGACCAGGGATGGAACCTGTATTTCCCTCCCCCTGCATTGGAAGCATGGAGTCGTAACCACTGGACCGCCAGGGAAGTCCCCCAGATACAGTTTTTATTTAATTTAGTTAAATTATTTATGTTTGGCGTTGCTGGATCTCCGCTGCTGCATGCAGGCTTTCTCTAGCTGCGGTAAGCGGGAATGGGATGGGGGAGGGGTGCTACTCTTCATTGAGATACGTCGGCTTCTCATTGCAGTGGCTTCTTTTGTTGCAGAGCTTGGGCTGTAGGGCCCACAGGCTTCAGAAGTTGTGGCACACGGGCTTAGTTGCCCTTCGGCATGTGGGATCTTCCCAGAGCAGGAACTGAAGCCCTGTCTTCGGCATTGGCAGGCAGACTCCCAACTACTGGACCACCAGGGAAGCCCCCAGATAGGGTTTTGAATCAGTTTGTAATTTTGGTTGGGAATATGCATATATACAATATGCATATGTTTATATGTGTCTGTCTAGCTGTGTGTTCATTTATTCATGAACCAATTATTATTCAGGTACTTTAGTTTTTAAAATTTTATTTTATTAATGTATAGTTGATTCACAATTTTATCTTAGTTTCTGGTGTACAGCAAAGTGATTTTATGCATATATATTTTTCGTATTCTTTTCCATTATGGTTTTATTACAGGATATTGAATATATTACCCTGTGCTATACAGTAGGATCTTGTTGTTTGTCTATTGTGTATATAACAATTTGCATCTGCTAATCCAAAATTCCCAGTCTATCCCTTCCCCACCTGCCCTCCCCTATTCAGGTACTTTAAAAGTGTTCTTCAGTAAAGTTTTATGATTTTCTTCATATGAATCTGAAAAACCCCACTATTTCTAGGTGTGTGTTTTGGCTTCCCCGGTGGCTCAGATGGTAAAGAATTGGCCTGCAATGCGGGAGACCTGGGTCCCATCCCTGGGTTGGAAAGATCGCCTGGAGGAGGGCATGGCAACTCACTCCAGTATTCTTGCCTGGAGAATCCCCGTGGACAGAGGAGCCAGGCAGACTACAGTCCATAGAGTCCCAAAGAGTCAGACATGACTGAGTGACTAAGTACATATTGGCTTCCTATTGGTGCTGTAACAAATTATCACAAACTTAGTGGCTTCAGACAACACAAATGTGTTATCTTACAGTTCTGGAATTCAGAAGTCCAAAATGGGTCTCATGGGCTTGAAAGCAAGTAGGGCTGCTTTCCTTTCTGAATATTCCTGGGGAGAATCTGCTTTCTTGCCTTTTCCAGTTTCTAGAGGCTGCCTGCAATTGTCGGCCAGCCATGACTAAGTCTTTCTCACCTTGTGTAGCTCAAACACTGCTTCTTCTGTTCCACATTTAAAGGACCCTTACATTGGTCCCACTGGATAAGCATAGGATTCCCAGGTGACTCAGCAGTAAAGAATCTGCCTGCAATGTAGGAGACACAAAAGACATAGTCTAGATCCTTGGGTTGGGAAGAACCCCTGGAGGAGGGCATTGGCAATCCATTCCAATCCCACGGACAGAGGAGCCTGGCAGGCTATTCCATAAGATCGCAAAGAGTTGAACATGACTAAAGTGACTTAGCACACACACGCTGGATAAGCAGTCTAAACCCACTATTTTCAGGTAAGTCGACTAAAGACCTTATTTCTATCTGCTATCTTAATTCCCACTTTTTCATTTCTCACATCCCCACTGCCTTACTCAAGCCTCTCAGGTTCATCTCCCAAATAAACCACACCTAAGTGTGGGGTCAGCTGGTGGGCTAACCACGAAAGGCACAAACTCAATAGAAACTTTATGCTGAGATAAAATTTATGAGTGAAAGAAGCACTGGAGCGCATTTATTCATTTTACTTTGTACTGTGAAATGATTTTAAGACTTAGAAGAAAAGTTGGGGAAATAGACACGAATTCCCGCATACTCTTCATCCACATTCCACCAATGTTAACGTCTTACCAACCACAGTATAATGATTAAACCCAGGAACGTCATGTTGATACACTATTATTAACCAAACTTATTTGGTTCTTTTCCTGGCTCAGGATGTCAAATAGCATTTAATTGTCGTTTCTTAGTCTCCTCCAATCTGTAATGGTCTAATCTTGCCCTAACCTTCATTCTCTTGTCATTTTTGATGCGTGCTGGTCAATGTTTCTGTCCACTGTTCCTCAGATTGTGTTTGCCTGGTGTTTCCCCGCCACCCTCCCATTTGTGCATTTCATGCATGCTCAGTGGTGTCTGACTCTTTGCAACCCTATGGACTTTGGCCCACCAGGCTCCTCCACCCATGGGATTTTTCTAGGGAGGAATAATGGAGTGGGTTGCCATTTCCTCCTCCAGGGGATCTTCCTGATACAGGAATCGAAACTGCATTTCCTGCATCTCTTGCACTGGCCTGTAGAATCTTTAGCCCTGAGCCACCTGGGATTGGGGCTTCCCAGGTGGCTCAGATGGTAATGAATCTACTTGCAATCAGGAGCTGCAGGAGACTCGGGTTCGACCCGACATAAGGAAGATCCCCTAGAGAAGGGTATGGCTACTCATGCCACTATTTTTGCCTGGAGAATCACATGGACAGAGGAGCCTGGCGGGCTACAGTCCATGGGGTCCCAAAGAGTCGGACATGACCGAGTGACTAAGCACATGTGTGTGTGTGTATACATATATATATATACACACACACACACATAAATTAAATTCCTTAATTTCTTGTACATGTTTGAAAGACAGCTGAGCTGGATATCAAATCCTTGGTTCATACTTTCATGCACTGAGTAATTTTTAATGTTCCTCCACTGTTGTATTGCTTTGAATATTAGCTTTGTAAAGTCTAATACCAGTATAATTCTTATGACTTTGCAAATTTCTTGATTTGGAAGACTTAAGAATTTTATCTTAATCTTCAAAATCAAGTAGCTTTTCCTATGTCAAATTGACATAGGAATATGCCTCAGAGTTGACCTTCTGGGCTACTTTCCCAGGTACCTAGTCAGCCCTCTCAATGTGTAATTTCAGGTGATTTTCTATTTCAGGAAAAAATTTTATTATGACTTGACTTTATTTATTTGGCTGTGTTGGGTCTTCGTTGTATCACGCAGGGTCTTTCATGGCAGTGCACGGACTCTCCAACTATGGCTCATGGGCTCAGTAGTTGTAGTGCCCAGGTAGATTTGCTCCAAAGCAGTGGAATCTTAATTCCCTGACCAGGGATCAAACCCACATCCCCTGCATCACAAGATGAATTCTTAACCACTGGAACACCAGGGAAGTCCCATAACCTTTTAAAAATTGATTAATTTTTGTTTTTGCTTGTGTGGCATGCATGGTCCTAGATCCCCCACCAGGGATTGACTCTACGGTCCCTCTAGGGGAAGTGTGGAGTCCCAGTCACTGGACTGCCAAGGGATTCCCTATGACTTTAAATCTTTGCTGTTTTGTTTTGTTTCTTCAAGGATCCCAAAAAAGTGTGTATTTCTCCTTCCATGTCCAAAATTCCATTGCCATTCATTTCTCCCTGTCTCTGAAGCTTTTCCATTTCTTCCTCTTTATATCATTGTCACTTTCTTTGTTTTTCTGTCTTTTTCCAATGTCTTTTTATTATACTTTCATTTGAGTTTATTCTCTCTTGGGTACCTTATTTAGTCTGCATTTCTGAAATGTTGGTCTTTTTCTGCCATTTCTTTCCTTAGTTGATTCAAATATCTCTTCACCTCATCAGTACTTGGCTCTTTAGCTTTTAAATTTAAAAAAAAAAAATCTGTCTGCGTTCTGCAGCATGTGGGATCTCAATAACCCGACAGGGTTTCATGCCTGGTCAGGTGAAGTCTTAAACATTGGACCTGCATCAGAAGGTGATGCATCAGAAGGTGAAGTCTTAAACACTGCACCACCAGGGAAATCCCCAGTTTTTAATTTTTGATGTATAGTGGTTTTTCATATCCTGAAATGTTTGTTGGATTACATTTAATTCTCTTTAGAGTGTTGACTTACAGTTTTCTTCTACTTCCTGATTCCACTTCAGAGGAACTTTTTCCTTTGTTCATTTTGTCTGTATTTTCATTCTGTGCTGTGCTGTGCTTAGTTGCTCAGTCATGTCTGATTCTCTGTGATGCCTGGACTGTAGCCTGCCAGGCTCCTCTATCCATGGGGATTCTCCAGGCAAGAATACTGGAGTGGGTAGCCATGCCCTTCTCCAGGGGATCTTCCCAACCCAGGGATCGAACCCAGGTCTCCCACATTGCAGGTGGATTCTTTACCATCTGAGTCACCAGGGAAGCCCAATAGACATCATAAAACCAAATTTTAGAAAATTGAATTAAACACACACACACACTAACACATATATAGTGTCTACAAGAACAAATCAGGTTGTTACTTGATCTGATTAGATACTATTTGAGAACTTTCTGGATATCAATATAAGCCTTAACTCTGTCAGAAAATCTTTTTCTTTTCCTTCCTTTTTCTCCAGGTGCTTCCAATTACTCTCTCTGAATGTACTTTTGTCCTTTTGTTCAGACGGGCAGCTTGATGGTGCCCACTTATGCCAATGCAGCAAAATCGACTTAATTTAGTGGATTTTGTTTTTGTTTGTTCTGTTTGTGGCAGAGATAGGTGGGGAGACCTGAATTTTTAAAAAATGGAATATTGTTGATTTACAATGTTGTGTTAGTTTCAGGCGTACAGCAAAGTGAATCAGTTATACATATACATATGTTCTCTTATTTTTAAGATTCTTTTCCCGTATAGGTCATTACCTACTACTGAATAGAATTCCCTGTGCTGTACAGTAGGAGTTTCTTAACTATCTACTTGATTTTTTTAATTCAAAATTTTAATTAGTTTATTTTTATTTAAGTTTTTAATTTTTGGCTGTGCTGGGCCTTCTTTGCTGCACTTGGGCTTTCTCTAGATGCAGTGAGTGGGGACTACTCTCTAATTGCAGTGCCTGGGCTTCTCACTGTGGTGGCTTCTCTTTGTCGTGGAGCATGGGCGCCAGAGTGCGGGTAGTAGCGGCCCACAGCATGCGGGATCTTCCTGGACCAGGGATTGAACTTGTGCTCTCTGTATTGGTAGGTTAATTCTTTATCCACTGTGCCATCAGGGAAGTTCCTTGCTATTTTTTGATTGAGTTTTTTTTTTTTTTTTAATATTGAGCTGCCTGAGCTATTATTATATTTTGGAGATTAATCCCATGTCTGTTGCTTCTTTTGCAAATATTTTCTCCCATTCCCAGGGCTTACTTTCTATTTTGTTTACTGTTTCCTGTGCTGTGCAAAGCTTTTAAGCTTAATTAGGTCTCATTTTTAAATTTTTGCTTATATTTTAATCACTCCAGAAAGTATATCAATAACACCTTGCTGCAATTTATGTCAGAGTGTTCTGCCTATATTTTTCTCTAAGAGTTTTATAATGTCCCATTTTGCGTTTAGGTCTTCAATCCATTTTGAGTTTACTTTTGCATATGGTGTTAGGGAGTTTTCTGTTTCATTTTTTTACATGTAGCTGTCCAGTTTTCTCAGCATCATTTATTGAAGAGACTGTCTTTTCTCCATTGTATATTCTTATCTCCTTCATCACAGATTAGGTGACCATAGGTGCATAGGTTTATCTCTGGACTTTCTATTATGTTCCATTGATCTATATTTCTATTTTTGTGCCAGTACCATACTTTTTTGATTACTGTAGCTTTGTAATATAGCCTGAAGCTCAGGAAGCCTGATTCCCCCACCTCTGTTTTCCTTCCTCAAGATAAAGCAGGGACTTTAAAATTATCTCCATGTTCAAGACTGAAAACTGAGCAGGACCCTGTGGGGCCCATGGGTGCAGAAGCCTTTCTTTTCATTAGAAAAGAACATGATCCTGGGAAAGATTGAAGACAGGAGGAGAAGGGGATGACAGAGGACAAGATGGTTGGATGGAATCACTGACTCAATGGACATGAGTTTGAGCAAGCTGTGGGAGATGGTGAAGGACAGGAAGCCTGGCATGCTGCAGTTCATGGGGTCTCAAAGAGTCGGACACAGCTGAGCAACTGAACAACAGTAACATAATAACAGCAGAAACAGGAGTAAAAGAATGATTGAGTGATTAATTGGTGTGGCTCACTGTAAGTTCTTTTTTACAGTGGTCCTCGGCAGATCAGAGATGCTGTTCCTGACCCCATTCTCATCCATCTCTACCTTCTGTTGACTTAAAAATTAGTCAAAATCTAAAAGTTAAGAGTGATGTTTTATTCAGTGGGAATTTTTAGGACTTCAAGGCCAGGAGGCAGCATCTCATGTAGCCTTGAAAGAGCTGCTCCAAGGAGGTGAGGAGAGGAGCCAGGTTATATAGAAGCGTTGCAACAAAGGGTCAGTAGTCTAAACGTCAGAAGGCTATTGTTAATTAAAGAAAACCAGATATCCCAGGTTAAGGAATTTAGTGCTTACCTATGCATGGTAAGACGCAAGAGTCTAGGCTCATTGAAAATCATTCCTTCCATATACATCTCAGCTAACTGGAGCCAGTATCCCGTGTTTTCGCATCTTGCCCTCGCTTGGGGCTCACAGTGGAGAGTGGCTGCCGTTCAATGGCTGTCATCACAGGTATTGCTCTCTTCCCGGTTGCCCTGGAAGGCTCCAATTGCTGATGACTGTGGCACTCTTATTTATTGATATGGCAAGAAATACTCCGTTTCTCACTTCCCTGGTCTCAGCTTCATCCCATGGGATAAACTGACTGTGTAACTCAGCTTGGGACTTAGACCCACAAGGGAGTCTGCAGGCAAGAATGCTGGAGTGGGTTGCCATGCCCTCCTGCAGGGGATCTTCCCAACCCAGGGACTGAACCCAAGCCTCATAAGTCTTCTGCATTGCAGGTGTATTTTTTTTTTTTTTAACCACTGAGTCACTGAGGAAGCCCTATAGCTGCTTTATAATGTGTTAATTCACAAGTAAGACATTTCTGTGGGTTCCCAGAAATTCTCACTTATCAAAAGAAGAAATTGTTATCTCATTCTTTGTTTACCTTACTGTTTGTTTTCTCTGTGTGTTTATCTCTCTCTTTTTTTTTTTTTTAAAGAAGAATGAGCATTGAATAGATATATTTTGTAACTGCAATGTGGAAAGGTCAAAAATAAATTGTGGGAGGATGTAGCCCACATGGTGCTGTTTAGACAAAGTTTTCAGATGTGTGAAATAATTCAATAAATTGTTTAAATGCACACATGATTCAGATATGATTTAATATGAGAAACACAAAGTTTGGGAGGCCATCTTCTTTGGGGAAGGAAGGAGAGAAATAAAACTAGAGCGGGTATGTGAGACTATCAGCTACAATTTAGTTACTTTTAAGAAGATCTCAAAAAACACAAAGTCAGTACTTGATAAAGCTGAATAGAAGGCAAGGGGTTTTTCATATTTAACCTGTGTACATGCTTAGTTTTCTTAATAATAAAAAGGCAAACCCAAAAGTAACATCAGCGACCAAAGCACAAGATGTACTTTGCACCAAACCAGGTACCCTGGTCAATAGCAAGCTTCTCGTCTTTGGCGAGAATGGAAATCAGAGTGGTCTTGGCCTTGGGACTGAACCTTGTGACTCTCACCTTGCGAACTCAGTCACTTCAGACTCTTCATGACCCTATGGACTGTAGTTCACCAGTCTCTTTTGTCCATGGGCTTTTCCAGGTAAGAATACTGGAGTGGATTGCCGCACCCTCCTCCAGGGGATCTTCCCAACCCAGGGATCAAACCAGAGCCTCCTGCATCTCCTGCATTGTAGGCAGATTCTTTACCACTGAGCCACCTGGGGAAGTCTGACTTTCACCTTCCTCCCACACTAATCCAAACCCCCTGTGTCCATGATCCAAGTCCTTGTACAATCTGGCCCCAGGTGGCACCCCAGCCAGCACCCCAGCCTCAGATTACCACTCTGAATTAGTCTCAGCTTCTCTGAAGAGTCCTATGCCCTCTCTCCTCCCAATCTTAGCAAATATTAATATCACGCTCTTTCATCCTCTGGAATAATTCTGGGTTTTTTTTCAGGCAACATCTCCTCCCGGAAGCCCCACCGGATCCTCCAGGCTGAGTCAGATGCTTCTAGGGGTTCTCCTGGTCCCTTGTGCTTCCTAGACTCATCACATTGTTTTCAAGTTCCTGGTCACATGTTTCCCATATCCTTGCTCTCTCTCTCCCACTCCCAGGATGAGTCTCCATTCCTTCCCTGGGTGGAGGACAGGGATAGATGTTAGAGGGCTGTGGCTGGTCTTGTGCTTCGGACCTCCCTTCCCTTTGAACCTCCCCTGTGGGAAAATTCTGAGCATGGGACAGGGAGTGGGCAGCCTTCTGGTTGCCTGGTAATGGCGCACATCTCCCCTCTCCTCCCTACACTCCCCCAAAGTATCCTCAGCTACAAGTATGTACAACAGAGATCCACTTTCCTGTCTCCTTGCCTTAGCCTTGGCTGTGCCCTCTGTCTGGTGGACTGTTCCTTTCTCTGTCAGCAGTGCACGAGTTCTTGGTGGCCCTGTTCCAATGCCACCTCTTCCAGAACACTTCCTCTAATGCCCTCCATATGTGTGCGTCAGTCGCTCAGTCATGTCGACTCTTTGCAACCTCATGGACTGTAGCCTGCCAGTCTCCTCTGTCCATGGGATTTTCCAGGCCAAGAATACTGGAGTGAGTTGGCATTCCCTTCTCCAGGGGATCTTCCCAACCCAGGGATTGAACCTATGTCTCCAGCATTGCAGGCAGATTCTTTACAAAGATCCAAGACAGCCAAAAGTAAATAGAAATGCCCTCCATAATGGCTGACAAATCCATTCCTTCTAGATCCCTTCCCAAGAACATAGTCTAATGAGATTGTGCAACGTTTGTGGGTTTTTTTCCTTCCGTTTCCTCCTACTGAGCCCTCAACCCTCCTGAGTTCTGCTGTCCTTGAGAGCCCTAGAAGGAGGGTGCACGCTCCCAGAATGTCCTGCCCCTCTGTAACCTCCTGCTGGGAAGGCAGCTGTCAGCCCCTGTTGATTCAGGTTCCATTTCTGATGACAAAGGCAAGATAAGCCTTGTGCATCTCAGAATCAGGGGACTTCTAGAAAGACGAGCGGGAACCTCCCATCCTGTGGACAGGAATCATCGTCAGCCCTGCACGGCCTCTGAGCCCTGCTGACTTTTGCTGTTGTCGTTATCACGGTTTTTTGGCCACTCCATGCAGCGTGTGGGATCTTAGTTCCTGAACCTGTGCCCATTGCAGCGGAAGTGCAGAGTCCTAACCCCTGGGCCAACAGCGAATTCCCCAGGACTGATGACTTTTAAAAACTTTATTTTATTAATTTTTGGCTGCATTGGGTCTTCATTGCTTTGCATGGGCTTTCTTTTTCTCTTTGCATGGGCTTTCTCTGGTGAGCAGGAGCTACTCTTGTGCTTCAAGAGCTTTTCATTGCTGTGGCTTCTCTTCTCATGGAGCACAGGCTCCAGGTGCGCAGGCTCTGTAGTTGTGACGCACGAGCTTTGTTGCTCTTTGGCATGTGGAAATCTTCCTGGACCAGGGATCAAACCCATGTCCCTTTCATTGGCAGGCAGATTCTTATCCACAGAGACACCAGGGAAGTCTGACTGTTGACTTTTAATGTCTAATCATCCTCCCCAACTCAGCACCATGGCCAGCCTCTCTGAATGGGTGAAAGACACCCTTGCATATAAATACGTACTTGGTGTGGTTGTGTGTGTGTAAGTTAAAGAAATGTCCCAGAGCTATATATCTCAAGTGGTTTCTGCTTCTTGTCAACCTAGGTCACTGGGCTCTAGACCACGGCCGCCGACGCAACTAGTTTATTACTCGTTTGTTTCAGAGTGAGTGCCCATCAGGTTCTTCTTATTCATTAATAAGCAATCAAAAGCATCACAAGAAAAATGGAAAGAACCCTCCATTACCTGGGAGATGTTATTTGCCTTTGTATCTCTACCTACAGAACTTCTCTAAGTTAATAAAGAAAAAAAAAAAAAACCTAAACCATCTCATAGAAAAAGTTGGAAAAAGGATACAATGTATAGAAAAGCAAACCAGAAGAGTTAATACATACTGATACTCAAAATCTGCAGGAGTCAGGGAATAGGATCAAAAGCCACAGTGAGAGGGGGAAAAGCCACAATGAGATTCAGTGAAAAGCAAAAGGAGTTTTCTGATAAAAATGTGAAGACTTTAAAAAAAAAAAAAAACTAAGGCGAGGGGCATGTGTGGAAAGTAAGAGAGAGGAGTTGGGGGGAAGGGTGGATAGAAAGGATGGTTCAGTCCATTAATAAAGGACGGAAAATGAAGGAATTAATCTCACTTGACAAGTTAGTTTTTAAGTGGGTTGTTTCCACTTAATGGCTATTATAAACAATGCTGCTATAAACATTTGTACACAAAGTTTGGGTGAACATACTTTTCCTTTTTTCTAGGATAAACATCCAGGACATTAGTTGCTGGGTCATAGACAGACAAATTAGTTTTTAAAAAGCCAAAATAACACAATAAAAGCAAAATAAAACTTGGGAGAAAAATAAAAAATAAAACAACACACACAAAAAGAAAGTAAGAATAGGGGAGGTTTTTAAAATTAAAGTTGAAATAATTGAATAAAAATAAGAATAGCCATGAATTTTAAAGAACTTTTATACATATTAACTCATAAGCCCATAGCCATCTGAAGAGGTAGAAACTATTGATTTTACTCTCCCATTTTTTAGATGGGGAACTGAGTCATAAGAAGATTCATTGCTTGTTCTAAGATTGTATTGGTTTGGCCAAAAGATTCATTCATTTTCTTCCATAAGATGGCTCTAGTGGTTCTTAGTTGTCTTTAACTTCATTTGAAACAATTTTGTTAGATTGTATTGTGATAGCTATTATATCAGCATGCATTTTTAAAAACTCATCAAAATTGGTGAATTTTTGGGTGGCCATTTTATATTGAAGGTGAAAGGAAAGAAAGCAACATTTTTAGCATACTATGCTTTATTATTTCAAGAAAGGTAAAAAGGCAACTTTTCTAGCCAACTCATCGGAAAAGACCTTGATGCTGGGAAAAATTAAGGGCAGGAGGAGAAGTAGGCAACAGAGGATTAGATAGTTGGATAGCATCACTGACTCAAGGACATGAGTTTGAGCAAACTGTGGAAGACAGTGAAGGACAGGGAAGCCTGGTATGCTTCAGTCCATGGAGTTGCAAAGAGTTGGACAGGACTTAGTGACTGAATAACAACAAAAAACATAACTGAAATGCAAAGAGATTTGTGCAGTGTATGAGAAGGTGCTGTGAACGTGTCAATAGTGGTCTATGAAGTTTTGTGCTGGAGATTGTTCCATAGTCAGGTAGATCAGTTGAAATTGATATCAATCAAATCAATATGTTCATTGAGAATAATCAATGTTATACCACACAAGAGATAGCCAATATACTCAAAGTATTCAAGTCAAGTGTTGAAGATCATTTGCACCAGTTTGATTAAGTTAATCACTTTGATGTTTGGGTTCCACGTAAGTTAATGGGGAAAAACTTTCTTCACTGTATTTCCACATGCAATTTTCTACTGAAACATAACAAAAATGTTTCATTGTTTTAAATGACAGTAGAATTTTTAAAAATATGTTTATTTTTGACTATGCTGAGCCTTCTTTGTGGGACACAGGCTTCTCACTGCCATGGCTTCTCTTGTGGCAGATCACGGGCTCTAAGGCTTCAGTACTTGCAGCACGGGGGCTCAGTAGTTGTGGTGCGTGGGTTTAGTTGCTCCATGGCACGTGAGATCTTCCCAGACCAGGGATAGAGCCCATTTCCCCTGGATGGTCAAGTGGATTCTTAACCACCGGATGACCACGGAAGTCTGAAACCATTCCATTTTTCAAACAAATTGTGATAGGCGATGAAAAGTGGATACTGTGTGATAATCAATAATGTGGAATGAAACAGATCTGGGGGCAAGTGAAATGAACTACTATCAATTACAGCAAAGGCCAGTCTTCATCCAAAGAAGGTGAGGACGTGTATATGGTGGGATTGGAAGGGAGTCCTTTATACGAGCTCCTTTTGGAAAACCAAACAATGAATTCCAACAACTACTTCTCCCAACTAGACCAACTGAAAGCAGCATTCCATGAAAGGCATCAGGAATTAGTCATCAGGATAACACAAGACCGCATGTTTCTTTGATGACCAGGCAAAAACTATAAGTGTTTGTCCAGGAATTTCTGATTCATCTGCCGTATTCGCCAGACACTGAAACTTCAGATGTCCATTTAGCTCAATCTTTACAAAATTTTCTTCTTCTTTTTTAATCTTTTTTTTTTTATTCTTAATGGAAAAATTTCAATTCCCTGGAAGACTGTAAAAGGCACCTGAAACAGTTCCTTGCCAAAAAAGATAAGTTTTGGGAAGATGGAATTATGAAGTTGCCTGAAAAATGGCCAAAAGTAGTGAAACAAAATGTGAATATGTTGTTCAATAAAGTTCTTGGTAAAAATATAAAACTGTGTCTTTTAGCTTTACTTTTAAAACCGAAGGATCTTTTTGGCTAACCCAATACATCTCGTAAAGGGTATATTTGGGATTTAAACCCAGGAAGTTTGACTCAACTAGTAAATAACACCATGTCTTTAAACCAAAAATAGTAGAAAGAACAAAACATAACCTATTTTTTAGACTCAGACTAGCCCATGGGGTATATCTAAGGTAAGCCTGGAATGGATATAAAAGTACAACAAAAATAGAACAGCAATTAAAATAATTTTAAAAAACCCCACTGTGTGTGCTTATATAGTAATATACTGAAAGATCTGGGGAAAACAGCCTCTTAAGGAAACATAACCCAAATAAAAGTTGAATTTAGGGACTTCCCTGGTGGTCCAGTGGTTAAGAATCCACCTCCCAAGGCAGGGGACTTCTGTTTGATCTCTGGTCTGGGAAGTAAGGTCCCACATGCCCAGGAGCAACTGCTGAGCCCTCCCTCCACAACTAGAGAGTCTGTGTGCCGCAATAAGAGATCCCACATGACATGATGAAGGTCCATATGCCACAACTAAGAACAGACACAGGCAAATAAATAATAAATAGATAAAAATCTTAAAAAAGAATTAAAAAAAAATTTTTTTAAGCCATGGAGAAATGGTTACAACGTTTTAAGAGAAACAGTTGTATAATCAACTGAGCTGAATATCAGACCCCGACCCCTCACATGAACAGAATGCTCCCCCAGAAGGAATGCTCCATAGTGCCTTAACCACAATGTCAAATTTATGAAACTCTAAAAACAGAAAAGATGTTCTTGTAAATCATTTGGTGGCAAAATGATGCGAAATGATTTATAGGGTTTTTTTAATTCCTCAAGTGTTAATATTCATCATTTTGTTGCATAAACATTAATAAATTGGACTACAGCTTAAAAAAATTTAAAAGTCAAATGAGTAATAAATAGATAAAAATAAATAGACAAATAATATATTAAAATAGCTTAATTTATTAATCATTCTTTTGTCTTCTTGATATTTTGACTAAGAAATCCTTTCTACCTGGCTATTTCCCCCAACATTTTGCTTTTCAAATATTTACATTTAGATCCAACTGAGCTGGGGTTGGCTGACTTATTTGCCATGACTTGGCCTTCCACAGGGCATGGTACATGGCAGGCACTCAAGAAATATTTGTTAAAGGAATTCACAAGAGGCCAGAGTAGGCAGTCATTAAATATCTATTCAAAGAGTTTGGGTGAAGCTTAAGATAATGAGTTCCTGGGATGGTGGATATCGGTCTGCATCTCAGCCCACACGTCCTTTGGTGAGAGTGAGTGCAAAGAGACAGCTTTAGCTTCTGGGTACCTGGATCCAGAAGGCTGCCCATCTCATTGGTCAACCCATAGAGACTGGTCTTCAATAACACCACTGCATGGTTTGTAAAGGAACGGCAAAAGTGGGCTGAAAAAGTCCCAGTCTCCATTGGGGGTGGTCTGCTAAGTCTCCTCCCCTTTGGTTTTTAGGGTTACTAAACAAATCTACTGGAGGTGATGGAATTCAGGTTGAGCTATTTCAAATCCTGAAAAATGATGCTGTGAAAGTGCTGCACTCAATATGCCAGCAAATTTGGAAAACTCAGCAGTGGCCACAGGACTGGAAAAGGTCAGTTTTCATTCCAGTCCTGAAGAATGTTCAAACTACCATACAATTGCATTCATCTCACACACTAGTACAGTAATGCTCAAAATTCCCCAAGGCAGGCTTCCGAAATACATGAACTGTGAACTTCCAGATGTTCAAGCTGATTTTAGAAAAGGCAGAGGAACCAGAGATCAAATTGCCAACATCCGCTGGATCATCAAAAAAGCGAGAGTCCCAGAAAAACATCTATTTCTGCTTTATTGACTATGCCAAAGCCTTTGACTGTGTGGATCACAATAAACTGTGGAAAATTCTGGAAGAGATGGGAATACCAGACCACCTAATCTGCCTCTTGAGAAACCTATATGCAGGTCAGGAAGCAACAGTTCGAACTGGACATGGAACAACAGACTGGTTCCAAATAGGAAAAGGAGTACGTCAAGGCTGTATATTGTCACCCTGCTTATTTAACTTATATGCAGAGTACATCATGAGAAACGCTGGGCTGGAAGAAGCACAAGCTGGAATCAAGATTGCTGGGAGAAATATCAATAACCTCAGATATGCAGATGATACCATCCTTATGGCAGAAAGTGAAGGAGAACTAAAAATCCCCTTGAAGAAAGTGAAAGAGGAAAGTAAAAAAGTTGGCATAAAGCTCAATATTCAGAAAATGAAGACCATGGCATCTGGTCCCATCACTTCATGGGAACTAGATGGGGAAATAGTGTCAGACTTTATTTTTTTGGGCTACAAAATCACTGCAGATGGTGACTGAAGCCATGCAATTAAAAGACACTAACTCTTGAAAGGAAAGTTATGCCCAACCTAGATAACATATTCAAAAGCAGAGACATGACTTTGCCAACAAAGGTCTGTCTAGTCAAGGCTGTGGTTTTTCCAGTGGTCATGTATGGATGTGAGAGTTGGACTGTGAAGAAAGCTGAGGGCCAAAGAATTGATGCTTTTGAACTGTGGTGTTGGAGAAGACTCTTGAGAGTCCCTTGAACTGCAAGGAGGTCCACCCAGTCCATCCTAAAGATCAGTCCTGGGTGTTCATTGGAAGGACTGATGCTAAAGCTGAAACTTCAAATGTTTGGCCACCTCATGCGAAGAGTTGACTCATTGGAAAAGACCCTAATACTGGGAGGGATTGGGGGCAGGAGGAGAAGGGAACAACAGAGGATGAGATGGCTGGATGGCATCACTGACTTGATGGACAGGAGTTTGTGTAAACTCCAGGAGTTGGTGATGGACAGGGAGACCTGGCATGCTGCAATTCATGGGGTTGCAAAGAGTTGGACACGACTGAGCAACTGAACCGAACTGAACTGAAAGATTCTTGGACAATTCAAGAGAAAGGAGGGAAAAATCTGAGCTTGTGAATTAGGAAAGTAGGAGAGAATATCATTGATTAGAAAATGAAATGAATTTATGGAACATTTTGTTCTAGTAACATAGTAATTGGAATTCTTAGTTTCATGTGTGACTTCTATGAGGGCAGAAATTGCAGCTGCTTCTTTTTGACATCTACAGCTCCTTGGACTGGGTCTGTCACTTAGGAGGTGTTAAATGAATGTTTGTTAAATAAATGAGAGTAAATAGTGAAGATTTTGCACCTGCTATTCGCTTTGGTTGAAATGTGCTTTCTCTAATATGTTGAGGTGCCAGGGTCCTGCCCTGGTTGGATCCAGGGTATCCGAAGTGTGTCGGCGTGAGCAAATGATTTAGAGAGAGATAAAGAAAGAATGTTGCAGATAAGAAAATAGGAGAAAGAGGCTGAGAGAGAGAAAGAATGATTGACACGGGGTGACCAAGATTCGGTGAGCGAGGCCCCTAACTTTATTTTCAAAAGGAACTTTTATACCTTGACTTGTACTTAGAGGGAAATGAAAGATGCAAGGTCATGCAGAATCAGCCCAAACACTCCAGCAGTTTTGCCCTTATCAAAACCAGGATTTTTTCTGCATACCTTTCCCATAAACAATGTTGTGTACATTATATTTCGGCCTTGGAGGCCTGTGGACATTTTATGACCCTCTTTTGATAAAGGCTGCTCAACCAGAAAACTTACCTTCCCTCAAAGTGTTTTTTCTTTATAATTCTAATCTATGTCAGCCTCAGAAAGTATTAAACAGAGTTACATTTCTCACGGAGCAAAGGTTCAGTGAGTTACAACAAAGAAAGTACCAATTAGCTCAAAGGTCTGATGTGGTTAATTCCAAGGTTACTGCTTATTTTTCTTAAATTCCAACTATGTTAACTAATGCACTCCCAGGTGCACAATGGATAAGGGATATTGGCAGCAAGCATTGGCTCAACAGTGAAATCCTACATTAGCACTACTCTAATAGTTTTTAACTCTTCGAAAGGCTCTATATTTTCAGAATGTTTTAGGCTTTCCATCCCTCTCACAGTTGGGAGGCTGTGAACAATCACAAGCATAGCTGCAAGAGTCTGGATAAATCTGCCAAGCAAGCTAGAATGCTAACAGGGGCGTTTGAACTGAAGTACTCCTATCATGCCCAAGAGACTCATTAACTAAAGCCCTAAGTCGAGTTTTTCCAGAAAAAGTTGGTCGGGGATAGCCCCCTGTTAATGTCAGAAGAGTTGGTGAAAGGCATAAAATAGTAAGACAGACAGATTCTGGTTTTGGGGTAGATGCTTGAGCAGGTCCAGGGGGGTTCCTTGAGGCCTTGCTTGTCAGGTCTCTTCCGCATGATCTTGTCATGGGTGGGACTGACCCAGGGAGTCCCTCGAGTCCTGAGGCCTTGCTTATCAGGTCTCCTTCGCATGACCTTGTCATGGGTGGGATCTCCCGTGCTGGCTCCCGGCATTGAGGCTATTCTCTTGTTTCTTTTGGATCTGTGCTTAAATGTTTCCCCTGCCTTCCTTCCTTCTTTCCTTGCATCCTCCCTCCCTCCCTCCCTCCCTCCCTCCCTCCCTCTTTCCTCTCTCTCTCTCTTTCTGGCTTAATTGAAATATTGTTCACATACCATACAATTCACTCTTGTGATGCATTGCCTTTTATTATATTCACACAATCATGCATCCATCGCCGTAACCAATGTAAGAACTTTTCATAATCCCTAAAAATAAGACCCACACTCTATAACCATCACCCTCCACTTTCCCCTCAGTCACTCCTAGCCTTTGTTGTTGTTTAGTTGCTAAGTCATGTCCAACTCTTTCCAACCCCATGGACTGTAGCCCACCAGGCTCCTCTGTCCATGGGATTTCCCAGGCAAGAATACTGGAATGGGTTGCCATTTCATTTGTCAGGAGATCTTTCCAACCCAGGGATCGAACCTGAGTCTCCTGCATTGACAGGTGCATTCTTTACCACTGAACCACCTGGGAAGCCCCACTCCTAGCCTTAGGCAACTGCCAATCTATTTTTTGCCTCCACAGAATTGCCTGTTCCGGATATTTCTTACACGTGGAGTCATATAATATATGGTCTTTTATATCAGGCTTCTTTCATTTAGCATAATGTTTTTGAAATTCACCCACACCACAGCATGTATTAACATTTCATTCTTTTTATGGCTGACATTTCATTGTTTAAATGTACCCCACTGTGGTTACTCACTTATCAGTTGGTGGACAGTTGGCTTAGTTCCACTTTTTGGTTACTATGAATCATGCTGCTATGATCATTCATATGAAAGTTTTTATGTGGGTGTGTGTTTTCATATTTCTTGGAAACAGCTGGGTAACATGGTAATACTATGTTTCACTGACATAAGAACTGTCAAACTACTTTCCAAAGAAATGTTGCATTTTCAGAAGACCCCCTTCCTGACTGTCCTAAAACAGCTGCCCTAAATCACTCACTGTCTACCCTATTTCATCTTCCCTTCATTCCTTGGTGGAATAGTATAGAATAGTGCATATACTTACTGCTCTGTGACACTACAATACACGGCACATATTCATTTGCTGTCTATGCAAGATAAATCACCCCACTTCTTGGGGCTTAAAACTGACTTGTTATTTTTTGCAATTCCACGGATTTCGGGGGTGACTCCTTTCCTGGGCTTGCCTAGAATCAGTTGGGTTGTTGCCCTGGGATGACAGCTGAACTGGCTGGACGAGCCGAGAGGATTTTTCTTGCTGGAGGCCATGGGGACCACCTTCCCCTCCACGTGGTCTTCATTCTCACCCAGCAAAGTCAGGCTCTCTAACCAGGAGACCTGCAGCGCGCCAGGAGCACGTGGGTGGAAGCCCCGAAACGCACTGGCGCCCCCGGACTCTGAGTTCACGTGGGGACGCTTCTGCACTCCCATTGGTCAAAGCAAGTCACGCGGGTGTTCGAGATTCTGCCTGAGAGGAAATTGATTCCACTTGAGGGGAGGAGTAACACAGTCACAATGCAGGGTTCTGTGTAGGAAAGCGGTAAGATTTGGTCCGGATGTTTCAGTCTTGCACAGTAACTAAGAGAATTGGCTGTGTTGCAGGAGGAACATGGCTTTGGATTAGCGCACAGATGCGTTTTGGCTAAATCCTGGGTGAACTACCATTCCTGTCTGAACTTGTGATTCCTTCCTGTGAAGTAGAAGCAATAAATAAATTTTTTAAAATTTATTTATTCACTTATTTTTGGCCGTGCTGGGTCTTCTTTGCTGGGTGTGCTTTCTCTAGCTGTGACAAGTGGGGGTTACCCTCTCCTTGTGGAGCATGGACTCAATAGTTGTGGCGCGCTGGCCTGGTAGTTGTGCTGCATGTGGGATCTTCCCAGACCAGGACTTGAACTCGTGGCTCCTGGGTTGGCAGGTGGATTCCTTACCACTTGAGCCATCACAGAAGACCCAGCAACCGAGTTTTATCATCACTCTGATAATCCTCCTTTTAGTTATCACCAAGAATGCCTTCAAATTGTGGTGCTGGAGAAGACTCTTGCAGGATCCCTTGGGCTGCACTAAGATCAAACCAGTCAGTGCTAAAGGATATCAACCCTGAATATTTATTGAAAGGACTGGTGCTGAAGCTGAAACTCTTGGTACTTTGGCCACCTGATACAAAGAGCTGACTCCTTGGAAAAGACTTTGATGCTGGAAAAGATTGAAGGCAAAAGGAGAAGGGCGCAGTAGATGCTGAGATGGTTAGGTAGTATCACCAACTCAATGGACATGAATTGGAGCAAACTCTGGAGCATAATGGGGAACAGAGAAGCCTGGTGTGCTGCAATCCATGGGGTCTCAAAGAGTTGGATACGACTTAGCCACTACACAACAAAAACAAGAAAATAGGTTAAAATCAACATTTCTAAGACCCTTTCTCTCCCTCAACATGGGTAATCCATTTAAATAGAGTTTTCAGTTGATCTTGGATGGCCAGTCATAGAAAGATTATAATAACAGTATCAACAGCAAAAATAAAAGCAGCTCCCTCTCATGGAACCCTGCCAGGCTGAACGTGTTACACTGCATGTCTCTTGAAACAGCCAGGGAGTCTTTGGGTCACCCCAGAAGCAGAGCCTAAGGATTCGAGGACTTGTAGTTTACCTGGGAGGTGGTTCTAGAAGCCCCTAGAGGAATGTGAGGATAGGAGAGGGGAGGGAAAATGCTAGTATAGGCTGTGCTCAGGTGCAGGTACTGCTGTGGGCACCTAGGGCTGAATCTCACAGGGGACCTTTGGGAGTTGGTGCAGAACACATGACTCCAAGTTACACTAATGAGTGTCTTCCTTTAAAAAAAACTGCTCTTGTCTTTCCATTTTATTTGATCGTGTACTTCTCTTTCATTCCTGCCTGAGACAAGGTGAGAGAATAGGAATCGAATAACAATTTTAAACACAAGGTGGATAAGGTTTGTTATTTCTGAGGGTTGTTGAGAGGATGTGAGAAGGTGGAGTGTGTAAATGCATCTATGCTGCTGCTGCTGCTGCTAAGTCGCTTCAGTCGTGTCTCACTCTGTGTGACCCCAGAGACGGGAGCCCACCAGGCTCCCCCATTCCTGGGACTCTCCAGGCAAGAACACTGGAATTGGTTGCCATTTCCTTCTCCAATGCATGCAAGTGAAAAGTGAAAGTGAAGACGCTCAGTCCTGTCTGACTCTTAGTGACCCCATGGACCGCAGCCTACCAGGCTCCTCCGTCCATGGGATTTTCCAGGCAAGAGTGCTGGGAGTGGGGTGCCATTGCCTTCTCCAAAATACATCTATAAGGGGGGCTAAAATGCAGGAAGTGCTCCTTACCAAAAAAAAAAAATTTTTTTTTTTCCTTTTCAGCGAGGCCCACCCAGGCCACCTTACTTGCTGGTCACTGCTCCAGCCTGGCACTCCAGGGCTCCTTGTCCAACTTGATTGGTCTTCCTTTTCTTTTGTAACACTTGTGACTTTTTTGTTTGTTTTATATTTTTAAATACTTTTTTAATTTTCGTGGAGTCCAGTTGATTCACATTGTTGTGTTAGTCTCAGCCTTACAGAAAAGTGATTCAGTTCTACATGCACCTAAATCCATTCTTTCACAAATTCTTTCCCCAGTTAGGTTGTTACAGAGTTCCCTTTGGTGCACAGTAGGTCTTGTTAGTTAACCATTTTAAATATAGCAGTGTGTAAATAATCGCAAATTCTCTAACTATCCCTTCCCCCACCCTTCCGTTCTGGTAATCATAAGCTTGTTCTTTAAGGCTATGAAGGCTGTTCCTGTTTTGTAAATAAGTTCAGTGTGCTTGTGACTTTTAAAAAAGTGTTTTAATTTTTGGCTGCGCTGGGTCTTCGTTGCTACATGGGCTTTTCCCTCGTTGAAGCGAGTGGTGGCAACTCTCTAGTTGCTGTGCACAGGCTTCTCGTTGCAGTGGCTTCTCTTGTTGACGAGCTCTAGGGTGTGCAGACTTCCGTAGTTGCAGCGTTTGGGCTCGGTAGTTGTCCTTAGCATGTGGAATCTTCCTGAACCAAGGATCAAACCCAGGTCTCCTGCATTGGCTGGTGGATTCCCATCCACTGTACCAACAGGAAAGTCCTGCTTGTGACTTTTTAAAACACAGTGTTAAAGTCCTTACCCTCAGCATATGAACCCTGGGGGCCAATCAGTCTTTGCTGTGGGGGCCTGTCCTGTGCATTGTAGGATGTTGAGCCCCATCTTTGGCTTCCATTCACTAGATGCCAGGAGCACCCCCACCAACTGTGACAACCACAAATGTCTCCTGACATTGGTCCATATCAGTGGGGGAGATTAATTGCTTCGAGTTTAGAGCCACTATGCTATTCAGCTTATCTTTTGATTATGTTCATTGTTGGCTGTTCCCACATCCTGAAAGTGAAAAGTGAAAGTTGCTCAGTTGTGTCCAACTCTTTGAGACCCCATGGACTGTCCACGGAATTCTCCAGGCCAGAATACTGGAGTGGGTAGCCTTTCCCTTCTCCAGGGGATCTTCCCAACCCAGGAATTGAACCCAGGTTTCCCAAATTGCTGGTGGATTCTTTACCAACTGAGCTATCAGGGAAGCTCCTACTGGAATGTTAACTCCAAGGGAAAAGGAATTTGCTTCTTTGGGGCATTGACGTAGCTTCAGTTCCTCAGCACGTGGTAGACATCCAATATTAGTTGAAAGAATGAGTGACATTTGGAGGGTTTTGTGCCTGGGGATGATGTCAAGGCTTGCCACGTATTACTTCATTTCTTTATCACAGTATTCCTTGGAGGGAGGCCTTGTCATTCTCCCCCTTTACACAGAGGAGAAAAACAGAGGCTTCTAGAAGTTGCATATGAATACCCTATACATACACACCCAATCGTAGAGTCCAGAAGCTTAGCTGACTGATTGCCTCAACCATTGGCAATGTTCTCCCTTCTGGCCAAAGAGGACTGAATGAAGCTCAGGTCAGATGCAACTTCTGGCTGGCACCTGCAGTAGAGCCAAAAAGGGATGAGCAACTGGCACAGGGTGGGGTGGGGGGTGGTGGTAGAGTGAGGGGCACACCTGAAGGGGCTTTCTCAGGGACCAGAAGGGAGCGGCCTTGAACTTGACTGGGTTCAACCTGTCTCTCTGAAGGCAGATTGATGCCAGACCTATAAGAGATGCAGACTGGGCTGGAAAGAGAAGCCCCAGCAGGCTCTGGGGAGTGTTGCTGGAGTGTGTACTTGGTGGTGGTCCAGCCGGGATGAGCGGCCTGGAGATGCTGCTGCTGCAACCAGGCCCAGGAGGCGGGATCGGCACACCTCACTCCCCACCCCTCCCTCCCCGCTTCTTCTGCCCCTCCACCCCCTCCAACTCCCCACTTCCCCTCCCCACCCCTCCCTTACTCCAGCCTAGCCCAGCCCAGCCCAGAAAGGGTCCATCTCTGTGATTGGTCCGTGGTTCTCGGTACCAGGAATTGAGACCAGGAAGATGGGAAGGAAGGAAGAGGGTGGGTAGGGTGGGGGGAGGGATGGGACTACTTTTGTATCTACTCCCAGAGCTAGGCGCCTGCTCACCATGGACACTGCTGGGTACAGCAAGTGGGACGGCAGGCAGGAAGAGGTCCCCGGAGGTATGAGCAATGGGGCTGCCTCAGAGGTCCCCTTGGGTCCCTCTCTGGCCAGTGGTTTGGGGTTTGATGGGGAAGGGAGGGGCTTCCTAGGTGGTGGTAGTGGTAAAGAACCCCCCTGCCAATGCAGGAGACGTAAGAGATGTGGGTTCATTGCATCCCTAGGTTGGGAAGATCCCCCGGAGAAGGGCATGGCAACCCACTCCAGTATTCTTGTCTGGAGAATCCCATGGACAGAGGAGCCTGGCGAGCTACCATCCATAGGGTTGCAAAGAGTCAGACAAGAGTGGAGTGATTTGGCACACACGCACGCACACATGGGGGAAGGGAGAGGAAGCCGCGAGAGCTTATGTAGTGGGTGCAGGAAAGACACCACCGATCCTAGAGTCAGCTGGACCTGGTTTCAAATTTCAACTCTGCCGCTTAGGGGCTGCGTGTGACCACAGGCAAGTTACTGCACCTCTCTGAATCTCAGTTACCTAGGAGAAACCCAAGTGACTGGGGCTCAGTCCTCGGAGCCCAGGGATCCAGGGGGGAGCTCAGGAGTCCGTCTGTGTTACCCCAGGGCACTCGGGACGCTGGGGACAGAGACCCCTTTTCCTGGTCTTGGCTCTCGTGGTCATCACATTCCTGTGGGCCCTCATTCTCAGCGTCCTGTTTTCCAAGGGTGAGTGACTGGATGATGGGAGATGGCAAATGCACCGCCCCCCCCCGCCCCCCGCCGCGCGCCCCGCGCCCCGCGCCGCGCGCCCCGCGCCCCGCGGAGAACATAGACGTTTTCTGCGCCCCAGGGCTCACCAGCCAGATCGGGAGCCTCTGCCTGGATCTGAGCGCGAGCACCCACATGTGCGAGCCTGTGCCCCCCGTGCGTGTGCCTGTCCGCCCATGCTGCACGTCCGTCCGCCCCCTTCTGTGCACCCCATGACCCGGGTCCCCGCACTCCCAGGGGCCGAGGGGAGAGTTTTCGAGTCCTCCTCTCTCCGCAGCGTCCACCGAGCGCGGGGCGCTGCTTGGCCACCAAGACCTGCTGAGCACAAACGGTACGGAGAGAACAGAGGCTCTTGCCAGAGTTTGGGGGCGGAAGGTTCTCCGACCCCGGTGTCGGAGTAGTGGGCGGGAGCGCGGGTATCCCACGGTCCGCGGGGCTGGCCTTGGAGTTGGGTGGGGTCCTGGGAGTCCCCGAGGGTGACCTGACATGCGTGCGGGCGGGCGTGGAATCGTTCCAGCCTCCAAACAGACGGCGGTGCTGGGTATCTTGAAGGAGGAGGTCCGAGCGTGCAATAGCTGCTGTGAGTGAGATGGCGGTGGTGGGCGGGGAGGGGGCGAGCGGGCGAGACTTGTGGCGGGGATTGGAGGAGGCGAGTGGGAGCTGGGCTCGCGGCTCGTAGGGGCTGGGCGGGCTGACCTCAGGTGTCCCGCTCCCATCACCTCACCCCCTCCCCAGGCCTGGGGACGCAGACACAGCTGCAGACAGTCAGCAAGGAGCTTGCAGAGGCAAGGTCGAAGTTGTTGGAGCAGGAGAGTGCCCTAAAAGAACTGAGCGAGCGCGGTGAGGGCGGGACCATCCCTGACCCCTCACCCCGGCTGTTACCCGAACCTTGATTCACTCTGGACCCTTCTATGCACCACCACCACCCCCCCACACCTAACCTGTGATCTTGACCATTGACCCAAATCGTGTCCCCCATCCTGACCCTGACCTGTGGACTCTAACCTTAACTGCAAGTCCTAACCGTAACCACAACGGGCACCCTACCCAGCTCTACCCTACAGTCCTTGACAGTGATGTCATTCGTCACCTTGGCACTGACCACGGACGTGGATGCTGACCTTAACTAATCATGATCTTACCCTTGATCCTGACCCTAGCTATAATCTTCTCCCTCTCAGTGACCCGGAGCCTGGCTGAAGCGGGGAGGGACCGTGAGAACATTCGCACTGAGCTCTTCCGGGCACTGGAGCAAGCCCGGCTTGGGAACAGTGAGCAAGCGGGGAGGGCGGCGAGGGGAGAGGATTCGTGGAGCCTGCCCGCGGTTCCCTGATCCGCCTGGCCCCGTCCTTTGACCTTGGCCTGGTCTCGGTGGTTCCAACTGGGCCCGGGGTGGGGGGGGGGGGTGCTGTTGTCCAACATCCCCCTCTCCAATCCACTTCGTCTGCTCCACTCGGGAGCAAATCATCTTTTTGACCCTCGCCACCCTGCAGGCTCCTCCTGCAAGGAGTGCCCCGAGTCGTGGCTGCCGTTCCAGGGCTCCTGTTACTTCTTCTCCACGCTGCGGGCCACATGGGTGGAGGCACAGCAGCACTGCGAGCGCTCCGGCGCGCACCTGGTGATAGTGGGAGGCCTGGAAGAGCAGGTGCGAAGCCCCGGCTGCCTGGGAGAGGGGAGAGGGCTGAAAGCGTTTACCCGAGGGGGCGTGGCCCGGGGTCAGAGGGGAGGACGGGCGCCGCCGGCTCAGTTTTCCCCACTGCCCAGGGTTTCCTGAGTCGGAACACGCGTGGCCGCGGTTATTGGCTGGGCCTCAGGGCCGTGCGCAAGGTGCGCAGGATCCAGGGCTACCAGTGGGTGGACGGAGTCGCGCTCAGCTTCAGGTGAGAAGGGACCCGGGGAGGCTGACGGTTCGGATCCTAGGGGAAGTGCTTCGGCCAGGTCATAGGGTCTCCTTAGGGCTGGGCGGGCCAGACCCCAGGAACTGACTAGGGTTAAATTCTGGGCTGAGAAAGTGATACACCAAGGTGCATGCTCAGGTTAATTCTCAGGATGTGAGGGTTAGACCCAAGTAATAAACAGGCTAGAACTCGGAAAGGCCTAGCTTTTCAGCAACACCTCCTCCCCTGCCAAACCACTGCAGCCACTGGAATCGGGGGGAGCCCAACGACTCGATGGGGCGCGAGGATTGTATCATGATGCTCCGCACGGGGATGTGGAACGACGCGCCGTGTAACAACGAGAACGACAACTGGATCTGTGAGAAGAGGCTCAGCTGCTGACCTTGCCCCTGGCCCAGAGCTGCGCCCACTGGCACTTGTCCAATCGCCTGAGCCGCTCACCTTCCTGGCTCCGCCCACCACCGTGAATCCCTTCCCCACCCAACTCTAGCAATAACCATGGCGCCACCCACAGCCCAAGCCAGTAACTGCACCGCGAGACTTCCGCTCCAACCTCGCTGCAACCCCTCACCCGTGGACCTCACCAAGTCTGCTCCCGCTCCAAAATCTGAGTTCCTTGGACCCGTGATCTGACCCCCATCACCCTCCCCAACCAAGGCCCAGCGACTCAGGGATGGAGCTGTTTGATTTATTTGCATTTTTACCCCAGGTGAGCTGCCTCAAAGATAGGGGATTTTGTGAACCTTCTTGGCAGCCCCAGGGAGCATCAATAAAGGAGAAAATGAATCTTGGCTCCTGCCTCTGATCTAGGCTTTATCTCAGAGACTCTGATGTAATTCATGTGAGTGACCCTGACCTCAGGGGCCCATGTGCACGCACGTGTGTCTGACTCTTTCCCACTTCATGAACTGTGGCCCGCCAGGTTCCTCTGTCATGGGATTTCCCAGGCAAAAATACTGGAATGGGTTGCCATTACCTTCTTCAGGGAATCTTCCCGACCCAGGGATTGAACCCTCATCTCCTGTGTCTCCTGCATTGGCAGGCAGATTCTTTACCACTAGAGCAACCTGGGAAGTCTCCAGGGGCTAATGACTCCCCTCCCTCCCACACCCGAAACCCAGTGTGTAAGCTGCATTGGGCCAGAGGGATTGTAGAGCCCTGTGTACACAGGAATGAGTCAGACCCTGTCCCTACACCCTGGGACAATGTGACCAGTGACTAGATTGAGGAATGCATGGAGGAGTCCCCTGTGTCCCCAGAAGAAGGACTCTGCTGAGATGCTGCAGTGCTGGCCCAGTTCCCTGAGGAGACTGTCACCCTGTTGAGATTATAGGTAGTCTGACACAGAGATGGGAGAGGGGCAGCTCGGATCTGATGAGCAGGCTCCTTCTGTCTCGGGCACCCCAGGTCCTGTGGGGAGTTCAGGAAATACATCCAGAAAAGATGGACTTTGGAAGAACAATGGGGTTTCAACTCTGGCAATGGAGCTGGGAATGGGGGCAGGGGGCTTTGCAGACAGAGGGTGTTGGCAAGTAGAGGGCGTCGCTGAGCCCATTTCAAGGTGGGGGCAATGTGAGGAGCACACAGCCTGAATTTATCAACTGGGGACTTTTTATCTGAATTTACCCAACACTCCTGTCCTGGGGACCTGGAGGCTCTCCCAGGTTTTCCAGTGGAGACAGGTCCAACTGTGCAACCGAGGGGAGTGACAGGCTAGCAGCATTTAGTTCAGTGCAAAGCTGAGTCCAGAACCAAGCTGCCCAGCCCTGAGAGCATCCACTGAACAGGAAGATGAGGAATCAGCACCGAAACTCCTTGACCAGGAGTTTCCGTGTTGTAACCAGGAAACCCCCCAACCTGTCTCTGAATCCTCCAAAGTGCAGCCCAGAGCAAGGCACTGACCTTGCCCAGGAGCTGTCTGAACTTCTGGACAGATATTGTACTTAGCAGACTGTTGGTCAGACTGATGGATTTCCAGATAGTCAGCTAGGGAGAGTGTATGAGTTTCCTACTGCTGCTGTAACAAATGTCCAACAGCTTGGTGGCTTGAAACAATATACAGCTATTTTACACTTGTGGAGGTCAAAATTAGTTTCACTGGGATGAAATCAAGGTCACCAGGACTGGGGTCCCTCCAGAAACTCCATATGACCTAGCAATTTCCCTTCTGGGTAGATATTCAAAGGAATTGAAAGTGGGTTCTTTAAAAAAAATTTGGCTGGGCTAGGTCTTAGTTGCTGCACACAGGCTTTCTCTAGTTACAGTGCATAGGCTTCTTATTGTGGTGGCTTCTCTTGTTGCAGAGAACAGGCTCTAGGGCTCACAGGCTTCAGAAGTCATGGTGCAAGGGCTCGGTTGCTCCGCAGCATGTAGAATCTTCCCAGACCAGGGACTGAACCCATGTCTCCTGTATTGGCAGGCAGATTCTGAACCACCAGCAAAGTCCTGAAAGCAGGGTCTTGAAAAGATATTTGCATACCCATGTTTATAGCAGCATTATTCACAATAGCCAACCGGTAGAAGCAACCCAAGTGTGCATCAATGGATGAACAGATAAACCAAACAAGCTCATCCATACAATGGAATGTTATTCAGCCTTGAAAAAGGAAGGAAATTCTGACACATACTATAACAGTATGCTGTGTGAAATAAACCAGTCACAAAGGACAAATACTGCTGCTTAATGGATGCAGAGTTTTGGTTTTGCAAGAGAAACAATTCTGAAGATCCCTTACAGAACAATGTGAATATACTTTTTTTTGGCAGCACTAGGGATCTTAGGTCCTCTAACCACAGAGGCCTAACCACTGGCCCACCAGGGAAGTCCCCAGTGTGAATATACTTAACACTCCTGAAGCGTCCACTTAGAAAACGGTTAATGTGGTATGATTACAAGGGAAGAAGAAATGTTTGGATGGAGGTAGCTCTTTTTCATCACAAAATATATTCATCCTACATATAATACATTTCATAAAATTTTATGAAACATTTCATGATGTTTTTAATAAAAGGCTGAAAATGCAAAAAGTAGTGGTTAACATGGTGAATTTCATCTTATGTGTATTTTTCCATGATTTCAAAATGTTTATTCTCACTTTATGTTTATTTTTGCCAAGCTGCCCACCTTGTAGGATCCTAGTTCCCCAGTGGGGGACTGAACACATACTCCCTGCAATGGGAAGGAGATATCCAAGCCAGTGGACTGCCAGGGAATTACCCCCAATTTTTATTTTAACTGCACTTATTTGCAAGTTAACAAGTTTTGAGGATTGTATCCAACTGTGTAGCCCCCATTGTATTGCAGGTATAGAACATCTCCGTCAGCCCCTAAAATTCCTCCTTGTCCCTTCCCAGTCAGTCCTCATCCTCTTCCTTCCCCCAGGCCACCATGACCTGGTTTCCATCAGTACTGACTAGATTTGTCTTTCCTCAAATGCCATATAAACTGAGTCATACAGTGTAGAGTGCTGTAATTTCTTTTTCTTTTTTTTAAAAAATATTTGTTTATTTTTGGCTTCAACGGGTCTTAGTTGGGCTTGGTGTTGGGACTCTAGTTGCAGCTCATAGGCTCAGATGCCCTGAAGCATGTGGGGTCTTAGTTCCCTGACCAGGGATTGAACCCACATCCCCTGCATTGCATGCTAGATTCTTAACCACTGGACCACCAGGGAAATCCCTGAAGTTTGTTTCTTTTCATTGCCAGATCATATAACTATTGGCTGGCTGGACTGCCTTCTGTGTATCCAATCACCTGTTGACAGATGTTTGGCTTGTTTCCAATATGGGACTATAAATGAAGCTGCTATGAACAATCTTTTTATGGATTTAAGCTTTCACTTCTCTTGGGCAAATACCTGGGAGTAGGTCAGATAGGAGGTGAGGATTAACTTGATAAGAAATTGCCAAACAGTTTTCCAAAGTGGTTGCACCATTTCTGCACCCCCAATGCTCAGCAATGTCTAGAGCCTGCAGTAGCTGGGAGTGGGGGGCATTTTTTAAAAGATTTATTTACTTGATTTTTGCTTGTGCTGGGTCTTCCTTGCTGCACACAGGCTTCTCTAGTTGCAGCAAGCAGGGGCTACTCTTCATCGAGGTGCTTGGGCTTCTCATCACAGAGACTTCTCATTGCAGAGCACAGGCTCTAGGGTGTGCAGGCTTCAGTACTTGTGGCTCCCAGGCTCTAGAGCACAGGCTCAGTAGTTGTGGTGCAGAGGGGCTTAGTTGCCTCGCAGCATGTGGGGGATCTTCTTGAACCAGGCATCAAACCCACGTCCCCTGCACTTTGCACATGGTTTCTTAACCACTGGACCACCAGGGAAGCCTGAGGGTATTTTTGACACAACAGTCTTCAGCAGTTCTAGAATCAGGTGAAGGGGCTTATCTAGAGAAAAGCAGGAAGGCCGGAAGTGAGGGTGGAAACTGAAGCTGATATTGTGGGAAGGCAGGAAGCACGGGATGACACGTGCCTGATAACACGTGTTTTCACAGGAAGACGAGATGAGGGGGCTGGGAAGCAGGCAGCGGGGGCAGGGGTCTCTGCTATTTGGAATGGCACTCACCCACTCACCCAGAGACAGATAGAAGGATGGTTGACTGCACCACAAAGGGAGGCCTTCTGGGGATGACAATAGATGGTGCTTCAGCAGACCAAGGAGGAGGTTGGCCCCAGAGAGAAGCTGGAGAGAAGAGAGATGATGGAAGAGCAAGTCTCCGTGAACAAGGAGCAATTTCGTTCATTCATTTAATACAATCATTTTCTCACCCAGAAACATTTCTTGGGCACTTATAATGCACCAGGGACTGGAGTTATAGTGGAAAACAAGAGGTCAGCAGCAAGGGACATGAAGGAATCTAAAAAATCTTAGGCTGAGCTGAAGCAGCTACCCACAAAATATCAATAGTTTAGATTCTATGAATCCATTTATATGAAGCTCTAGAAGAGGCAGATAATCAAGCAAATAGAGACAATGTTGATTGTAGAAAAGGATGGGTTTTCATTCTAAAACTCAAGCTTTCTGCATGCTTGGAAATGGCCATAATGAAATGTTGGGGTTCAGCCTGTGACTGCTGCCTTCCTGGGGCTCACAGTCTGGCTGGGAGAGGAGGAGATGGTGAGGCGAGATAGAAGGTGGTGAGTCCACATGGGGGGATTGGAGGTGGAACATTCCGGAAACACAGTCCCCCGCTCCTTGCCCTTCTAGCCTAAGGATAAGTAGGGCTTGTGCTGGGAAGCAGGGGGTTTAGGGCAGAAGAGAACCCTTGTGGCCACCTTCTTATCCTTTTCCAGTAGGTGTCCCTACCAACAATCCCTGTGCAACCACATGACCTCACTCTCCAGGGCTGAGTCAGCAAGTCAGAGGTGACCTTGCAGCCCAGCCAGAGTTTTCTGCATGGAACAGCCCTATCCATCACCCTCCTTTCCAAGGAAGTGACCTTGGGACAGAATAGCCTGTCCTTTCCAATCTCACTCCCTGAAATTCCAGGAAACCCCCAGGAATCCCCGGGGGCTCTTACCAGATTGGCTGGGGTGTCCGGGGAAGCCCCCGGGCCAGGACAGAACACATGCTCCTCTGGCCCCCTTGGCAGCCCCTTCCCCATCCACCTCACCTTGACCCCGCCCAACTCTTGCCTCTATGTCCCCACACCCACTCACAGATGGCTCAAATGGATGGACTTCCCAGACACAGGCAGAAAGGTCACACTGCTTGCCTCTCACTCGCAGGGTGAGCCTAGGCATGTGACTCTGCCTCCCTGAGCCTCAGTTTTTGCATCTGTGAAGTGGGAGCAATAATAAAAACACTCATCTCCTTGGGTACTGTGGTCGGTTGAACAATGGACCCCATTCTAGCCTCTGAAACTTCTGAATAGGGAACCTTACAGAGTGAAGGGGACTTTGAAGTGAGATTCAGTTAAAGATCTGAAGTTGGGGAGATGATCTTGGATGACCCAGATGGGCCCAATGTCATCGCAAGAGCCTTTATAAGAGGAAAGCAGGAGGATCAGAGGGGCTTCTCAGGTGGCTCAGTAGTAAGGGATCTGCCTGCCCATGCAGGAGTCCCAGGAGACGCAGGTTTGATCCCTGGGTCAGGAAGATCTCCTGGAGGAGGAAATGGCAGCCCTCTCCAGTATTCTTGCCTGGAGAATCCCATGCACAGAGGAGTCTGTTGAGCTACAGTCCATGGGGTCAGAAAGAGTCGGACATGACTGAGAACAGCAGGCGGATCAGAGTTAGAGAAGGGGATGTGGCCCCCGGGGCGGAGTCAGAGAATGTGGAAAGATGCCACCCTGGTTCAGAGATGGAGAGAGGGACCACAAGCCAAGGAAGGTGGTGGGTGGGTGGGGCGCTCTAGAAGCTGGAAAAGGTAAGAGAATGGATTCTCTCTAGAACATCAAAAAGGCAGGACTTCCCTAGTGGTTCAGTGTTTAGGACTCTGTGCTTCCACTGCAGAGAGGCCACAGGTTCCATCCTTGGCAGGGGGCGGTGGGGGTGGTGGGGGTGAGGGGGTGGTGGGGGGTGGGTGCTGCGGGGACTAAGATCCCACAGGCCCCACCATGTGACCAAAAGAGGGAGGGCCATTCTGTGAGTGCCTTGATTTTAGACAGTGAGATCTGTGTTAGGCTCTGACCTCCAGAACTGCACAACAACACATGTTGTTTAAAACCAAGCAGTTTACAGTAATTCCTCACAGCAGTCATAAGAAACTCGTGCAGAGGCAATGCCTGTAAAGCACCCACTGTGTGCCTAGCCCTGAGCCACAGGCTGGGGACACTGTGGTGACAACAGGCAGGGCACCTCTCCCCCTGGAACTCATGTTCCAACAGGGCACCATGCAAGGAACAAGCAAACCAGACTCATTCACATGTTTCAGGGCCAGGGGTGTTGTTCACTCACTGAGTCATATCCAACCCTTCAAAATCCCATGGACTGTGGCCCACTAGTCTCACCTGTCCTTCACTATCTCTTAGAGTTTGCTCAAACTCATGTTCATTGAATCGGTGATGCCATCCAACCATCTCATCCTCTGTTGTCCCCTTCTCCTCCTGCCTTCAGTCTTTCTCAGCATCAGAGCCTTTTCCAATGAGTCAGCTCTTCGCATCAGGTGGGCAAAGTATTGGAACTTCAGCTTCAGCATCAGTGTTCCAATGAATATCCTGGGTTGATTTCCTTTAGGATGGACTGGTTGGGTCTCCCTGCAGTCCAAGGGACTCTCAAGAGTCTTCTCCAGCACAGCAGTTGGAAAGCATCAATTCTGCAGCACTCAGTCTTTTTTTTATGGTCCAACTCTCACGTCTCTACAAGACTAAAAGACCATTGAAGGGCTGAGAAGCTAGGGACCGGTGTAGCCGGGACCACTTCCCTCCGAGAGCAGAGACCTGGAGGATGAGGAACGACCAGGCAAAGGGCTCAAAAACCAGAAAAGCGTGCAGGTGTGGCTGGAGCTGAACAAAGTGGGAGCGGTGCAATGGGGAAGGTGCCAGCCGCACAGGGTCCTGCTGGCTGTGGGGGTTTGGATTTTTCTCTAAGAGCCTTTGCACTTTAAGTGTGCGTGTTGGGAAGGGGAGCTATTAATAACGGGAGATATGCAACAGCAACATGTTTCAGGAAATAACGCTAACAGGGCTCCCATTTATGGCAGACTTCTCTCTATGCGGCGGAAGACACCTTTTTTTTTTTTTTTTTTTTTTTTTACTGTGCAGGACTTCAGTTCAGTTCAGTTGCTCAGTCATGTCCGACTCTTTGCGACCCCATGAATTGCAGTACGCCAGGCCTCCTTGTCCATCACCAACTCCCGGAGTTCACTCAAACTCACGTCCATCGAGTCAGGGATGCCATCCAGCCATCTCATTCTCTGTCATCCCCTTCTCCTCCTGCCCCCAATCCCTCCCAGCATCAGAGTCTTTTCCAATGAGTCAACTGTGCATGAGGTGGCCAAAGTATTGAAGTTTCAGCTTTAGCATCATTCCCTCCAAAGAAATCCCAGGGCTGATCTTCAGAATGGACTGGTTGGATCTCCTTGCAGTCCAAGGGACTCTCAAGACTCTTCTCCAACACCACAGTTCAAAAGCATCAATTCTTCTGCGCTCAGCCTTCTTCACAGTCCAACTCTCACATCCATGCATGACCACTGGACAAACCATAGCCTTGACTAGATGGAACTTTGTTGGCAAAGTAATGTCTCTCCTTTTCAATATGCTGTCTAGGTTGGTCATAACTTTTCTTCCAAGGAGTAAGCGTCTTTTAATTTCATGGCTGCAGTCACCATCTGCAGTGATTTTGGAGCCCCCCGAAATAAAGTCTGACACTGTTTCCACTGCTTCCCCATCTATTTCCCATGAAGTGATGGGACCAGATGCCATGATCTTCGTTTTCTGAATGTTGAGCTTTAAGCCAACTTTTTCACTCTCCTCTTTCACTTTCATCAAGAGGCTTTTTAGTTCCTCTTCACTTTCTGCCATAAGCGTGGTGTCATCTGCATATCTGAGGTTATTCATATTTCTCCCAGCAATCTTGACTTAGGCACACAAAAGCCTACGTGGGGGCATTGTGCGTATCCCCACTTTACAGATGAAGAAACTGAGGTCCGCAGGGGAGGGGGTGGAGCTAGGACTCCGAACCTTCTCTCAGCAGCTGTTGGTTGTAGGGAGTCACCTAGTGGGAGGGCGCAGTGACCAGGTGTATCCAGCAGAAGGCAATACTCCTACTGACAGATCTAGGGAACCAGCCTGCACAACCTCCAGATGGAGTGGAAAGAACTCACCATGCTAGACAAGATTCCTAAGGGCCTGGGGGCCTGGGGTCCTAGATTTCTGGGTTCCTGAAAGTCAGGACGAGGGTTGTGGAATCCTGGATCTTCTAAAGGCAAGGGGCCTGGGTCCCTGATGATGGAGCCTGGGGTTTTCTGTTTTCTCAGCTGCCTAGAGATTTCTGTATCTCTAGGCAGCTGGGCTACTTCACTTTCACTCATTGGAGAAGGAAATGGCAGCCCATTCCAGTATTCTTGCCTGGAGAATCCCAGGGACGGGGGAGCCTGGTGGGCTGCCATCTATGGGGTCACACAGAGTCGGATACGACTGAAGTGACTTAGCAGCAGCAGCAGCAGCAGCAGGCGCCTGGGAACTATCTGTTGTCTGGTCTGGTCTGGTCCCCACACAATTCCCATCCTCTCTGAGAACCATGGGCAATGTCCCAGAGCAATCCCTGAATCTCCCAGTACAAGCCCTGGAATGCTCTCAGGATTCCCAGGATGGGCCGACTCAGTCCGCTAGTCCCAGGGAGTGTGCTGGGGCCTGGAGGGGCTGAAGGGGGTGGGCCTGGGGCCTGGGAGTCTCTCCAGAGGGGAGAATGTGGACAAATCAAGCTCTGTGTCCGCCTCACCCTGAGCCCCTCTCCAACCCTTCCCTACCCTCCCAACAAACCCAGCTCCAGACATCAAGGCTCCAGGAGATAAAAATGCAGAGCCAGCCCCTCCGCATGCCACTCAGGCCTGCCCTCTTCCTGCTGACCTGTCTCCCTCCCCCCACCCCCAGGTGAGGAGGAGCTACGTGGCTGTGAGCTCAGGGCCCCTCCAGGAAGGGTGCCCAAGTTCCATCCTCTAAAAGCTCTGGATCCCAGGAGAGCTCAAGTATTGTAGATGGACTGGGGTAAGAGGGATACAGGGGCCTCAGAGGAGGCCCCCTACCTGACCTCTGCAGGCAGGAGGCTCCTTGCAAACCGTCACTGCAAGCCAGCTTGACGCCCTAGGAGTAGGAGCTGCCAGTGCAAAGGCCCTGAAGTGTAAGTGTGTGCCTAGGGAGTGAGGGTGGGGAGAGATGGGGCTAGAGCAGGTTAAAGCCCTTGAACTTCAGGCAGGGGAGCATGGGGAGCGGTGGCTGGAAGCAGGGGGAAGATGTGGTCATGTGGCTGCCAGAAGGGGGGCTGCTGCCATTTCCCAGGGGGGAGGATGGTGATCAGGGTTGAGATCATGGAGGAGAGACCCTGAAGGAGAAAATGGCAACCCACTCCAGTATTCTTGCTGGGATAATCCCATGGACAGAGGAGCCTGGTGGGCTGCAGTCCATGGGGTCACAAAGTTGGACACGACTGAAGCGACCAAGCACACACGCACGCCCACAAGAGGAGAGACAGACAATGAAAAGATAAGGAATGCGGATGATGAGGGTGGGGAGGAGCGGGTGATGGTGGGCAATGCTGTGCTCAGCCCAGGGCAGGGGCGGCATCTGGGCTCTCTCTGCTCATCACACCAGCTGACTTGATTTGCTCCAACACGCCCTCCACCATCCAGCCCAGGGGATCCCCAGGTGTGGGCAGAAGGGGAAGATGGCAGTTTCACAGGGCTGTGTGGGCTCTTCTTTGGCCTTTGCACGTGCTGTTCCCTCTGCTGGGAACCCCTCCCCCATCCGTGAAGCTGGGGATTCTTATTTCCTGCAGGGGTCCCAGCCCAACCATTACCCACTCTGAGAGCCTTCCTGGATCACTAAACAGCTCTGGGGTTTCCCTGGTGGCTAAGTGGTAAGGAATCCACCTGACAACGGAGGAGACATGGGTTTGATCCCTGGTCCAGGAAGATCTCGGAGAAGGCAGTGGCACCCCACTCCAGTACTCTTGCCTGGAAAATCCCATGGACAGAGGAGCCTGGTAGGCTGCAGTCCATGCTAAGGGTCAGACACGACTGAGCGACTTCACTTTCACTTTTCACTTTCATGCATTGGAGGAGGAAATGGCAACCCACTCCAGTGTTGTTGCCTGGAGAATCCCAGGGACAGGGGAGCCTGGTGGGCTGCCATCTGTGGGGTCACACAGAGTCGGACACGACTGAAGCGACTTAGCAGCAGCAGCAGCAGCAGCAGCAGCAGGAAGATCTCACATGCCATGGAGCAAATAAGCCACAACGATTGAGTTTGTGCTCTAGAGCCTGGGAGCTGCAACTACTGAGCCCACATGCTGCAGCTCTGAAGCCCTCGCGCTCTGGAGCCCGCGCTCTTCAACTAGAGAAGCCACCGCAATGGGAAGCATGCACCACAGCTAGAAAGCAGCTTCCACTCGCCGCAACTGGAGAAAAGCACAGCAGTGAAGAGCCAGCACTGTCCACGATAAATACATGAAATTACAGTAAATAAACAAACAGCTCCTCTGACGCCCCTCCTCCCGTCTCCTTTATGACTCTTCCTGGCGTTCAGCACCCTCTGACATTTGTCTGTCTCTCCTGCTAGAACGTCAGCTTCAAGGGCATAGACGTTTGTCCAGTTGGTTCATGACATCAGTCCTAAGGGCCCCATTATGGTGTCCGGCGTCTTACTGAGTGAATGAATGAGGGAATGAATGAGTGCATGACAGCAATGAAATAAAAATTCACATTTTAGGGCAAAACAAGACGAATTCAGACATAAAACTTTTCCTCTGCCCTTTGGCCTCCTCCCTCACTCTCTTGCGTGCACTGGACACCTGTGTTATGTGTGAACCAGACCCCTGCAAAGATAGAGATAACCTGCTTCACCATAAAGATCAGTTTTCTCTTCCTGCACCAGGCCCCGTAAGTCCTTAGACGGCGACATCCCTTCCACAGTCTGAAAGGGGTCACGATGACCTCTCGCCCTGTAGGCACAGACACCTCCAGTGGACTTTATGTACAATGCCAAATAAATCATTTTGCTTCAAGGCAGAGATGGATGCAGAACAGACTGGTCAGATGACCTGGGGTAAACCTGGGCTCTACCTAATGGATACTACTTTATCCATTACATGGATTATGTATCCATTACATGGTTAACGTACCTAACGGATAAATAATACCTAAGTGTTTCGCTTAAATACTTACTTATGGGAGATCCAACCAGTCCATCCTAAAGGAGATCAGTCCTGGGTGTTCACTGGAAGGACTGATGTTGAAACTGAAAGTCCAATACTTTGGCCACCTGATGTGAAGAGCTGACTCATTTGAAAAGACCCTGATGCTAGGAAAGATTGAGGGCAGGAGGAGAAGGGGACGACAGAGGATGAGATGGCTGGATGGCATCATCGACTCAATGGACATGGGTTTGGGTGGACTCTGGGAGTTGGTGATGGACAGGGAGGCCTGGCGTGTTGTGGTTCATGGGGTCGCAAAGAGTTAGACACAACTGAGCGACTGAACTGAACTGAACTGAACTGACTGACTTATGACCTTATTAATGCCACTAGCTACACAACTTGTGCTCTCCCTGTTTGACCAGATAATTGTTTATTGCATCACCAAATGTGTGATCAAGCCTCAGGTAAATTTAAACATGATTAGATGCCTTGAAAGACTTGATTAAATGCGCAGTCCTATAAGATCAATGACTGTAATAGTGTAACTCTAGCTAGGGGAAGAAGCAACAAGAGGGAACAATTTCCTGGACGATAACAGGCTAGTAAGACAGGTGGTGCAGGAGCTTTTGGCTGTTGCTTGTTCGGTCTTTTTAAAAATATCTTTAAGGCGTTTCCTTGGTGGCTCAGTGGTAAAGAATCCATTTGCCAATGCAGGAGACACAGGTTCAATCCCTCATCTGGGAAGATCCCACATGCCGCAGAGCAGCTAAGCCTGTGCGCCACAACTATTGAACCTGTGCTCTAGGGCCCAGGAGCCACAACTACTGAGTCTTTGTGTCACAACTAGTGAAACCTACACACCCACACTCCACAAGAGAAGCCACCACGTTGAGAGGCTTGTGCACTGCAGTGACAGAGTAGCCCCCAATGTTTGCAACTAGAGACAAGTCCATGCAGCAACAAAGACCCAACACAGCCAAAAGTAAAGAAAAGTATTTTTCACTCTTTTAAAATTTATTGTTGTGTCATGCGGGCTCAGTAGTTGCGGTGAGCAGGCTTAGTTGCCCCATGGCATGTGAGATCTTAGTTCCCAGACCAGGGATTGAACCCGTGTCCCCTGTATTGCCAAGTGGAGTCTTAACCACTGGACCACTAGGGAAGTCCCTTTCGGCCACTGTTAACAGTCCACTAATAGCACATTGAGTGGCTCTATCATGAAATCCTTGCCTGATCTGTGTGTGTGTGCTTAGTTGCTTCAGCTGTATCTGACTCTTTGCAACCCCATGGACTGTAGGCCACCAGGCTCCTCTGTCTGTGGGGATTGTCCAGGCAAGAATGCTGGAGTGGGTTGCCATGCACTCCTCCAGGGGATCTTCCTGGAGACCCCGGGATGAACATTTCTAGCGCCATGGGACAAACTGGTCACAAAATACCTCCCAAACTCAGTCAAAATTAAGACCAAAAGGGAGGGGGTTGTAAAACAAAGAATGTTGCACATTCTTGATTCCTCAAGAATCAAGTCATTAGCCACTGCAGTCGCTGACCTATAGCAAGAAACCCAGAGTGAAAATCAGAATGAGGCACTTTGTGCTCTAGGAAAATGGAGAGAACTGGCCTTCAGATAGTTAGACAGTTCCTTGTATTTGCCCAACCTCAAGGAAGCACTAAAACCATGAAGGAAGATATCTGTTTCTTGTGAATAGCAGCAACCTTCTATCAAGATGAGTGCTCAAATATGAAATAGGAAAAAAAATATGTATAACTGAGTCGTTGTGCTGTACAGCAGAAATCAACACAACATTGTCAGTCAACAACTTTTTTTTATTTTTTTAATTTTTATTTATTTATTTATTTATTTATTTTTTTTGATGGTTTAGTATGGTTTATTAAGCTGTGCCTTAGTACAGACGCTGGGGCTTGCCCATGGTGCTCTTAATGTACAAGGCCCTAACGTTCTGCCAATTTTTCTTGAGCAATGATACCAGGAAGTTGACAGCTAAGTGGATGTTGTACACAAGCTCATCATCTGTCATCTTCACGTGGCCAACAGCCACTGCCAGACACAGCACCTTCTTCATCTGGAACTTGATCGTGGACTTCACTTCATCAACTTTGGCCACCATGTTCTCATTGTGGGTCAGCAAGGAAGGGAACTTGCCAGCCTTGTTCAGGCCTGGGCCCAGGATTCGGGGGATCTGCTTGATCAGAGACTCTGAAGCCAAAAAGGCATCATATTTCTTGGCCAGCTTCTTGACCAGTTTCTTATTCTTGTTGAGTTTTTTCAGTGCCTCGATGTCCATGTGGGGGATAGCCACAGCCTTGGCCTCATCACAATGCTGCTGGTCCCCCAAAACACACACGGAGAACTTGGGGCGGGGAGTGGACTTAAGCCTGACGGTGCCCGAGAAACGTTTGTCCTTCTGAGGGTCATAGTTCTTCAGGCTGATCTGAAGCTCCACCGTCTCCAAAAACTTTCTGCGCTTGCGCTGGTTCCCGTGCAGGACTTCCCGCACCGCCTCGTAGAGGGTGTCGCGGGAGACTTTGCTGCTCATAGTTCCCTACGCCGCGATAACCGGAAAAGAGCAACAACTTTTTTTTAAAGGTGAAGGACTTCCCTGGTGGTCCAGTAGTTAAGATTCCAGGCTTCTCATGCAGGGGTTGCAAGTTTGATCCCTGGTTGGGAACTAAGATGCCACATACCACATGGCATGGCCAAAAGTAAAAATTTTAAAAATGTTTAAAAGATGGATGCTCAATTGTATGAACCCCTCTTCTCCAAAATCACATCTATACCATCGTCCCCCTTTATTTCTTTCGAACAGCCCTCAGAGATGAGAGACTGTCTCCTGGGTTATCATCCTCAGGTTGGCTCTAATCAAATTTTCCACTTCTTTCTTAGATTGTTCATGAGTGTTTTCATCGCATGAACAAATGTCACAAGAGATGCACACGGCTAAACAGAGAGATAGTGGAAGTAGAAAGGATGGGGAGTGATTTAAGCCAGATGGTGGTACAGAGCTGGAGGGAGAGGTCCTGAGGTTAAACTGAGCCCTGCAGCGGGGAGGAGGGCTGAGACTAGCAGAAGGGCTGCTGCTGAAGGGGCCTGCTTCTGTCCATCACACCCTCTATTGAAACAGTTCTGCAGAAGCCCAGCAGAGGGCGCACGCGCACGCGCGCGCGTGTGTGAGAGAGACTGTGTACCTGTGTGTGTGTGGTGCATATCTGTGCTGTGTGTCTCTGTCTGGGTGTCTTGTTTGTGTGTGTTTCAGTGCATTTATATGTGTGCTTGTGTTTATGTGTGTGTGATAACATGTGTGTGTCTCTGTGTGCTCACTGGATGTTTATCTCGTATCTGTAGTTCCACTGTGCGGCACACAATGTGGGTGTCTCTTTCTGTGCATTTACACTGGGGGTGTGTGTGTTGTGTGTACCTCTATGCATTTCTGTGTATTTGCATCTGACTGCATCTATGTGTGTGTGCTGTGTGTGTGTGTGGTTTGGTGGTGTCCTGTGGTCTGTATCTTTGTGTGTGTGTTGTGTAGATGCCTCTAGGCTGTGTCTGTGTGTCTGTGGTACATGTGTGGTTTTGTGTTGTGTAGGTGTCTGTGATTGGATTGTGCCTTTTGTCAGTGTGTGTGAGTCTTTGTATTTGTGTTTTGTTTCCATGTTGTGTCTTATATGTGTGTGTTGTGTGAGTGTGTTTGGTTCATTTGGGTAGTGACTGTTTTGTGTCTGTGTTGGGTCTGTGTGTGTGTGTGTGTTGTGTAGGTGTTTGTGGTTCATTAGTGTAGTGACGGTCTTGTGTTTGTGTTGGGTATGTGTGTGTGTGTGTGTTGTGTGGATGTTTGTGGTTGTCTGTTTTGTGTTTGTGTTGGGCCTGTGTGTGTGTGTTGTGTAGGTGTTTGTGGTTCATTTGCCTAGTGGCTGTCTGTTTTGTGTTTGTGTTGGGTCTGTGTGTGTGTGTTGTGGGTGTTTGTGGTTCATTTGGGTAGTGGCTGTCTGTTTTGTGTTTGTGTTGGGTCTGTGTGTGTGTGTGTGTTGTGTGGGTGTTTGTGGTTCATTTGGGTAGTGGCTGTCTGTTTTGTGTTTGTGTTGGGTCTGTGTTTGTGTGTGTTGTGTGGGTGTTTGTGGTTCATTTGGGTAGTGACTGTCTGTTTTGTGTTTGTGTTGGGTATGTGTGTGTGTGTGTTGTGTGGATGTTTGTGGCTGTCTGTTTTGTGTTTGTGTTGGGTTTGTGTATGTGTGTGTTGTGTGGGTGTTTGTGGTTCATTTGGGTAGTGACTGTCTGTTTTGTGTTTGTGTTGGGTCTGTGTGTGTGTGTGTTGTGTGGGTGTTTGTGGTTCATTTGCCTAGTGGCTGTCTGTTTTGTGTTTGTGTTGGGTCTGTGTGTGTGTGTTGTGTGGGTGTTTGTGGTTCATTTGCCTAGTGGCTGTTGGTCTGTGGTGTGCCTGTGCGACTCTGCAAGTGATGTTGCAACACTTCATGCCTCTGTGTGTCCACATTGTTGGGGCCCCTAAACCCCACATCCCTCACCCCAGTGAGTCACTCTGGACCCACCCCAGTTCTTCAGAATTCCTACTTCCGCACAGCGCTGGGGGCCTTCAAGAGGCTATGACGAAACCTGTGGTCCTGCCAGGGAGGAGCTGATTGGTGCTCCAGGGCTCCCAGGAGTCCAGTGCTCTCCTCCATAGGGAAAACTGAGACCTATGGGGTCTGTGTGTAAGTCACAGGGCCAAGGTCAGGGGAGGCTGCAGGGCCCCTGGCCCCTCTCTGGGACCTGGGGCCTCTGGGAATGGATGGTGTGGGTTTCCCCTGACTGTGAGAGCATCCACTCATGACTTAGAGGCGGCAAAGCCCAGGGGAGCAACTGGCAGCATGAAACACTTAGACAAAAGTCCAGCAGCAGGATCTGCTTCTCCAGGGGTGGTCTCCTCCGATGCCCCCCTCCCCCCAGGTTCCTGAGTCCTCAGGTCTAAACCAGCTCTTCCTCTGCGTAGCCCCCACCCTGCTCTCCACCACCTGAAATTGTCCTGCGGATTGATGAATTTTAAACTTTGTTTTTGTGCTGCAGCAGGGATGAACCTTGGGGACCTTCCACTCAGTGAAGTGAGCCAGAGGCTAAAAGAAAATTACTGATTGATTCCACTGCTAGGAGGTCCCTAGAGTAGTCAGATCTACAGAGACAGGAAGTAGAGTGGGGGGCCAGGGGCTGGGGGAGGGGAGTTAGTGTCTAAGGGGGACAGAATTTCAGTTTGGAAAGGTGAAAACATTCTGGGATGGATGGTGAGGATAGTTGCACCCCAACAATGTATTTAATGCCATTGAAAATGATTAAATGGTACATTTTGCGTCAAATATATTTGTACCTGTAATATAAGCAATATGATCCTTGTGTATACTGTATATACAGAATTAAAACCGAAAATCTTTGTTTTCCTCTCTCAAGAGAGCTGGGACTTAATCTTGTCTGCAATGTGGCACACAGTAGGTGCTCAGTGATTGTTGAATGAATGAAAGGGGTCAGAGTTCATCTGTCCACAGCCGATGCAGAGAGAGAGAGGGAGACAGAGCGAAATACAGAAAAGCCTGAAGCCAGTACTTCTCCACTGGAAATCTGCTACGAAGCAGTAGTCCTCAACTGTGGGTGACTCTGTGGATGACCCTCAGGGGTCATCTGGAGTTGCCTGGACATTTTTGGAAGGGAGAGGGGAGGTGCTAGGCAAGCGGCTAGTGGAGGCCAGTGCGCATGCTCAGTGTCTAAGTCGTATCCGACTCTTTGCAACCCCATGGACTGTAGCCCGGCACGCTCCTCTGTCCATGCGATTTCCCAGGCAAGAATACTGGAATGGGTTGTCATTTCCTCCTCCAGTGGATCTTCCCAACCCAGGGATCAAACCCGCGTCTCCTGCATTAGCAGGCAGATTCTTTAACACCGAGCCACCTGGGAGGACCAGAGCAGAGACCGGGGCCATTGCTAAATACCCGGTAATGCACAAGACCGCTCCCCGACGACGAGGAATCATCTGGGTCCAACGTCAACCAGTGCAGAGAATGAGAAACCCAGCTTTAAAGACACCTCGCCTGGAAGTCCTCCTGAAGTTGGCACACCTACTTGCCTCCCCCACCACACACTCACACGCCCTTTCCTTGCCCCTCCTCGCAACATCGGGGAAAAACTGGACAGGTGGGGTGAGCGCTGAGCAGTGCCAGGACACAGTCCGGGTCAAGGTCGCGAGGTTCCTTCCTTCATCACAGCTGCTTTGAGTGTCGGGCCCTGTCCCTGGTGCTGAGAGTCTGCGTGGGCGCCGCACCGTGGACCGGTTAGTGTTGGGGATGGGAGCCTCGTGGGGGACGAATCAGGGTCCAGGGGGTCCGTGTTGTGGCTGGGATCCTGCCTGAGAATTGTTTGCAGTCATTGCCTAATCTCTGACCAGTTCCTACAGAGTCCAGATCCAGGAGTGACTGGCAGCGATGCAGGGATGCCGGCCCTGAAAGCAGAACCGACACCTTTGGGTCACAGCCCACATCCGCGTGGTTTCCTGTTTATCCCCTAACGTCAGTGAGAGACGTGGGTTGTCACTGCCGAAGGGAAGAGGGAGCAGGCGGTCTGTGATACGGTCCCCCGCCCCCAGATTCCGGGTGGGGGGGCAGTGCGTGCCCTTCAAACATCCTCTTGTCTAAATTGAGTCTTGGCAGAGACCCAGAAACGCAGTGAGCCCTCGAGCCCCAGTTAGAATACAGAGGACCAGTGGGCACCAGTAGAGATCGGGGCTGAGTGCATCCACCTGCAGAGCTGTCAGAAGCTGGGAATCTCCAGACTCCATCACTAGCCTCTACTCCGGCCCGCAGCCTGTATCCAGGACTCTGTCCTGAGGCCTAGCCACAGCCCAGCAGGACTTGTTCCCAAACTTTCTCCTCCTCTTCCGGTGTCCTCAGTGCCCGGCTGTCCACCCAGACACTCCTGCCAAGACTGGTCATTTTCCATAGCATCTTCTGAGCACCCGTCCCCATCTCTTTCCTATCACCAAGACCATCTCACCTCAAACCTACCTGCGTCTCTTCATCTACATAGCCACTGCCCCCGGCCACTTCCTCTGGTTCCTGGATCAGATGACAGCCCCCACCACTGTCCCCATTGCCTCCTGGCCCCCATGGACATCCCCCAGTGTCCCCACTCCCCAGGCTTCCTGCCATCTCTGGCCGCTCAGTGGCTCCCTGTGACCTCTCTCTGATGCCCAGCTGATAACTCTCTCCCCAACTTAAAGTGTTTCTCCTCTGTCACTCGGCAAACCATGCCAAGGGTTCAGGCCCCCCCAGTTAGCCCAGATCAAGGTTGCAAGGGACATCTGAGGGCCCAGTATGAGCAGCCTCAGGCCACCAGAGTCATTCGTTCAGTAGACAAGTGCTGAAGGCTACCCATCCCCAAGCCGGGGATACCCTGTGACATGAGCAAGCGCAGTGCTCGCTGTCCTGCAGTCCGCCGTCCAGGGACACGCCAGCCAGCCCCTTCCTGCTTGGTGGACAGCCTGGCCTAGTCCTGGTTGGGAAGTGGAACATGGTGGGCACAGGTTTCTGAGAAGCAGAGCATCAGGCCTGGGGCGGGAAGGCAGCCCAACCAGGAGTTCAGCACAGGACGTTTCCCCACTGAGAAGCCCTGGATTAAGGATCAGGAGACACGTTTCAGGGAGAAAGAGCAGGACGCATGAGCTGTCAGGAAGTTCCCTGTCAGTACAAGGCTAGGTGCATGGTGGGGAAGGCTGCAGACTCAGGACCCACCCCACCTGGGTTCAAATCCTGGCTCTGCCATTTGTGAGCTGTGTGACCTTGGAAAGCCACTTACCTTCTCTGTGCTTTCCATCTTTCATCCGTAAGACAGCATTGGTAACAAAACTGTCTGCCTGATAAGCTGGTTGGTCAGGAACGTTACATTTGTTAATGCATCTAAGACACAGAGGACTGTGCCCAACATGGGCTGCTACTAAAATAAACCATATAACAAAACTCTCAGTATTTGACCGGAAGGTTATCACATTATCTCATATGTTTCTTTTTCATCCTTCCCTCCCTCCCTCCTTCCTTATTTTCTTCTCTCTCCTCCCTCCCTCTCTGTCCATCTCTCCATCTCTTTGTCTCTCTTTCTCTCTCTCCATGTCTCTCTCTCCCTCTCTCTCTCCATCCCCCTCTCTCTCCATCTCTCTGTGTCTCTCTCCCTCTTCCCAGCATGATGATTTGGTCATTTTGGGGTGCAAATCCTGACTCTATCACTTAGCCCCTTTGGCAGTTTGGGAAGGTGACTTGGTGCCTCAGAACTCAGTTTGTTCGCCTGAGAGATGGAGCTCAACATAGCAGAGACCTGCCTGGGTGGCAGGGAGCTTCAGAGGAGCCCATGCGTGGACTGGGGTTATCCGGGTGGCGAGCCCATAATTAGGTCTGTGAAAATACAAGCAGTGGGTGAATCTAGTTTCAGAAGAAAGTATCTCTCTGGGTTTAAACTCCTCGCCACAGCCCGTGGCTTCTGCCAGCCTCTCCCATTGGCCCCAACTGACCAGGAGGACAGCGACACACTCAAAACTCATGTGAGTATGCAACACATGTGATTGTGTGTCCGTGCCTCTGAGTGTGTGTGTGTGTGTGTGTGTGTGTGTGTGATGGTTGTGGAAAGTGTAAAGGCTTCCTGGAAGAACTGACCTCTGGACTGAGGCTCAAGGGATGACCAGGAGGAGGACTGCCTATGAAACGGATGGTGGGCAGGGGGGCAGGGGGGGATGGAATTGCCAGGTGTGTGCAGGGGCCAGGCTCAGGGAAGTGAAACCCAGGCGACTGGCATGACTGAGCAAGAGAGATGGGCTCGGTGGGTGCATGAGGGTCTGATCGTGCCGGACCCTGGGGAGCTATAAAGGCTGTAAGCAGGGGAAGGAGTGCTTGTGTTAGAGAGGTGGGCTGGCATGGGACCCTGTCACCCCAGCCCTCAGCAGCACACACGCACCAGGAGGTCATGTCTCCCAGGGGTGGAGCCAATAGGTTCTGCGGTCACTCAGCCTGGTTTCTAGGTCCAGTCCCACCGCAGTGTGATGTGGGCAGATTCCTTCCCCTCTGAGTCCCTTAGTTCACCAACAGTGTACCAGCACCTCCAATGCTGCCTCCAGGATAGCCAGTGTTGCCACTCGCCCCGTTTACAGATGGGCAAACTGAGTCATTTGTCTAGGGAGAAGCCAGGACTCGGTCCCAGGTCTGGTCAGCACGGGCTCGGGCATGTCCGGCCACAAGACGGTGACCCCTTTGGCTTCCTCCAGGATGGCGAAAGACCCAGTTTGAGCGACAGCCTGGCTGTCCCCTTCTCCGTTTCTCTGAGACTCAGAGAGGGGAAGCAACTTGCCCATCGTCACCCAGCAAGGCAGGGCAGCTAGTGGACCCCAGGCTTCTCTGATGGCAAAGCCCGTGCTCTTCAGCACCTAGTAGGTACTTTAGAGTCAAGAGGCTTTTAAAAATGCCTTGGGCGTGTCGGAAGAGAAAGAAGCTGAGGCCTGGATGACAGAGTCTGCATTTCCCAGCAGGAACTGGCACAGAATGGATACTTGATATAGATATTTAAGACCTAAAGACCCACTGTGTGCAGCTGTGCCACAAGCCTTAAGTCCACTGTTATCTCATTTGGTCTTACCCTGGCTCATGGGTTTCCCCATTTTACAGAGGGGAAAACTGAGGCTCAGAAAGATTGAGTCCTGGGCTGAGGTTGCACTGGCAGCAACAGTAACAATAGCTGATGGTATTTTCGGTGCTTGCTATGTCCCAAAGCACTTTACACATTCACCTAGAGCAGACCACCCTATGGAGTTGCTGCTGCTAAGTCGCTTCAGTCGTGTCCGACTCTGTGCGACCCCATAGATGGCAGCCCACCAGGCTCCCCCGTCCCTGGGATTCTCCAGGCAAGAACACTGGAGTGGGTTGCCATTTCCTTCTCCAATGCATGAAAGTGAAAAGTGAAAGTGAAGTCGCTCAGTTGTGTCCGACTCTTCGCGACCCCATGGACTGCAGCCTACCAGGCTCCTCCGTCCACGGGATTTTCCAGGCGAGAGTACTGGAGTGGGGTGCCGTTGCCTTCTCCAGGGTAGAGTACCTTAATTTTGTCATGTGGTGGATGAGGAAATTGGTTTTGAGGTTAAGCCACTTGCCAAGATGACTCGGGTGCACACTGATGGAATACCTGCTCTGCGCCTCACGTGTGATGGAGCCCTGGCTGCCCACCTCTGGCTTCAGGCCGCTCAGCCTCCGCTCCAGTTGCATCCCCCAGTTAACTGCAGCATTGATTTCCAGTCATCGACTAAACAAAGCCAGCCAATGGTCACTGCACTCCTCAAGTCCCAGGTGCTGGCCTGTGTGAGTAACTAGAGCCTGACATCTAACCCTCACCCCCTGTTAAAACCCAGATCCCAGCCAGGACTGCCACCACTGTGCCCGTCAAGTGGGCTGCCTTGACAGACAGTGAGCACCCCATCACTGGGAGAATCCAAGCAGCGGTGCCATGGAGGAAAGTTCCTACTCAGGTGAGAGAACTCTCTGAAGCTGACCCTGGTCAAATCAAGAACCCTGACCTCCTATTTTCCACCCAGGAGAGGAGTGGGGCTCCAAGGTCCCTATTTGGAATGAAGAGTGATTTTTTTAGCAAAAGCCCAGCAAGGGAAGGGAGGTGAGCCCTGACTGGGGTTCTTGGCACAGAACCAGGCAGACAAAGGAAGCTTCAGGCCACTCCCTTCCCTGACTCAACACCCTCAAAACCAGAAAAAAAAAAAAAACAACCCAGCTCCAGCTGGGGCACGGGGGAGCCTGATAGACTGACAACCATATGAAGGGGACTCAGAACAAGTGGAACCCAACACAATGACTCCTCAGAGCCGGGCTGAGGGCAGGGGACCCCGGCCTGCAATGGAGCAGCAAGGTAGAGTTCTGGGGGAGCCCCAAGGGGGTGAGGGAAGAGTTTGGATTTGGGGAAGAACTGAGACCCAGTGTCTGGTGTTTAGGGAATAGGCATCGGGGTGAGGGCTGGGGGGCCCAGGAAGGAGGACCCAGTCTTCCTGAGATGGTGCTGGGGAGCCAGCATTAGGGTCAGACGGGTAACTGAATCCATACAAGGGAGAAGGGAAGGGGGGTCTGTGGAGGAGGGGGGATCTCAGCTCCTGGCCCCAAGACCCATCTCTCTGGACAGTGACCTGGCACCACGTCAGGCTTGCTGGCTGCTGGAGTGTGGGCAGAAGGAGCAGGCGTCTTTGGGCTGGACTGGCAGAGGGACAGACTCAGAGATGCAGGGACAGACGAAGATGAGGGGTGGTGGCAATCGCTGACGGACAGGAAAGCAGTGTGTGGGTGAATGTCCAGAGCAGGCTGGGGGTCCACGGAGACCCTCTGCTCCATCGTGGGCTCTGGATGAGCTCCTAGGACTCTGGGTGATGGGAAGTCCAGCCGAGCCAGAGCCTAGCCTCACCCTGCACCCCCTGTTGCTCCCCCTGTTCCTGGCAGAATTCACGAAATTTTCCAGAAGGCGGAGGCCGTGCTGCTGTAGGGGAACGCAGCTGGCCCTGCTGGCGCTGGTGACGACGGCGCTGTGGGCTGGGCTGCTGACTCTGCTTCTCTTGTGGCGTGAGGACACCCCTGACCCCTGAGACCCTCATCTCGTGTTCCCTCCCAGACCTCCACTCTCAGACCCTGGGGAGCCCAATTTCCCTCATCCCCCCACCTTGGGACACTTACCACCCCAAACCTCCATCTCCAGCTGGCAAGTGGGGTGTGGATGGATGGGAACACCCGAAATATACCCTTTCTCTCCTCTCCTCTCCCTCATCCACCCCTTCTCCCATGCTCCAGACTGGGAAAGTGCACGAAACCTAAAACAGCTGGAGGAGACCGCTGCCCAGAACGGTATGGAGGGGCTGTGGGGGGAGGCGCGGGGCAGCAGCGGGGCAGAAACCAGGCTCTTGTCTTGCTTCTGCCACTGACTGGTGTGGGATGAGAGACAAAGTCTGGGCTCCAGGGTCTCTCCCAGGATCTAAGGGTCAGTCTGTGCTCACCCGAGGAGGTGGGGTGGGGGATGAAAACCCAGAGACTCTTGGAGGAGAGGCTCTGAGCTGTGCCTGATGGAACTGATGCCTACCTGCTCTGTACCTCAGCTTCCACACCTGTAAAACAGGCATCATGTTAGTGCTAAGTAAGGCAGGGAAAAAACAAAACCAAAAAAAAAAAAAAAAAGACTTTTGAAGAGCTCAGAACCGAGTCCAGTGAGCTTTTGAGAAATGCCTGCTGCTTCTGCATTTTGTTCTGGGTGGAGGAAGGGTAAATAGGTTCACTGGACTCTTGCCTGCACTTGCCTAAGTACGGGCAGACCTCAGACATATCAAGGGTTTGGTTCCAGAATAAAGCCAATGTCACAGTAAAGGAAGTCACAGGAATATTTTGGTTTCTCAGTATATGTAGAAGTTATGATTACATGATACTGCGGTCTGTTAAATGTGTAATAACATTAGGTCTAAAAACAGTGTACATACCTTAATGTAAAAATACCTTCTTGCTAAAAAAATTGCTGATCATCTGAGCCTTCAGCGAGTCATAATCTTTTTTGCTGTTGGAGGGTTTTATTCTGAGATGGCAGCAATTTAGTCCCATCTTCAGTGAAAGTGTTAGTCGCTCAGTCATGTCTGACTCTTTGCAAGCCCGCCAAGCTCCTCTGTCTATGAAATTCTCCAGGTAAGAATACTGGAATGGGTTGCCATTCCCTTCTCCAGGGGATCTTCCCAGCCCAGGGATTGAACCTGGGTCTCGTGCTTCTTCTGCATTGCAGTCAGACTCTTTACCGTCTTTACTCTTCCCACCAGGGAAGCCTGTCTTCAGGTTCGCCTTCTAATTAGAATTCTCTCGCTGTTTCCATTGCATCTGTAGTGATTTCTTCCATTGAAGTCTTAAACCCTCTTGAGGGCTGGAATCAACTCCTCCCAAACTCCCATTAACGTTGGTAGCTTGACCTCTTCCTGTGAATCACACTTGTTCTTCATGTCATTTGGAGTGGCGAATCCTTTCCAGGTTTTCAGTGGACTTTGCCCAGATCCATCAGTGGAATTGCTGTCTGTGGCCACTCGGCGTGCTTAGTCGCTCAGTCATGTCCAACTCTTTGTGAACCCTTGGCCTATAGCCCGCCAGGCTCCTCTGTCCATGGGGATGACCAGGCAAGAATACTGGAGTGGGTTACCATGCCCTCCTCCAGGGGATATTCCCAACCCTCAGGGATCAAACCCAGGTCTCCTGCAAGCGGAGGATTCTTAACCGTCTGGGCCACCAGGGAAGCCTGGCAGCTCCAGTCTTACGAAATGTATTTCTTAAAGAATAAGACTTGAAAGTCAAAATGCCTCCTTGATCTATGGGCCACAGCGTGGATGCTGGGTTAGCGGGCATGAAAGCGACATGAATCTCCTTGTCTGTTTCCATCAGATTTCTTACGTGACCGGATCATTGCCAATGAGCAGTCATATTCTGAAAGGAGCTTTCTTCTCTAAGCAGTAGGTCTCAACAGTGGGCTTAAAATACCGAGTAAAGCGTGTTGTAAACAGGTGTGCTGTCATCCAGGCTTTGCTGTTCCATTTATAGACCATGAGATGAGTAGATTTAGCACAGTTCTTAACGGCCCCAGGATTTTCAGAATGTTAAATGAGCACTGGCTTCAACTGAAAGTCATCAGCTGCACTAGCCCCTAACAAGAGAGTCAACCTATCCTTGGATGCTTTAAAAAAAATTTATCTGTTGACTGCTCTGGGTCTTCATTGCCACATGCAGGCTTTCTCTACTTGTGGAGAATGGGGGCTTCTCTTGTCGTGGGGCTCAGGCTCTAAGGCATGCAAGCTCAGTGGTTGCAGTGGTTTTGTTGCTCTGAGGCATGTGGGATCCCCCCAGACCAGGGATTGAACTCACGTTCCCTGCATTGGTAGGCTGATTCTTAACTGCTGGACCACAGGGAAGTTCCATCCTCTGAAGCTTTGATGCCAGGCATTGACTTTTCCTTTCTAGCTCTGAAAGATGGCATCTTCTTCCAGTACAAGGCTATTTAATCTACAACAAAAATGTCTTGTTTAGTGTAGCCACCTTCATGAATTAGCCAGATCTTCTGGAGAACTAGCTAAACCTTCCGCACCAGCACGGGCTACCTTCCCCTTGCTCTTTCATGTTATGGGGGCGGCCTCTTTCCTTAAACCTCATGAACCAACTTCTGTGGGCTGAACACTTCTGCCACTTCCTCACCTCTCTCGGCTGTCCGAGAACTGAACAGCGTCAGGGCCTTGCTCTAGACGCAGCTTTGCTGTTGTTCAGTCACTAAGTCACGTCCGACTCTTTGCAACCACATGGACTGCAGCACACCAGACTTCCCTGTTCTTCACTATTTCCCAGACTTTGGTCAAATTCAAGTCCATTGAGGTGGTGATGCCATCTCAACCATCTCATCCTCTGCTGCCCCCTTCTCCTCCTGCCCTCAATCTTTTCCAGCATCAGGGTCTTCTACAATGCGTCGGCTGTTTGCATAAGGTGGCCAAAGTACTGAAGCTTCAGCATCAGTCCTTCCAATGAATATTTAGGGTTGATTTACTTTAGGATTGACTGTTTGACTTCCCTGAAGTCCAAGGAACTCTCAAGTCTTTTCCAGCACCAGAGTTCGAAAGCATCAATTCTATGGCGCTCAGCCTTCTTTGGCTTTGACTTCATGAAATGTTGTGGCTGGTTTGATCTTCTCTCCAGATCACGAGAACTTGAAAAAGTATCAAGTATCAAAACTGAGAAGTATCAGCTATGAGGCTGTTTCACTTCCATATCATTTGTGTCTTTATTGGAGTAGCATTCTTAATTTCGTCTGAGAACATTTCCTTTGCATTCACCACTCAGCTAACTGTTTGGCACAAAAGGCTTAGCTTTTGGTCTGTTTCAGGCTTCCAGGTGCCTTCCTCACTAAACTTCATCATTCCTAGCTTTTAACTTAAAGTGAGTGACATGTGACTCTTCCTTTTACTTGAACACTTGGAGGCTGCTGTAGGGATATTCACTGACTTCATTTCAGTATTGTTGTATCTCAGGGGATAGGGAGGCCCCCAAAGAGGGACAGAGATGGGGGAACCGCTGGTCAGCGAAGCAGTCAGAACACACACAGCACTCATCAATTAAGTTCACCATATATGGGCGTGGTTCCTGGTGCCCTAAAACCATTATCAGAGTGACATCAAAGACACTGACCACAGACCATCATAACAGAGACAGCCAGAATGAAAAAGTTTGAAAAATTGCAAGAGTTACCAAAATGTGACACTGAGACAGGAAGGGAGCAAATGCAGCTGGGAAAACGGCACTCACAGACTTTATCAAAGCAGGGTCGCCACAGACCTTTGTCTTGTAAAACATGCGTTAGCTGCCAAGAGAAATAAAACCAGATCTGCTTGTACTCGTGTCCTTGGAATTAAGAACAATTTTTAATTGCTTTTAAATTAAGCAACAGCTGCAGTTATCCAGATGACGTGTTGGGGGTCTGTGCACTTGGGCTGGGGTGGGGGGTGATTCGCCAGCCTGCACTCCTAGCTCAACAGGTCTTCTCTCCCCCTGCCCCAGTCTCTCAGGTGTCCAAAGACTTGGAAAGACACAAGGGTGACCAGATGGCCCAGAAATCCCAGGGTGAGTGAGCTGAGCTTGGGGTCTGAGGAGGATGGATGAACATGTGAACACAGGGCTCCAGCCCTCCATGAGTTGCAAAATGGGCAAGTGACTCTAAAGACTCAGGCGAAGAGACTACGCTGGTGGCAGGATTAGGGGGTGGAGAGTGGGAAAGGAGGTGTCAGGAAGGGACTACTGGGGGGTGAGTCTGAGAATTTGCTTACCACTGAGCCCCCTCCTCTGCAACCAGCTGCCCAGATGATGCAGGACATGGAACGAATCCAAACTGAACAGAAGAGAATGGAATCTCAGGGTGAGAGCTGGGGGCGGGGTGGGGTGCAGCCTTGGGTTCTAGAGCTAAGGCGGGGCTGTGCAGCTTGGGGGCATCATCCCTGACACCAGCCCTGCTCCCGCCACCACCCCCACCAGAGTCTGAGCTCTCCTGGAACCTGGATGGTCTTCGAGCTGACCTGAGTGACTTGAAGTCCCGCGGTGAGTGGCTTGGGAGGAACAGGGGGGTAGGGGGCAAGGAGGTATGCTTGGATCTGTGGCCCGCCCCTCCGCAAATTAAGAACAAACACTTTGACTCCTACCCCACTACCCCTGACCCAACCACTCAAGGCTTGAATGAGATGCGTCAGGCCTTGGATTCACTGGGAAGACTCCAAGAGGAGGTGGGAAAGTTGTGGATCGAGCTACGCGCGTCCAACGGTGAGCATGTGCCCCTGCGGGGGGTGGGGGTGGGGAGGGGGCTTGCTGGCGCATGCGCGAGACCTTGGGTGCGACCTGTTCCAGCCTGCAGTAGAGGTGTGCGCGTGACAGTGTGGATGGGTGTGTACTCGTGTGTGTGCCTGGACTGACATGGGGACACTAGAGAAAACCCTTTCTGATTCCAGCAGCTCCCCTCCACTGACCTGGATGGGGGGCTTCCACGCTTTTTCCTCCTCCAGGTAAAGATGTTGAGCATTCACCAAAAATGGGTTCTCTTTACTGATCTCACCTCTGCCCATCTCCACTCAGGGGAGGGTAGTGGGTAGGAGGCCCTCAGCCACAGCCCTCGGGGAGGACTGTCTGACCCAGCCAGGGGGCAAAAGAGGGAGTCACCTCGCAGTAGTGCGGACCAGGGGAACCGTGGGGTCTTCCCAGGGGTGACAATGAGAGAGATGATGCTGGCAGTCCTGAGGGTCATGGGGTGGTCCCAGCAAGGTGCAGAAAGGGTTCAATCACTGTGCCTGGAACCTGGGGTGGAACCTGGGGGTTCCTGCCTGAAGACCCACCCCCTCACCCCTCTGGGAAGCCCCAGCTGGGTCAGAGAAGAGGAAGGATCTCTGCTCTGTGTGGAGGAGTCTGTCCCCTGGGGCCTGGGGTGGCTGTGGGAATCCCAGCAAGAAACCCCGCCGTGCCCTTCCCCCCACACCAGAAGCTGGATCTCATTCGTTTTGACCCGACTCCTTCCCCCCAAATCTGGCCCCATGGCCTGGGTTCTGAGCCCAGCTCGGTGGCTGTCTCTCCATGATCATGTGACCCAGAGCCAGAGCATCATCCCCCAAAGTTATCCTGAAGGACCAGAGATGCCCTCTTCTGTTTTAACGCTGTTCCCCCCAGAGGGCTGACTTCTAGTTACAGTGGGATGTGTGAGAAGTCTCCCCAGGGCTCCTCAGAGTTCGGTGGACCCATGGCTCCTTAGAAAAATTCCACCCAAGCTATGGAGCCCTCCATAACTTCACTCTAAGAAAATCTAATTTAAATAATCAGAGAGTCAGTCCGATAAGAGTGGTTTTAACCTCCCAGCTGGCAGTGCTGGTGGTGATGAGTGGCTGAGAGTTTCCTTGGGGTTGGGGCAAGGGAAGAAAGACCATGGTGGTCCCTGATGGAGATCGTCAAGACCCAGCCCTCCAATCTTCTCCTACCCTACCCCCACCACAGACTCCCCTGACCAACTAGAAGAAAATCATCTCAATTTCCCAGAAAGTCACCAAGAGTGCTGGTTGGGGGGTGGTGGCCGTGATGGTGGCGAGGGCTACTGCAGGGGGGCAACTGTCGGTGGGGATGGTAGCGGAGAAAGTGACACTGGCGGTGTTGGCCTCCTCGTGCTGTTGGCACTGGACACTAAGATGTGGCTGGCTTGGCACTGGCCGTGGAGCTGGTGGTGGAGAGATGCTGCTGGCCATTGAGGGTACCTGTGGTGGGGGTGCTGGTGATCACGATGTTACTGACAGTGAGGGGGGTGTGCTGATGATGGTGGTGGCTGAGGTGCCCCTGCCGTGGAGATGGTCTCACATGTACATCAACATGGGAGCTCCAGGGAAGAAGGAGACTTTCTGTTAGGCCCTGGGGTTGATCTGCTTTTCAGCCCAGACCCCAGGAGAGATGCTGCCACCCACCCTGCCTGTGGTACCCACGGCACCTGCCATTGCGCTCTCCACGGTACCCAACACAGCATCCACCTTGGTACCCACGACAACAACATCCACTACAGCATCCACCACGGTGCCCAGCACCACAGCAACTACCACAGCAACCACCACAGCAACCACCATGGTGCCCACCACAGCAACCACCACGGTGCCCACCACAGCTGCCCCCCTCAGCCTCTCCTCCACCCCAGGCTCTGTGTGCGACACGTGCCCCGAGGCATGGATCTATTTCCAGAAGAAGTGCTACTACTTCGGGGAGGGCGCCAAGAAATGGATCCAGGCCCGGTATGCCTGCGAAGACCTGGATGGGCGGCTGGTTAGCATCCACAGCCCAGAGGAGCAGGTGGGCCTGGGTTCTGCAGGGGAGGCAGCAGATTCCCACCCCGATCTCTTGGGGGTGAGGGCGGGGGAATCCAGGCACATCTCCCCAGCCCTCCAGCCCTGTCCTCCTCCCCAGGACTTCCTGACCAAACGCGCCAACTGGAGGGGCTCCTGGATTGGCCTTCGGGACCTGGACATTGAGGGGGAGTTTATCTGGATGGACAATCAGCCCCTGGACTATAGGTAAAGAGGGGGGGAATGTAGAGGAGGGGCCCCTTGGAGGGGAGCCTTTCTGTGATGGGAGAGAAGGGTTTTGGGGGGTATGTGCCTTGGGGAGATTGTGGATGGAACCCAAGGGAGATGGTTAGGGTTTGGATTCAGACTCGACTTGGAGGAGGGAGGGTGGTGTCTCCAGGCTGCTGGGAATTGTGATGGGGATCCAGTGATGGGGTGGGGAGGGCCCAGGGGACCCTTCCTCCTTCCTCATCCTCTGACCTGAAGCCTTCTGCTCCAGCAACTGGCAGCCAGGGGAACCCAACGACGGGGGCCAGGGTGAGAACTGCGTGATGATGCTGGGCTCTGGGAAGTGGAATGATGCCTTCTGTGGCAGCGACCTGCACGGCTGGGTGTGTGACCGGCTGGCCACGTGCTGAGCGTTGGCCTGCCACCTCGGCCCTGGGTGCCCTTGCCCACCCTCCAGCTGCACCCTTCTTCGTCACTCCTCCACCTTGAGCACGGGAACAGCTCGATCCACAGCAAGACCCTGAGGACCCCCAGCAAGCAGAAGCAGCAGACTCATTCCCGTGTCCCCAGCAACATCCCCAAGGGCCCATCCCTTGCCTCTCAGCCCAGCGGGCCATCACCACTGCCCTGCCCTCAAGTGCTTGGAGTTCCCAATCTGAGAATCCCCTGCCCTCCAGTTTGGAGGCTAGAAGCCCCCTTCCCTTTGGGGCACAGCGCCTGGCAGCCCAGCCTACCAGGGAGCAGCAGGGAACACCTGAGACCGCAGTGTGCCTCCTCCATCCCCAGCTCACCCTCTCCTGATATAGACCCATATCCTGGCCCCAGAGGACAGAGACCTCAGCTCAGGCCGCCAGTGCACCCCCGCCACCGATCTGCATCAATAGGATGGGGCCATGACGGCCCCTCATGCCCTCTCCTCGGGGCCTTGCTGGCTCTGGTCTCCAGGTGTGCAGCAGGGGTGCTGGGGGTTGTAGGACATGGTGCCTGGGGCCACCCCTGAGTACCAGGAACTGAAATGGCATGGATGGTTCCCCTTTTTTGTTTTTGTTTTTTTTCCTACTTCATTATAAGAAGCATTTACTAGGCAGGACCTGAAGATGAAGACTCGGGTCTGATGAAGCAGAGTACACCCCTAGACACTCAGGCATATTGCAGGGCAAGGCAGTGGACTGCCGTGAACGTAGTTCTCAGTCCAGAATAGGGCCCAGTACACAGAAGGCTGGAGAAGCTCATGGGGGAGGTGGGCAGGTCGCCTGGAGGCCTGTTTGGGTCCTCAGCTGCTGGCCCCACCCCCACACAGGGTCTGGGAGGCCGGGGCAGCACCAACCCCAGATTTGACCAAGGTCAGCCGCACATCTCTGGGGAGCCATGGAGGGAGGCAGACCAGGATCTTAGGCTGCCCCTGGTTAAGCACCTCACCTGCCCACCCTGTTTCTTGTCTAGAAAAGGAAGAGCCAGACATGCTCATGTGATTCTCGGGCACACTTGAGAAAGAGGAGAGACCCATAATGGGCCACCCAGGACCATGCAGAATCCTAAGAGTCAAGGGCCAAACTAAGCCCCAGCCACACGTTTGGAGGCTGTGGAGGGTTCCCTGGGGCCCAGAAAAGGGTGGGGACAAAGCCGACCCCTTGAGTGAAACATGGGCTAGAACCCCCACTCAGCTGTTCACTCTCCCTGGCAGCACCCCGAGATTTTTCTTTCCCCCAAACCCTTCCTCAGAACCCTGAGCCAGTGCACAGCTGCCTACCTAACCTCTCCTCATGGGAACTCAGGCTTCTGCCTCCAGGCTGCTCAGGTTGACAGGGGGTCACCCTCGCCACCTCTTTCTCTCACCAACCCCCTCCCAAACCCATGAGAAAGAGCCAAGGCCCCAGTCAAGCCACATTCAGAATCCCCCCCCTTCTTACCCCCTCCGGCTTCAGCCTTGGTGCAGGCCCCTCCTTGCTCACCCAGGTCTTCCTTTTCACTGCCCTAAGACCCCCAGAAGTTTCCTTCCAGCTCAGGGAAAAAGCCAGAGTCTCACAGGCTTCTTTCTGATTGTGTGGACCCCTCCTGCAGGCTGTATCTCCCCAGGTTCTCCTCCGCCAGCATCCTCACTGCTCCTTCAACATTTAGGCTAACTCCCACCACAGGGCCTTTGCACATGCTCCTCCCACTGCCCTCTCATTTAGAAGGACATCTCTGACTCCCCATCCCTTCTACCCCACTGTGCTTTTGCACCAAAGCCTCTTCTCCTTTCAGCAGGTTGTGTAAGTTACTGATCTGTTTCAGGTGAGCAGGGGCCTTTGTTCTCAGCGGTGTCCCCAGAGCTTGGCACAGAGTAGGCGCTCAATAAATATCGGTTGAATTACATTGACATGTGACTTGCTCTCGGCACCTGCTTCAGGGGGCTTGAAACGAAGGATGCTGCCTGCCTGCCTCACCAAGGACTGGTGCTGGGTTCATCGTCCTCACTCCACTCCCCTCCATCTGGGGGCTTCAGTCCCAAGCATCCGAAGTCAGAGCCCCTGTGATGGGAACCTGCAGGACTGTGGCTGCTAGTTCGTTCCCTGCATCCTTCCCTTGCCCTTAACAGGTACCTGGCCCCACAAGCCTTCTCATCTTGTCCCAAACCTTCTCCCTTTGTCCTGAGTCCCGACATATCTGCAGGGAGCAAAAGACCCTGGGCTCTCCTCTCCCAGCTCCCAAGCAGCCTATGGAGACCAACTGTATCTCCTTCCCCCCTGTCCTATTTCCCTAGGGCAGGGGTCCCCAACTTCTGAGATCTAATGCCTGATAATCTGAGGTGGAGCTGGTGTAATAATCATAAAGTGAACAGTAAATTTAATGTGCTTGAATCATCCCCAAACTCCCCTCTCCCATCCCCCATTCATGGAAAAATTGTCTTCCACGAAACAGGGGAAGGCTGGGGACCACTGCTCTAGGGCATCCTTCATTGCTGGGCTTCTTAATGGAGCTTGTCCTGCCACCCCGACCTCCTGCCCCTCGCTCCTACAATCTGGCCCTGCCCCAGTGGGCCCGGAAGCCTCTCTCTCTAGGGTCCCTGAGGACCTCGGGTTGCTCAGCCCGCAGGTGATTCCCAAGGCTCCCTCTGAAATCCGGCTTCCCAGAGCCTCTGGCTCGCCATCCTCCAGGCACCGCCACTGCCTCCTCACCCCTGGTTCAGGCTGCCACCCCAGCTAGCCCTCTCCCAGCTGCCCGGGGCTGCCTCCCCTCCAGCCCCCCCCCCCGACACCCCCACCCCAATAGCCATTTCCTGATTATCTGTGCGCTACACAGGGTTGTTTTGTTTCTCCTGTTGACACCCAGCACCTCCTTGGCAATGTGCTGAGCCTCATCTCTCGCTGGGATGACTGAAGCTGCCCCCGACCAAGTCTGGCACTCCCACCCCACCGCACCCCCACCTCCCCATCTTGTATCCCCCTCCAAACAGTCTGTGGAAAAGCTGCACCCACTCTGCCCTTAAACCCTTCTCATAAGCCGTGAAGGGGACCCAAGCAAAAGCGTCTGAGATTCCCTCTCAAAACACACTTGTTCAGGTCTTGGGGCTGGGAGAGACAGGAAGTGAAAATTTGAAGAAATTTCCCCCCCAAAAGTCCAGAAGGGCTTTCCTTGGGCGGGGGGGGGGGGGAGGAGGGGAGGAAGGAGTGATCAGGAACCAAGGGTGGTGGGCACAGGGCGCAATTCACCTCAAGTGTAATCATCCTCCTTTTCGAACAAGGAAGGTGTGTCCAGGCATGGCTCACATGTTCAGAAATTAACCGCAAACTATTTTAAGCGCCCAGATGATTCTGCAGAGAGCCTGCCCATTTCCCCTTGAGAAGCAAGCCGCAAGGGCCAGGGTTCTCAAAATGAGCCCCCTCCCCGACACCTCCCCCTTCGGAGTACCAGCAGTTCCTGGGAACTTGTTAGAGATGCAAATCCCCAGCTGGGGCCCAGATCTGCAGAACTGGAAACTCTGGGGAGTGGGGGCCGGGGGCAGCCACCCCAGTGTGCACACAGGAATCCCCTGGGGACCTCACTAAAATACAGACTCTGATGGTTAGTCTGGGGTGGGCCTGAGCGTCTGCATTTCCGACAGGCTCTCAAGATGTGATAGAGACAGAGAAAAGGGGCTTCCCAGGTGGCTCAGTGCGTGAAGAATCCACCTGCAATGCAGGAGAGGTGGGTTTGATCCCGGGGCTGGGAAGATCCCTTGGAGGAGGGCATGGCAACCCACTCCAGTATTCTTTCCTGGAGTATCCCAGGAGGATTCTGGAGCCTGGCGGGGCTACAATCCATAGGGTCACAAAGGGTCAGACACAACGAAAGCGACTGAGCATGCACGTATGCAAACAGACAAAGTAGGTTATTAGATAGCTAATCCTGCTAGGGGATTTTAAGTAGAAAGATATGGGAGATCCCTGTAAATTAATGATTGCTCAAGAAAGCAGATTTGCTTAACCACAAAACTAACCAGGCTTGCTTAGCAACATAACCGTGTATCAGAAGCTCGGGACATGACCCAAAACAATAAAACAATGGTGACATGAGCCCCATCTCCTGCCCAGAACGCTCAGTAAGTTAGTGATTCCTGGGACAAGCTCACTGCACACAAGAATAATTTGCAGCCCTAGTTGGACCACATGGGGACAAGAAAGCTCCCCTGCCCACCCAGAAGCAGCTGATGATAGAAGCATGACGTCTACTCAAGAAAGACAAAGGAGGTCTTCTCCCCCTCCGCACTTTTCCTTTGATTATAAACCTGTAGCCCAGTTAAATTCTCAGGGTGTGGCATTTCTCACCCACCTGCTTGTAAAGCCTTGCTAGTGTCTTGTTCTAATCAATCATTTCTTACCTATCACGTCGCCACTCACTGAATTCTCTTCTTTGCTGAGACATAAAGGACCATGGTACCGGGGCCCTTCAGAGCCCCCAAGATGACACCCAATTGGTTTCAAATGCTGATGCCAAGCCCCAGGACCGCACTGGGAGTAGCAAGGGTCTAAAAAAAGGTGGGGCGGAGGGGAGTTGACAAACTACCTTCTGCTTGTTTTCTAGATGCGCAGCTACATCCACTCCTCGACCTACTGCTGCCTACCCCTGTGGGCGCAAAGTAACCAGAGAGGCTGGGGGGTAGGGAGGCAACTGCTCACTCTGGTTTTTTACATAAAGTAAAGCCAGCCCCTGGTCTAAAGGAAACTCCCTCAGCCAGACCCCTGCCAGAACCCTACCTGAACCCTAATCACCACCGCCCCACACCTCTTCTGCAGATGGATGGCCTCCAGCTGTGATTCCAGAAAGTGCCAGCATTCCCCCCACCCCCCCAGCCAAACCAGCAGGGGCCTTCCCTTGTGGCTCAGCTGGTAAAGAATCTGCCTGCAATGAAGGAGACCTGGGTTGATCCCTGAGTTGGAAAGATCCCCTGGAGAAGGGAAAGGCTACCCACTCCAGTATTCTGGCCTGGAGAATTCCACGGACTGTATAGTACATGGGGGTTGCAAACAGTCGGACCGAATGAGCGGCTTTCACTTTTGGAGCCAAATCAGCAGCTCCTTGGGCCTGGTTTCTCTGCCCTCTGCCCGGCCCCCGCATCCCACCCCACTTCCCATAACCCTCAAGCTAGGTCAAATCTGCCCCCACCCCCACTTCTCCATTGTATTAGGACTCTGGCCACCCTCAGCAGCCTGAGGCAAGGGCCTGGGTCACGGTGGGGTTTGTTTTGTTTGGCAGGGCCCTGTGTGGCTTGCAGGACCTTAGTTCCCCAACCACATTCTCAGCAGTGAAAGTGCTGAGTCCCAACTGCTGGACTGCCAGGGAAGTCCCCGGTCGAGGTGTTGAGGGGATCTCCGAGGCCCTCAAACAAGACACAAGACACACTTGGGAAGGGGGCTGTCTGCTTCCTTTATCTTGGGGGGATCAGCGGCCCTCCAGGGCCCGGTCTCGGGCTATGACTGCCTCCTCGAACTTGATCATCAGCGTGGTGCCCTTGTGCCAGTGCGCTGTGACCTTGGCGGGGAAGCCGCTGTGCGTGAGCACCGCCTCCACGATGCCCGCGGTGAAGCTGGCACAGTTGAGCGTGCTGTTCTCCTTGGGCACGGAGATGTAGGTGTTGATGAGCGGCTCGCGCTCGATGATGTAGAAGGTGCGGGCATCGTCGTTGGCCTGCTCCAGCTTGTCGGCCTCCTTGCCAAAGAGCGCCTTCCACACGGCGCCCTTAACGAACAGCAGGGCACCCAGCACCTTGGTTTCACGCCGGGCACCCTTTTCGCGAGCCACCAGCGCATCCAGGACGCGGGCACCCACCTGGCGGCCCAGTGCCGCCAGGCGCGCCTGCAGCTCTGCCACGGAGAAGACGCGGCTCTGGCAGTGCTGAACCAGCTCGGAGAAGAGCAGGGCAAAGGCACTCAGGCTCACCTCGGTGCGCGGCCGGGCCAGCGCACGTTCCAGCAGTGCCGACTTCCCACGCGTGAAGCGCGCCTCCATGCCGCCTCCCTGCAGGGAGAAGAAACGTGGGTGTCAGAGGCGGGAAGGAGACCCCTCCCAACCACCTCCCGCGTGCATGCCATTGCTGATTTCCCACGTGGGAAGAGATGAGAAGAAAAGGAGAATCCACCTGCGTATAAAGCATACCTCCCTTATGAGGCTTATACCCTTGTCCAGGAGAGGGCTTGGGAGGGAGGCAAGTGGAGGGCTTCCCTGGTGGCTCAGATGGTAAAGACTCTGCCTGCAACGTGGGAGACCTGAGCTCGATCCCTGAGGAGGGAAGATCCCCTAGAGAAAGGAATGACAACCCACTCTAATATTCTTGCCTGGAGAATCCCATGGGCAGAGGAGCCTGGCTGGCTACCATCCATGGGGTCGCAGAATCATGACACAACTGAGCAAGTAACACTTCTATTCTCTGATGGAGAGGGAAAGTGGGAGGAGAGATACCCAGGAGGCACTCGAAACCTCCCCAACCCATGAGTTCCAGGTGATCTTTGTGCATTAAAAGCATCGTCCTGAACCCTTCAAGCCGGGGCCAGTAACGAGAAGACACGTGTGTGGGGAGGGGGCAGGGCATCAGACCTAGGGCAAGGAGGGGACGAGGGTGAGGAGCCGTGAGAGGACACAGCAGTAATCCCTCCCCCACCTCAGGCTCTCCAGCAGCAACAGCGCTGATTTCCCAGGGTGAAGTCAGAGGAGAGAAGTAAGGGGGTGTGGTGAGACCCAGGGCCAGGAGGGTTTGGGGCCTTGGGGAACAAGCAAGGCACATGGAGAGAGCCAGGAGAGGATGCTGGCAACCCTTCTAAACCCGCACCCTCGGGCACACCGAATTTGTCAGGCACGAAGCATGCCTCTTGGAGTAGACCCGCGTTGGTAAAAAGAGGGGAGGGGTGGCCAGGGAAGGCGCTGAGAGCCCCCCACCCTCGTGCTTTCCAGAAAACTAGCTGCACTGTGGGAAACAAGACGGAGGAGGCGGACTATCGGACCCGGGATGTGAGCGGAGCCAGGAGGGGGCGCCGTGATCCTCCCACTCCAGAGCGAGAAGCCATCGGTGGCGGGAAAGACCCGGAAGTGGGGCTGTGGGGAGAAAATCCCTAGGGGATGCTGAGACAAACACACTGTGGATCTGCGATGAGAATGGCCGCGGATGGGCGATGTCAAGGGCTCGGAGACACACACACAAACCCACCGTCAGGAGGGGTAGCTGAGAGCCCCGACCCCCCACTACGCAGGGACGGGACCAGAGGCCGGACGGGTCTGGGGAGGCTGAGACAGGGCCCCAACTAGGGTCAGCGTGGAGGATGAAAAGCGCACCGGAGGGAATTTTAGGAGCTCCAGGGCGTCCCTGCCCCGCTGCGCAGCCGCCTACATGGGGAGGGCCCAGCGCGCGAGATGGGACGGAGAGCGTAGAAACCCCTCCACCCGGCTGCCACGGGGTTGGTGAGCTAAGCCACGGAAAGACCGGGATCCCGTGACCTCGGCGCGGGTGTGGACCAGACAACGGTGCCGGGTAGGAGCCCACCCTCCTCGTGCTCCCCACCCCCGGCGGATGGGACGAGGTGGGGGATGACCGGGGATCGCGAACACCGAGACCCTGGCCCAGGACCCAAAGGCCCGCGGGGAGGGGGTCGGGAAATGGACGCGGCCCGGGCCGGGGAGGGGTCGCGGCGGGCGGGATCTCACCCGGACCTGCGGCCGCCGATTTGGCCGAGCTGCTTTACGGCGCCGTAAAGGGGGGGGCGTGCGCAGGCGCAGCGATGGGACGGGCGTGTGGGCAGGGCGCGCGAGGCGATGCCGGAGAGCGGCCGCAGTGGGGCGCACGTGTCCGTGGAACCCGACGTAAGGGCGCAGGTACCCGGGCAGGGGCCTCGCTGGCCTCGGTTAGCCCACAGTCAAGGGGACAGGGGCATGGGTCATCCCCTGCTCAGGAGTGCACGTCTGATGGTAAACAAGGGGCTCTGTGTCAGGCACGTGTGCGTCTGCTCGTCTTGGGTCACACGTACGCTCACCTTCCGGACAAACATGTCCGTGTGCATGCCCGTGGGCACAAGTTATCTGAGGGAACTTGCGACCCTGAATACATGCTTTGTGGACAGATAACATGCCGGAGCACAGTACCGTACTCAGGGGCTTATATATCCGTGAGGCCAGGCACACTTAGGGAGACGTTAATGTCAATATCTTGATTCTCTGTGCACCGATGTCTAACAGAAGCACGGAGACTACGTTTGGACGAGAAAAGAAAGAGGAGTTTTATTTTTTGCCAGGCAAAGAGGGAACGCAGCTGCCTGGGGCCTCAAGACCATTCCCCAGCCCCCAACCCCAGCCCCGGCCCTGAGGAGTCAGGAGAAGTCTAACAGGTGGGACTTCGAGTCCGGGGGTGCGGGTTGGTGGCAAGGATCAAAATGATGAAGGTCTTGCGTTTTTCTTCTTACATTATTTCAAAACAGTCAGAGCTAGTGTCAGGTGGCTCAGAAGGGAAAGAATCCGCCTGCAATGCGGGAGCCCTGGGTTCAATCCCTGGGTTGGGAAGATTCCCCGGGAGGAAGGGATGGCAACCCACTCCAGTATTCTTGCCTGGAGAATCCCCATGGACAGAGGAGCCTAGAGGGCTACAGTCCATGGAGTTGCAAAGAGTCGGACATGACTGAGCGACTAAATACACAGTGTCAGGCAACCCAATAATTGGGTCCATTGCTCTCCTGGTTATTTACTGGCGACCTGCTTTCTGAAAGGCAGAATGCTGCAAGCAGTGATTTGCTACAAGGGAGTGTAAAACAACAGGAACAGGATGTAATTCACACAGAATTAGAGTGTTAGATGCTGGGTGTAATTCACAGATTCAGAGAGTGTTAGAGGTTAGCCTTGTGAAGGACAGAGTTACAGACACTACAGATTAGTAACATTTAAAATAAAGCTAGGATTAATTAACTCTTCCAGGCCCGTTTATGCTACTTTTCTAGTCGGTTCATTTTTCCCTATATTTTCCTTGTTATCAGAAGAAAACCCTCATTTCTGTTTTGGTCCAAGAGCACACTTAGTGTTTGGTCCACAAACACTTAGTCACCCCTGGGTACAGGTTCATGGACACACAGTGATCCACTGGGTGCATTGGATCTCGCACTCCCTGCTGCCCCCAGGGCTCCTGGCATCAGGTCCACATGTTCCCCACATGACCTTTCCCATTCTCCATTCGGCACACTTACACACCCTCCCCGACCAGGTCCCAAAGCCCCCTAGCCGCACCAAACAGACGGGAAAGCCATGTGGTCTCCCTTTGGGGTTTATCATCGTGAATCATAAAATGTGAGCGCAGAAACAAATGGACACATGCGGGGACTGCTCTGAACCCTCGGCAGCGCAATCAGGCACACTCGTGTTGACACGCACTTGTTCACACCGGCATAGCGTGACAGGACACTCATCCACAATTACAGTGATACCTTCCCACGGCGTACCCACCATTCCACCCCCTCACACCTGCATCACACAACACCCAGCAGGACACATGCGTGTGTTTACGCTGACGGTGAAGTGGGCGCCTGCAACACATGTCACCGACACCCACACCTAGAGTGACACGCCTTTGTGGTCCCCACAGCCGCACACAGTGACACGAACTACACTCACGCCACGCCACAGCCCACACATGTATGTATGCCTATGCACAGTGACCCGGAAGCACACCACACTCACCACAACACCTTCCTGTGCGACACACTGAAATACCCACCCTCCTTGAAGAGCTTACCCTGACACACGCACGCACATGCACACATGCAGCTCCACAACACTCATTCGCAAGACATGAGATGTTCTACGTGTGGGAGGAAGGGCAGCTTCAGACCAGCGTGGGTCCCCATGTTCCTTCTTCAAGGAAGAAGTGCTGTCATTCCTCCACGGTGCAGCCAGGGCTGTGAGATTTTCTCACTCATTGAGGTGTGGGACCTGCAGAGAAGGGGCTGTGGTGAAGGATGGAGACCCGAGATCATACAGATCCCATTCTTGGAAGAGAGCCTGGAGCCAAATTCGGGGCCGCCCTCATTTGCTGCCCCTGGCCCCAGCTTACTTGGTTTTGACGTCTTCAGTATACTGAGGATTTCCTGTAGTGTTTTCTTGACTTCATCGATGTTTGGGACTGGAGTGGTGGGGAGACAGGAAAAAGCTGAGATGGGACACTCTTAGCTTTATTGGAAGCCTGTTCCCTGCCCGACCCCCAACCTGCAAAAGATGTCACACAATCCCAATGTACTTGGAGTTCCCAGCAGCATATATATACTCCCTGAGTGACTCGGGGTATGTTTGTCGGGGGTGACATCCGTCACCCTTCCAAACCTTGTGCTCGGGGAGGGCAGGACCCCTGCTGTCCCCTCCCCAGATTCCCCAGCACCCAACCCAGTACTGGGCACGGAGGCATATTCTCCCCGGGGAGGTCTGCCAGGGCACCTGTGGCCAGCTGCCTCCGTTTCGGGTTCCCTTCCTGGACGTTCCTCATGACTGTGTCGATGCTCTGCTTGGCTGCCGTGACACGCTGTTCCACGTTGCCCCACTGAGTCTTCTGCTCTTCCTGGTACTCTTGCACCGAAGTGGAGACTAAGGGTGTGGACTGGAGTTGTCAGAGTCACCTTCACTCCCCCTACTCCCCCAACCCCGACCCAGCTCTTCCCCTCACCGTTCCAGAGCTCCTCTTTCAAGACCACCAGCTCCCTGGACATCTCGGAATCTGTTCAGGATGTGTGGGGCAGGGGGCAAGAAAACCTTAGAAAAACTTTGGAATCACCCGAGTTCTGCAGTCAGGAGCAGCACTGGGCCTCCCCAGCTTCTGGGGACCCCTCCCCACTGCCCTCAGCCCCTTCCTCCGCCAGCAGAAAGAAACACCCCACTCACTCTTCACCAGAACCACAGCTAAGAGGACCATGCAGGACAGAGTCAAGAAGGTGTTCAGACTCATCATGGCTTTAGGCAACCAGTGGTGTCCCTGGGCAGTGTCTGAGGGTGGCCTGGACTCGGCTGGCACTGGGATAGAGGTAGGACAGCTCATCCCCAGGGCCCAACACCGCTGCTCAGCCCATCGGCACTGACTCTAACACCACTGACAGCTCTTCACCTGTACCTACTGTTCTCAGTACCATCAGCAGCTGTGGCCATCACACACTGCCCCTAGCATGTACCCCAGCCAGCACCACCAGCAGTGGCCCCTAGCACTGTCCCCATGATGCCCTCGTATGACCCCATCACCAGCATCAGTACTTGTCCTTGCCAGCACTGTCCCTATCAACAGGTCATCAGGACCTCATCAACACTTTCATCAGCTCTGTCTAGATGATCCCGTCCCAATCCACCAGCACCACCGACACCCAGAGCTTCACCAACACCTCCACCAGCACAATCACATTGTCCTCTTCATCATCGCCTACCCAGCTACCCCCCGCCACTGTCACACAAAGCCTCGACACCACCACTCCCCCACACCATTGACCCTGAGCTTCACACACTGCCCTTTGTCCCTGCAGGGCCCTCCCACAGACCTCTCCCAGGGCCGTGTGATAGGGGCTAGGGGGCAGAGGGCAGCTGCTTACCCTTGTTCTTGGGTGGTGAATGACTGCCCTTTGGCTGGTTCTGGTTTTTGAAGGTAAAGGTGATGTTCTCATAGTTAGGGTCATCTGCAGCTGTGGGCAAGTCATTGAGAGGCTTGAGGAAACCTGCCCGGAGCTCTGGGGCAGGGGTGAGTATGGGAGAGGAAGCTCAGACATCTTGGTTTACTGAATCCTCCACACAACAGATTTCTTGGGGGCAAAGATAAGGAGTAGGGAACTCTGATCTTCATCTTAATGCATGTGAGCCTTTGGGTGACACACACACATTTTGGGGAGTGGGGGAGGAGCCCTCCAACCTTCACTTTCAGCTCCTCGCTCCTCCCATCCCAACCTCTCCCCACCTCGCCCGAGATGCCTAACCTTTATTGCCTGCGGATCCCCGTCTCTTGTCTTTGAAGGCTACCGCCTGCATCTTGACCTTCTGGTTTATGTTGATTTCCTCAGTCTCTATGGCCCCCGGCAGCAAATCTGTCTTCACACAGCCCCACCCACAGGAAAGTGTCTGGGGAGATGAGGAAATCTCTGGGTTGAGGTGGAGAAGAGGAAGCAGAATGTAGGCTTCCTGCTTTCAGGGATCCAGGAATGCCCCACCCTTGGGGGCATCCTCACCCAAACCCCGGCTCAACGGGAGTCTTAGGCATCCACCTGCCAACGCAGGAGACACAGGTTGGATCCCTGATCCGGGAAGATCCGGCAGTTAAGCCCCTGCACCACAACCACTGAGCCTGTGCTCTAGAGCCCAGGAGCCACAAGTATTGGGGCCCACAAGAGAAGCCACCGCTGTGAGAAGCCCTCCCTCCGCAACTGGAGAGTAGCCCCCACTCGGAGTCTTAGGAGACCAGAGGTCTCAGGAGGGACAAGAAGAGATTCACACAGACCCAGAAACAGCACAAGATGGTCAGCAATTTGTGGAAGAGGTATTAACTAACGCCCTGTTGGTAGTTCAGATGATAAAGATTCTGCCTGCAATGCAGGAGACCTGAGTTCCATGGGGATCGTCATACTGCAATCGAAAAATGTATCAAATCAATATATTGAACATCGTAAACTTACATAAAGTCATGGGTCGATTATATTCAATAAAAATAATTTTGAAATAGGATAGTCAGGAACTTTACAGGAAGCTCTGTGTGTATCTGTGTCCACCTGGGTGAAGCTCATCCTCCCATCTCTTGCTCTCATGGTAGATACTATGGCACCCCACCTTTTGGGGCAAGATTCGTAGGTCCCCACACCTACCTTCCCTCTGCCCTAGTCCCACCCCTCAGCTCCACCCAGAGAAGTACTTCTTCTCCAAGGCCCTTTGGAGGAGAAGAATGGATATGAGGCAATGGGGCTAACCACTGGAAGTCCACTCCCACATCTGGGACTGAGGCCAGATGTCACCTTGACCTAACCCCAAAGCAGTTCCCCTTCCACCTGGAGACCCCCTGCAAAGGAACACTCAGAAACACATTCACACTCATCCACGCGTCGGCTCACCTACCCAGACCCACACACATACTCTTGCACACTCACACTTCTGAATACCCCCACTCGCACATCTGTACACGTGTACATATGGTGTGGTCATTTGCATGCTTGTACATATTCATGTGCGCACACTGTCTCTACTCTGTCTAGGTATCTTTAAAGCTTTCCTTATGTCTATCTGACCTAAAATGAGGCTAAGTCTACAAAAAAGATCTTCATGACCCAGATAATCATGATGATGTGATCACTAATCTAGAGCCAGACATCTTGGAATGTGAAGTCAAGTGGGCCTTAGAAAGCATCACTACGAACAAAGCTAGTGGAGGTGATGGAATTCCAGTTGAGCTGTTTCAAATCCTAAAAAATGATGCTGTGAAAGTGCTGCACTCAATATGCCAGCAAATTTGGAAAACTCAGCAGTGGCCACAGGTCTGGAAAAGGTCAGTTTTCATTCCAATTCCAAAGAAAGGCAATGCCAAAGAATGCTCAAACTACCGCACAATTGCACTCATCTCACACGCTAGTAAAGTAATGCTTAAAATTCTCCAAGCCAGGCTTCAGCAATACGTGAACCGTGAACTCCCTGACGTTCAAGCTGGATTTAGAAAAGGCAGAGGAACCAGAGATCAAATTGCCAACATCCACTGGATCATGGAAAAGCAAGAGAGTTCCAGAAAACATCTATTTCTGCTTTACTGACTATGCCAAAGCCTTTGACTGTGTGGATCACAATAAACTGTGGAAAATTCTGAAAGAGATGGGAATACCAGACCACCTAACCTGCCTCTTGAGAAATCTGTATGCAGGTCAGGAAGCAACAGTTAGAACTGGGCATGGAATAACAGACTGGTTCCAAATAGGAAAAGGAGTACGTCAAGGCTGTATATTGTCACCCTGCTTATTTAACTTCTATGCAGAGTACATCATGAGAAACGCTGGACTGGAAGAAGCACAAGCTGGAATCAAGATTGCCAGGAGAAATATCAATAACCTCAGATATGCAGATGACACCACCCTTATGGCAGAAAGTGAAGAGGAGCTAAAAAGCCTCTTAATGAAAGTGAAAGTGGAGAGTGAAAAAGTTGGCTTAAAGCTCAACGTTCAGAAAACAAAGATGATAGCATCTGGTCTCATCACTTCATGGGAAATAGATGGGGAAACAGTGTCAGACTTTATTTTTGGGGGCTCCAAAATCACTGCAGATGGTGACTGCAGCCATGAAATTAAAAGACGCTTACTCCTTGGAAGAAAAGTTATGACCAACCTAGATAGTATATTCCAAAGCAGAGACATTACTTTGCCGACTAAGGTCCGTTTAGTCAAGGCTGTGGTTTTTCCAGTGGTCATGTATGGATGTGAGAGTTGGACTGTGAAGAAGGCTGAGCGCCGAAGAATTGATGCTTTTGAACTGTGGTGTTGGAGAAGACTCTTGAGAGTCCCTTGGACTGCAAGGAGATCCAACCAGTCCATTCTGAAGATCAATCCTGGGATTTCTTTAAAGGAATGATGCTAAAGCTGAAGCTCCAGTTCTTTGGCCACCTCATGCGAAGAGTTGATTGATTGGAAAAGACTCTGATGCTGAGAGGGATTGGGGGCAGGAGGAGAAGGGGACGACAGAGGATGAGATGGCTGGATGGCATCACGGACTCAATGGACGTGAGTCTGAGTGAACTCCGGGAGATGGTGATGGACAGGGAGGCCTGGCGTGCTGTGATTCATGGGGTCACAAAGAGTTGGACACGACTGAGTGACTGAACTGAACTGAACTGAACTGAAGTATACAAGGAACTTTCTCTTTCAGTCTAGAGCAGTTGCCTTCTGTTAGAAGTAAATATAATGTGAAACACATGTGGGTTTTGGGCAGATTTTTTTCCTCCTTGTTTTTTGGCTGCACTGACCTAGATCTTAGTTCCTGACCAGGGATAAAACCCATGCTCCCTGCATTGGGAGCACAGAGCCTTAACCATTGGACCACCAGGGAAGTCCCTGGCAGGGTTCTTAAAAATTGAAATGTAGTTTACTTATAATATTTTGTTAGCTCCAGGTGTATAGCATAGTGGTTCAATATTTTTGTAGATTATACTCCATTTAAAGTTATTACAAAATAATGGATATATTTCCATGTACTGTAAAATATATCCTTGTTGCTAATCTACTATATACATATTAGTTTGTATCTCTTAATCTCTTGCCCTTATATTGCCCTTCTTCTCTCGCCTGTCTCTGCTGGTAACCACTAGTTTGTCCTGTCTCTGAGTCCGTTTCCATTTTGTTACATACATTCCTTTAAACATTGTTTTTAGATGCCACACAAGAGTGCTAACATACACTAACATGACATACAACTATTTGTATGTCTATCTGAGTTACTGCACTAAGCATGTGCGTGTGTACACTCTCAGGTGCTTCAGCCAAGTCCTATCCTTTGTGTCCCTATGGACTGTAGCACACCAGGCTCCTCTATCCATGGGATTCTCCAGGCAAGAATACTGGAGAGGGTTGCTATCAAGCCCACGTCTCCTGCACTGTGGGTGGATTCTTTACCCACTGAGCCACCTGGGAATCCCACACGAAACATAACACCCTCTGAGTCCATCCATGTTGCTGCAAATGGCAGAACTTTATCCTTTTTGATGGCTGAGTAATATTCCTTTGTGTGTATATATGTGTGTGTGTGTGTGTGTACGTACCTGAATACTTCCAGTTGCACGTCTGCTTGTGTGTACATACGGCATGTCCAAAAGCCATCTCCCAGCTGTCGATCAGGGGGCAAGAGCTTTAAGGGGAATTTTAGGAGTGTATAGGTGGAGGGAGTGGGCGGTGTGCAGAAACAGTACCTCAGTTCTGACAATCATCCTGAAGTTGCTTATGCAGTGGTCTGATCAGTGTCATCTTGATTGTTTTAAGTGCACTTAATCTTCAGTTCCAGGGTTGGATTGTTCCCATTTCCTTGAGGCCAGTTCTTAAAATTGTGTAAGATGTAGCAGCTTAGGTCATGGCTATAGTCTGCTCATCATGTAGTTAGTTTCCCCCCCCGCCGGGGGGTTTGGTAACTGCGAACCAGCTCCAAGCATATGACACAGTATTATCTATAGCCCTTGAGGAGGGACTAAATGTCTTTGACTTGGTTTAATGGTTTATTATTATTTTATTCTGTTTGATCATTTTTCTTTGTTTCTGCACTTTTAAATTTTCTTTGATTAAATTTATTCTTTGGATAAAATTTTTCTGTAGACAAGAGACAGTCAGAGACGTGGGGGGGAGTTGGCGTCTGTCCTGGGAAGGCCCATAGGGTCCCACTCTGTTACACTCCCTTTGGAAAAAATTGGATTAAAACTTCCTATGTGTGAGAAGTGAGTATGTTTTAGGTTTAAAATCTGTGATTAAATTTTAAGTAACTTTGGGCTTCCCAGGTGGTGCTAGTGGTAAAGAACCTGTTTGCTAACATGGGAGATGTAAGACACACGTGTTCAGTCCCTGGGTCAGGAAGATCCCGTGGAGAAGGGCATGACAACCCACTTCAGTACTCTTGCCTGGAGAATCCCATGGACAGAGGAGCCTGGCAGGCTAGAGTCCATAGGGTCACAAAGAGTAGGACACAATTGAAGTGACTTAGCATGCATGCAAGTTTGGAATTACCCCCGAGATCTGGCTGGTGAGGATGATGTTCTCTTTCCTGAAGTATTGGCAATCTTGGGACTTCCTGAGTCAAGTGATTAAGACTCTGAGCTTCCACTGAAGGGGCTGTAGTAGATCCCTAGTTGGTGAACTAAAATCCCACATGCCACACAGTGCAGTATAAACAAACAAAAAGCATTGCCAGTCTCGTCTGCTCAAGGAAGATCAGTTTAACAATAATTAGATGCCAGCTCTTCCATCTCCTCTTACAAAGAAGTCAGTCGTTGAGAGACGTGGCCTCGCCTCCGCTGATGATACAATAGCTGCAGAAAAGATGGACCAATGGGAAACTGACTCTGCTCTGATGGACAGGCATAGGAGGCGGGTCTGCAGCATTGCACATTTCCCTGATTGAAATGAAGCCAAAACCGGGGTAGAGCCCTCTGGACTTGGAGAAAAGGGTAGCCCTGGAACTGAAGACCCACAAGCAACAGTGTCATGGTGGCCTAAGAGGACTCCATGGGGTTGGCTGACCCGATGCTTTCATGGGGCAACAGTCTGAATTTTCTTTAAAGAATGATCCAGGTCCAGCCAATCAAAGACCAAGATTTGGCAGAGAGCGGGTGGGCAAATGAGCCAGACTCAACCAATGAAACTCAGGCCTGGGGCTTTTGTTGGGTTAACCAGGTGAAGGGGCATTCTCTCTTTCCCAGTTCTGTCAGACTGCCAGGATATAAACCTGGAGCCATGACAGGGGAGAACTTGCTTAAAAGTGAGGTCAACACTAAGGAAAGCTGACATGACAAGGACTCGAGTCCTGGAGACATTGTCTGAAACCCTGGATTCAGTCATTCCTGAGTCTGTTGTTCTGAACCAGAGCCTCTCATTTAGGTAATCCAGAAAATATCCTTTCATTTTAGCTCAAACTAGGTTGAGGTGGGATCTGTGGGGCTGGCAACCAACAGTCTTGGCTACTATAGGGGGTTGCTGTTCAGTCGCTCAGTCGTGGCCGACTCTGCAACCCCATGGACTGCAGCATGCCAGGCTTCCCTGTCCTTCCCTATCTCCAAGAGTTTGCTTAAACTCATATCCATTGAGTTGATGATGCCATCCAACCATCTCATCCTCTTTCTCCCCCTTCTCCTCCTGCCCTCGATCTTTCCTGGCATCAGGGTCTCTTCTAATGAGTTAGCTCTTCACATCAGGAGGCCAAAGGTTTGGAGCTTCAGCTTCAGCATCAGTCTTTCCAATTCCTGAATATTCAGGGTTGATTTCCTTTAGGATTGACTGGTTTGAGCTCCTTGCTGTCCAAGGGACTCTCAAGAATATTCTCCAGCACCACAGTTCACCTCTCACAGGGGGCTGGGCAGTTAGCAAATGAGGAAAGAGACTTAAGTAAGGGCTTTGCCTTTTGAAGTCTACACTCTGGGACAGGAGGAAGACTGTGTTGGAACTGAGAGCTCAAAAGAGGCCCTTCTTGCGGTCCAGATACAAGGGGACAATTGTGGGTCTTGAAGACAGAGGCATTCACATGAGAGTCTGGGGACAGTGAGGGGGCAGGATGGGCAAGGTACAATGCTTGCCCTCTCTGGTCCTTAACACATTTCTGACTCTGTGATCCCACTCTAACTCCGAAGCCAAAGTGTTTAAGAGGGAGGACCTAGGAGGGGAATCCCTGGATTGGCACGTAGTGGCTTCCATGAGCACCAGGCGTGTGTGATCTCAGTTCACGATCACTGCGACCAGACTTGAGGGGGTGGTGTACCACCATGGGGGGTGGTTGTCAGTGGGAAGAGTCCAAATCGTCCTGAAAACCAGAAACCCACCCTGTCACCCATTCTTCAGCCTCTGGAGTGTGCTGCTGGGGACTGTGCTGTTTAAGTCTGGAGTCCCTCTTAAACCTGGGCACCAAGTGTTCTGAAGTCTCTGTCTGCATCTCTCAGGGACTGGATTTTAAGACTCCTGGGTTAGGGTTCTCAGGAAACTGGACCTTGAATCACCTGGATTTGTACCCCCAGTGATGCTGAGAATTTCTCTTCTGGGGCATTGACTCCAGACTGAGACCAGCGTCATCCAGGCTGGGATGGGGACTTGATGTTGAAGGCACGAGAGTCCATCCGAGGCACACGAGAGTTCCTGTGTCCCCAGCTCCCTCCCCACAGTTGGCATGTGTGTGTCTACAGGGCGTGGCGCACTTGTGTGACCACGGGAACCGGGTTGTGTGTTTTGTGTGCACAAGGCCATATGTCACTGTGTATATAGGCATAGCATGTTGTACCCAGGGGGTGTATTCACCTGTGTGTCTGGTTGTTTATTCAATGGACATTTCCTGAACACCTTCAATGTGCCATTCTCTCTTCTAAGCAGGATATACCAAAGAGCCAACAAGTCCCCTACGCGTGTTGTCATATTTGAGTGTTCATGAGGAATAGGAACGAGTGTCCCTGTTGCACGTGGGGAGTGAGGGATGGAGCTCAGGTCTCTGGGTACAGCGATGAATAGGGATGCACCCTGACCCCGAGGCTGCTCATGACAAGGCTCTGGAGTGTATGTGGGGTAGGGGTTGGTGGGGGTGGGGTGGTTCCTGTCCTGTCCAGACCCAGATCCCCGAAGAGGCATCATTGTCGGGGAGAATAACCCAGCAACTTCCCAGGAGGCCTAGGACCCTCGCGTGGCCGTCAAGGTGGCCTCAAAGGTAACAGTACGGGACTTCCCTTACTGTCCAGTGGTTAAGACTCCCGAGTTTCCACGCACGGGTTCCATACCTGGTCAGTCAGGGAACTAAGATCCCACATGCCGTGCAGAGAGGTCCCCCACAAAAATAGTCTAACGCTCGCTTCTCCTTTGACAAAGACCATGAGCCTTGAGCGTGCATGTCATTAAAGGAAGTTAGGGCCCCATTTTCAAAAATAGAAGCTGTGGACAACAAGGCAGGAGAGGGGAATAGGGAGAAGAAAAGTTGCGGTTGCCCCCCCAACCCCTCCGGTGCTGATGCACCTTGCTCTTTTTGGAGACGCCACCTCAGTCACCCACACCCCACAGAAGACACAGCTCAGGGCCTGGGCCCTCCCCATCATCTTCTCAAGGAGGTTTATTTCCAGCAGGGGCCTGGCCCAGCCCCTCAGAGATATGACCCGCCCCCAAATGCCTGGCCGCGCCCCCCAGACCTGCACCACGCAAGCGCAGTATTAGGCTACTGGATCCGCAGGCGGCAGCAGCGAGCGCCAGTCCAGTCCATGCCTGCGCACTGGCAGTGGCACGTGGTCTCAGCACGCACGTCCCACGAGCCGCAGGCAGAGCCACACGTGCAGCTAGTGACGGCGAAGCCTGCGAGAGGGAGCAAGGAGGAGAGAGCTTGGACCCCGAGCCAGAAGCTTTGAGTTTGGGCTTCCAGGGGGCTGGCAGCACGGGTGGCGGCGAGGCTGGGGGCCTGGACACCAGTGTCCTGAGGAAATGGGGCCCAGGAGTTGGGGGAAGGGACAAGGCCAGGAGTGCAGACCAGGATATTAAGGAATTAGAGGGTGGGACTCTGTGGTTCTAGAGAAATGGAGCCTAAACACAGTGGAGTGGGGTATGGGGTGCTGAGAATAGAGCCGGGAGACTGGACAACGGAGTTCTGTACCTACCTGAAGGGCAGGTGACCAGGGACCCCCGGGAGGTGACACTCTGGCAGTCCAGGCCAATGTTCCTTACTGCCTCAGGAACTGCAGGAAGGGGTGATGCAAAGTAACTGTGAGACCAAGCTGCCCCAACACCCTTCTCTTGCTGCCTCGGCCCTGGTGCTTTGGAGATGGGCAGAGGGTCAAGGAAACGCCCCTGGGGAAGGCCCAGTAGGTGGGGAACTCCCCACCTCCAAGGATTCTGTCCTGGGTGGGTGTTTTTGAGGGAAGAAGGTTTTGAGCTGTAGTTAGAGGTGGAGACTGGTGGAGATTGGCGTTGGGCTGGGTTTGGGGTTGAGATTTGGTTGGGGTTGGGGCTGGCCTGGTGTTCACTCCATGTCAGGAATCAGAGGGGCCCCTGAGGGCCTGGCTGAGGTTGGATGGGAGGGTTCTCACGTAGGGAGGTGGTGACATCCTGGATCTTCTTACTGACGGCTTTATCTATGGGGCACAGTGACTGGCCACACACCAGCAGCCCCAGGACTGGGATGAAGAGGAAGGAGAGAGCCTTCATCCTGCAGGTGCTGCAAGAAAAAAACCAAGAGATCCCCCAGCTGGGTCTACCTCTCCCCATCCTGGGGAAGCTCAGACCCACAGAGCACATGGGATTGGGAGCTGTGGGTCCCAACTGAGGATGGGGCTGGAGACCCAGGTTTGCCCCTACAGGCAGGAGCGGCTGTCACTTACCCTCTCTGTGGACTCAGCAGGCCAAATTTTGAACACTAATTCCACACCTCTGCCTCCGCTCCTTCTTTAAGGCTGCTGGGTGTGCAGCTTCCTGTCTTGGCTAAGACCCTTGGCATCCTGGGCCTCCCTTCCCACATCCGGGGCTAAGAGGAAGCCCCCACGGTAGAGTCCAGGGACCTAGTATTGCCACAGACTCTGCCTTCCAGAGCCTTCCCTGCCCACATCTAGGCTGGGGGGCTGGTCCAGAGGATAGTACCTGGTGGAATACTTCCAGGAACCTTAGTCAGAAGAGCAGGGAGAGAAACCAGCTTATGTGGAGCAGTGGGAGGGCACACACATGTGACCAGAGTCAGGTCCTTGTGTAAGAACTGCACGCTGGGCTTCCCTGGTGGTCCGGTCGTTGAGGATCTGCCTTGCAATGCAGGAGGCACCAGATCGATTGCTGATCCTGGAAGATCCCGCAGGCCTCAAAGCAACTATGCCCATGCGCCACATCCCCAGAACTCACATTCTGCAAATACTGAACCCTCGACCTTAGAGCCTGTGCTCGGCAACAAGAGAAGCCACTCTCATGAGAAGCCCAAGCACTGTAACTAGAGAGGAGCCCCCACCTCACTGCAACTTGCGAAAGTCCAAGGGCAGCAGTGAAGACCCAGCCCAGCCAATAAACAAAGAAATAATTCTTTTAAAAAGAGAACTACATGCCATGTTCGTTCCCAAATGCCTATCACAATAGAAAATAAAACCACGATTTATTTCTTCAAAGGAATAATGGACAACTGAAGTTGTCAAACTATGGCCCATGGGCTAGATCTAGCCCAGCATCTTTTTTTTTTTTTTTTCTTTCTGGCTACACCATGCATCATGCAGGGCGTAGTTCCCCAACCAGGCATGGAATACCTGTACCTTCTGCGGTGGAAGCTCGGACTGTTAATCACTGGACCATCAGGGAGCTTTGCCCACCATCTATTTTTGTACAACCCATGAGCTAAGAATGGTTTTTACATTGTTTTGGTTTGTTTTTGTTTCCAATATGGAAGTTTTAAATACTGTGGTAAAACACACATAACATAAAATGTACCATTTTCAAGTGTACAGTTCATCGGCACTCGGAGTAACCACCGAGGCAGACACTGGACTGTTGTGGCCGCAAGTAAAAGGATGCCAGCAGCCACGAGAAGCTGGAAGAACTCAAGAACTGATTCTTTCCTAGAGTCTTTAAGGGGAGTGTGGCTTGATTTCCAGTGCTGTGTAATCATCTCCTCTGTCCATTTCCACAATTTAAAAAAATCATTCTAAACTGACTTTACCCATAACCGCTAACTCCCACTTCCTCTTCCTGAAGCCCCTGGTAACCTCTAATCTACTTTCTGTTTCTATGAATTTGCCTATTCATACCACAAATAACTGGAATCCTAGGATGGTTACCCTTCACTAGTGTAACCCTTCACTAGCATGACATTTAAACATTCATCCGTGTTGTAGCATGGATCAAAACCTCATTCCTTTTTCAGGCTAATATTCAATATTATGTACATACTGTATTTTGTGTGTCATCCATTTGTTGATGGACAGTTAGGTTGTTTCCGCCTTTTAAAAACAATGTTTCTTTTCAATGAAATTTTTTTTTTTGCTGCGTTGGATCTTTGTGGCTGCGCACAGGCTTGCTCTCGTTTTGGTGAGGGGGGCTGCTCTGCAGTTGCAGGTGCGGGCTTCTCATCGCAGTGGCTTCTCCTGTGGAGCATGGGCTCTAGGCGCGCAGGCTTCAGTACGTGCGGCACACGGACTTCATTGCTCCATGGAATGTGGGATCTTCCGCGACCAGGGATCGAACCTGTGTCACCTGTGTCAGCAGGCAGATGCTTAACCACTGGACCATAGGGAAGTCCTGTTTCTACCTTCTGGCTGTTGCCAAAGATAGTGCTCTGAACTTGGGACCGCACGTATCCTTCAAGTGACTGCTTTCAGTTATTTTTGCCTTAAACCCAGGAGTGGAATTTCTGGGTCCTTAAACCCAGGAGTGGAATTGGTGGGCTTCCCTGGTGGCTCAGAGGTTAAAGCGTCAGCCTGGAATGTGGGATACCTGGGTCGGGAAGATTCCCCTGGAGAAGGAAATGGCACCCCACTCCAGCACTCTTGCCTGGAGAATCCCATGGAGGGAGGATCCTGGTAGGCTACAGTCCATGGGGTCGCAAAGAGTCGGACATGACTGAGCAATGTCACTATGGTGACTGTACCAATTCTATATTTAACTTTTCGAGGGACTGCCAAACAGTGTTTACATTTTTAAATCATTGACAGAAATTTAACATTTAGTGAAATAGGAAGAGTATGTGCAATTCAAAGTCCAGAGTGCATATAAAATTTTCTCAAAACACAGGCATGCCCGCTTTTGAAGATACCATCCATGGCCACTTTTATGAAGTCACTCACAGAGCTGAGAAGTCACGACAGTATCCATAAGGACCCACAAAGCCGACTGCATTTGCTGTCTGGCCCTTTACAGAGAGGGCTTCCCAGGTGGCACTAGTGGTAAAGAATCGGCCTGCCAGGGCAGGAGACACAAGAGATCCCTGGATGGAGAAGATCCCCTGCAGTAGGAAATGGTGACCCACTCCAGTATTCTTGCCTGGAAAAGTTCCATGGATAGAGGAGCTTGGCAGGCTATGGTCCATGGGGTCGCAAAGAATTGGATGTGACTGAGCACACCTTTACAGAAAAAAAGCTTTTGCCCACCCAGTAGCCATGAGTGTGAATACATAATGGCCATATGAATTTCAGGCAGCTACACGGAACCATCTGGGTGATTTCCACCAACCTAGCGGCGAGCAAAGGAACCCAGGGACAAAAGAGGACATGTTACATCAATCCATCTATTTTAAAGGACCAAAACTAGGAGTCCAGTGGTTAAGACTCAATGCTTCCAATGCAGGGGCTGTGGGTTCAATTCCTGGTCAGGTAACCAAGATCCTGTGTGCTGTGAGATGCTGCCAAATAAATAAAAACTTAAAGAACACAAACCAAAACAAAACAAAACAAACAAACAAAAAAAAACCCACTAAAGCACAGCTAGTCTGTGCTGTTGGGAATAAGAATGAAATTTTCCTGGAAGTAATGAATAGAGATGAGAAAGGAGCAGAAGGAAGGCTTCTGGGAAACTCGTGAAAATTTCCCGCTGCACGTGTGAGTTTGCACATTTTTCTTTATGCATATTAATCTCAGTAAAAGTGTTGTTGTTGTTTAGGCTCCGAGTCCTCTGTGACTCTTTTGTGACCCCATGAACTGTAGCCCACCAGGCTCCTCTGCCCATGGGATTTCCCAGGCAAGAACACTGGAGTGAGTTTCCATTTCCTTCTCCAGGGGGTCTTTCTGACCCAGCGATCGAGCCCGAGTCTCTTGCATTGGCAGGTGGATTCTTTACCACTGAGCCCCCAGTGTGTAAAATGGCTGTGTAAATACAACGGTGTTCACATGGACAAAGTGTAGATAGTATTTATTGAGCTCTTACTAGTGTGGGAAAGATGCTAAACATTGGGCATCCAGTAGGGATCAAAGGGACACTCTTGCCCTCTCACAGTCTGCCCTGTCACAGGAAGACAGACGCCAAGAGAGCACTCAGTCAGCCTCAACCTCCACCTGTCCTTTTCTCCCTGAAGCAGAGGAACCCAATTCTAGGAGGATTTCTGACACAAGAGTCAGTCAGTCAGTCAGTTCAGTCGCGTCCGACTCTTTGCGACCCCATGAATCACAGCACGCCAGGCCTCCCTGTCCATCACCAACTCCCGGAGTTCACTCAGACTCACGTCCATCGAGTCAGTAATGCCATCCAGCCATCTCATCCTCTGTCCTCCCCTTCTCCTCCTGCCCCCAGTCCCTCCCAGCATCAGAGTCTTTTCCAATGAGTCAACTCTTTGCATGAGGTGGCCAAAGTACTGGAGTTTCAGCTTCAGCATCATTCCCTCCAAAGAAATCCCAGGGCTGATCTCCTTCAGAATGGACTGGTTGGATCTCCTTGCAGTCCAAGGGAATCTCAAGAGTCTTCTCTAACACCACAGTTCAAAAGCATCAATTCTTCGGCGCTCAGCTTTCTTCACAGTCCAACTCTCACATCCACACATGACCACTGGAAAAACCATAGCCTTGACTAGACAGACCTTTGTTGGCAAAGTAATGTCTCTGCTTTTGAATATGCTATCTAGGTTGGTCATAACTTTTCTTCCAAGGAGTAAGCGTCTTTTAATTTCATGGCTGCAGTCACCATCTGCAGTGATTTTCAAGCCCCCCAAAATAAAGTCTGACACTGTTTCCACTATTTCCCCATCTATTTCCCATGAAATGATGGGACCAGATGCCATGATCTTCGTTTTCTGAATGTTGAGCTTTAAGCCAACTTTTTCACTCTCCTCTTTCACTTTCATCAAGAGGCTTTTTAGTTCCTCTTCACTTTCTGCCATAAGGGTGGTATCATCTGCATATCTGAGGTGATTGATATTTCTCCCGGCAATCTTGATTCCAGCTTGTGCTTCTTTCTTCCAGCCCAGCGTTTCTCATGATGTACTCTGCATATAAGTTAAATAAGCAGGGTGACAATATACAGCCTTGACATACTCCTTTTCCTATTTGGAACCAGTCTGTTGTTCCATGTCGAGCTCTAACTGTTGCTTCCCGACCTGCATACAGGTTTCTCAAGAGGCAGGTCAGGTGGTCTGGTATTCCCATCTCTTTCAGAATTTTCCACAGTTTATTGTGATCCACACAGTCAAAGGCTTTGGCATAGTCAATAAAGCAGAAATAGATGTTTTTCTGGAACTCTCTTGCCTTTTTGATGATCCAAGAATAGAGGCCCCTAGAAAACCTGAATAGACATTCCTCCAAAGAAGACATACAGATGGCCAATAGGTACATGAAAAGATGCTCAACATCGCTGTTAGAGAAACACAAATCAGAACTACAGTGAGATATCAACTCACACCTGTCAGGATGGCCATCTTCAAAAAAACTGCAGATAAAACTTGTTGATGAGGATGTAGAGAAAAAAAACCCCGTGTACACATTGGTGCAGTCACAATGGAGAACAGTGCAAAGGGGCCTCAAAAAACTAAAAGTGGAACCACTACGTGATCCAGCAATTCCACTCCCGGGCACATATCAGAAGACAAGGAAAACACTGGTTTGAAAGGATACATGCGCTCCAGTGCTGTTCATTGCGGCAGTATTTATGATAGCCCAGATATGGAAGCAACATAAGTGCCCATCAACAGATAAGTAAAGATGTGGTATATATATACATATATACACACACACATATATGGCGATGGCGCCCACTCCGCTGCTTTTGCCTGGAGAATCCCATGGGCGGAGGAGCCTGGTGGGCTGCAGTCCGTGGGGTTGCGAAGAGTCAGACACGACTGAGCGACTTTGCTTTCACGTTTCACCTTCATGCATTGGAGAAGGAAATGGCAACCCACTCCAGTGTTCTTGCCTGGAGAATCCCAGGGATGGGGGAGCCTGGTGGGCTGCCATCTATGGGGTCGCACAGAGTCAGACACGACTGAAGTCAGACATCATATATACGTATGATGGTATATTACTCAGCCTAGAAAATATTATGCTTAGTGAACTAAGACAGAGAAGGACAGATACTGTATGTTATCAGGACACACGTAGAATCTAAAAAATACAACATAGTAGTAAGTATAACAGGAAATAAAGAGAACAAGCTAGTGGTTGCCAGTGGGAAGAGGGAAGGAGGAGGGGGGGGAAAGAGGGGTAGGAGATTAAGAGGTACAAACTACAAAGTATAAAATAAATAAGCTACAAAGATACATATTGTACAGCAAGGGAATAAAGGTGACTTTACAATAATTATAAAGGAATGTAATCTAAAAAAATTTCAATTTTTTGAAATTTTACAATTTAAAATTTTTATTTACAATTTTACAAATTTTACAAATTTACAATTTACAACTATGTTGTACACCTGAAACTAAGGCAAAAGTCATTTTTTGAGTGGTCTGATTTTCTCAAAACCCTTTAGTCTCGGAACTTTTCAGATAAGAGCTTTTGAAGGAAGCAAAAGAAGTGGGCAGCTCTAACTACAGGAGAGGTGAAAAACAAGGACAGTGGGTGGAACCCCCTGGGATTCCCTGGGGACTCAGTTTGAAAACCCCTAGTTCAGCAGCAGGAAAGAGGTATACATGCCCTGATAAAAGAAAGGTTCACATACTGAGGTCTGGAGAAGTCATTCTGGCTTCTACCTGAGTTAGCTTGAATTTTATGGTAGCTAAAATAGCCTGCTTGTGACCTATCAAACCTACATTGTATACTTGCTTTAATTATTAAAGAAAAGGGCACATTGACCAGAGTCAAGAATGTCCATGTTCAAAATAAAGATTAAATGCCTCCCTTCCTGGGACATCAATGCTGGTCCTCCTTTAGTGATAAGACTCCCTTCCCAAGCTCCAAGGCCATGCTGGCTGACTACGCACATGCTGGTCTTGCTTCTTTGAAACTTTGAAGGAGTGTCTCTCTGACTTGTCTGACACTCTTTGCTCTGACAAGACATAAAGTGAAAGTCATCCAGTCGTGTCTGACTCTGCAACCCCATGGACTGTATCAGTTCAGTACAGTTCAGTCACTCAGTCATGTCTGACTCTGAATTCCAGGATGTCTGGCTCTAGGTGAATGATCACACCATCGTGATTATCTGGGTCATGAAGATCTTTTTGTACAGTTCTTCTGTGTATTCTTGCCACCCCTTCTTAATATCTTCTGCTTCTGTTAGGTCCCTACCATTTCTGTCCTTTATTGAGCCCATCTTTGCATGAAATGTTCCCTTGGTGTCTCTAATATTCTTGAAGAGATCTCTAGTCTTTTCCATTCTATTGTTTTCCTCTATTTCTTTGCATTGATCGCGGAGGAAGGCTTTCTTATCTCTCCTTGCTGTTCTTTGGAATTCTGCATTCATATGGGTATATCTTTCCTTTTCTCCTTTGCTTCTCACTTCCCTTCATTTCACAGCTAATTGTAAGGCCTCCTCAGACAGCCATTTTGCTTTTTTGCATTTCTTTTTCTTGGGGATGGTCTTGATTCCTGTCTCCTGTGCAATGTCACGAACCTCCGTCCATCATTCATCAGGCACTCTGTCTGTCAGATCTAGTTCCTTAAATCTATTTCTCACTTCCACTGTATAGTCATAAAGGATTTGATTTAGGTCATACCTGAATGGTCTAGTGGTTTTCTCCACTTTCTTCAACTTCATGGAATTCTCCAGGCCAGAATACTGGAGTGAGTATCCTTTCCCTTCTCCAGGGGATCTTCCCAACCCAGGAACCAAGCCCAGGTCTCCCTCATTGCAGGTGGATTCTTTACCAGCTGAGTCACAAGGGAAGCCCAAGAATCCTGGAGTGGGTAGCCCATCCCTTCTCCAGTGCATCTTCCCGACCCAGGAATTGAACGGGGGTCTCCTGCATTGCAGGTGGATTCTTTACCAACTGAGCTATGAGAGAAGCCCTGACAAGACATAAAACTGCACTGAAAAGCCATACCTCTCCGGAGCACTTCCTCAGAGTAATCTGAGAGGCTGTATTCTAAGTTATAGTCCTCAGTTTGGCTCCAATAAAACCCTATTCTATTCCTATTATAGATGTTTATTGATTATTGTCATCAACAGTCCCTTAATTATCTTCTTTTAAAAAATATATTTTACTTATTTATTTTATTTGGCTGCACTGGGTCTTAGTTGCAGAGTGCAGGATCTTTAGTTAGGGCACGCTAACTCTTAGTTCGGAGAAGGCGATGGCACCCCACTCCAGTACTCTTGCCTGGAAAATCCCATGGATAGAGGAGCCTGGTAGGCTGCGGTCCATGGGGTCGCAGAGTCGGACACGACTGAGCAACTTCCCTTTCACTTTTCACTTTCATGCACTGGAGAAGGAAATGGCAACCCACTCCAGTGTTCTTGCCTGGAGAATCCCAGGGATGGGGGAGCCTGGTGGGCTGCCATCTATGGGGTCACACAGAGTCAGACACGACTGAAGTGACTTAGCAGCAGCAGCAACTCTTAGTTATGGCATATGGGATCTAATTCCCTGACCAGTGATCAAAGCCCGGCCCCCTAAATTCACAGGGGGTTTAAGCCGCTGGACCACCAGGGAAGTCCCACTTAATTCTCTTTTTAAAAAATCCTTTCATTCTCCCTGATTTCTGCCAACAAAAGTGAGCTCTAGTGGCTGTAATTTTACATCTTATACTACCTAATAGAATTCTAGAACCAGGTCTTTTAAAAGTACAATAGGACAATCACCCATCTATAATTTTTAAAGATAGATTTTGTGTGTAATTTCATAAACTAAAATATGTCTATGTTAAGTGTTCAGTGGGATGCATTTTGACAAGTCTATATACCTGCATACTGCATCAATGTTTTGTTTTTCCCAAGTATTGGGTTTTATTTTTAATTGTGTATAATTGACATACAGCAAAATTCACTCTTTTTACTGAGTGACAGAGGATGAAATGGCTGGATGGCATCACTGACTCGATGGACGTGAGTCTGAGTGAACTCCGGGAGTTGGTGATAGACAGGGAGGCCTGGCGTGCTGTGATTCATGGGGTCGCAAAGAGTCGGACACGACTGAGCGACTGAACTGAACTGAACTGAACTGAACTGATGAGTTTCAACAAATGTGTACAGTTGTGTAACCATCACCACCAAATATTTATAATTCAAATTATAATTGGAAAACAAGGAGTCTCCCAAAGAGCTGAAGGTAATGTATGTCCTGAAGTCACAGAAAAGAAGGACTTTTCTGCCCAAACAACTGTTTTTTTGTGCTCTGCAGATCCCTTGAATATTTGTAAGTGTTACTAGCTTGTTCTTGCCTCTGTTAATATACATCTGCCCTTGAAGTAGTTTTGAACAAAGAGGCCAGTATCACTTGGAAGAGGGGAAACTGTTGCCACTTCCTGCCTTCCTGCAGAGGCAACCCGCAATTCTGACTGGTTACTCCCTTGCTTCATAACTTGGCTAATGCCTATGTAGCAATGACAGGTAGCCCTGCCAATCAGAAAAGAATCATTGACACTTGCTTCCTGTCCCACATGAATGACAGGAGATAAAAGTAAAAGTCTTGATAATTATAAGAGAAATGCAAATCAAAACCATAGTGCGATACCTCATGCTGGTCAGAATGGCCATCATCCAAAAGTCTACAAACAATAAATGTTGGAGCGAGCGTGGAGAAAAGGGAGCCCTCCTACACTGTTGGTGGGAATGTAAGCTGGTGCAGTTCCTATGGAGAACAGGGTGGAGCTTCCTCAGAAAACTACAAATAGAGTTGCCATAACAATCCAGAAATCCCAGTCCTGGGCATATATCTGGAGAAAACTAGAATTCAGAAGGACACATGCACCCCTATGTTCATAGAAGCACTATTCACAATACTCCAGAAAGAATCTCAATGTCTGTCCATCAACAGATGATGGGTAAAGAAGATGTGGAATATATATTCTGTTGACACATATATGTCAGTTGAATATTACTAAGCAATAAAAAAGGATGAAATAATGCCATTTGCGGCAACAGGGATGGACCTAGAGATTCTCATACTAGATGAAGTAAGTCAGACAAAGCAAGACAAATACTATATGATATGGCTTATACATGGAATCTAAAAAAAGATACAAATGAACTTGTTTACAAAACAGAAACAGATCCACAGACACAGAAGACAAAATTATGGCTACCAAAGGGGAAATCGGGGAAGGATGAATTAGGAGGTTAGACTTAATATACACCCTGCTGCTGTTGCTGCTGAGTCACTTCAGTCGTGTCCAACTCTGTGTGACCCCACAGACGGCAGCCCACCAGGCTCCCCCATCCCTGGGATGTTCCAGGCAAGAACACTGGAGTGGGTTGCCATTTCCTTCTCCAATGCAAGAAAGTGAAAAGTGAAAATGAAGTCACTCAGTTGTGTCCGACTCTTCGCGACTCCATGGACTGCAGCCTACCAGGCTCCTCCATCCATGGGATTCTCCAGGCAAGAGTACTGGAGTGGGGTGCCATTGCCTTCTCCCAAATATACACACAGTACTATTATAAACTAAATGACCAACAAGGACCTCCTGTATAGCACAGGGAACTGTACTCAATAATTTATAAGAAGTTATAAGATAAATGAATCTGAAATATATATATGTGTGTATATACATATGTTTGGAGAAGCCAATGGCACCTCACTGTGGAAAATCCCATGGATGGAGGAGCCTGGTAGGCTGCAATCCATGGGGTCGTGAAGAGTTGGACACAACTGAGCGACTTCACTTTCACGTTTCACTTTCATGCATTGGAGAAGGAAATAGCAACCCACTCCAGTGTTCTTGCCCAGAGAATCCCAGGGATGGGGGAGCCTGGTGGGCTGCCGTCTATGGGGTCGCACAGAGTCGGACACGACTGCAGCGACTTAGCAGCAGCAGCGGCATATACATATGTTATATATCTAACTGAATCACTGTTCTGCACACCTGAAACTAACACAACATTGTAAGTCAACTATACTTGAATAATAAAAAATAATATAATTTTAAAAGAATAAAAGATAATGGTGTGGGGGCAGAACGGAAAGCCTGGCCAAAGCTTCCTGAGAGCCTCCACTATGTGCCCCATTTCACAGATGGGAAAACTGGTGTTAGGTGGTGAGACTGAGTCACTTTCAAAGGGAAGGTTTCAGATGCAGATTTGTTAGGTGCCAAGGTGCTTAGTCTGTTTTCCGGCTGCGGTGTGGGTCTTGAGGGATCTTAGTTCCCGGACCAAGGATTGAACTCATGCCCCCTGCAGTGGAAGCACAGCGTCTTAACCACTGAACCACCAGGGAGAACCCTCAAAGTCCTTACTTTTAACCAAGGCATTTTCCCCCCATACCATGAGGTGGGGGGAACACATGGAGGACAAAGTAAGGGGCAGCCCAGCTCTTGGGGCCCTGCTGGCCCAGGATGAGCTCTCTCTCCAGCCCCTTTCTGCTGCGCTCTCCACCCCCGCACCCACCCTGCCCAGCATATCCAAACAACAGGAGCAGATGCTAAGGAGTTTTAAGTATGCTGGGGGAGTGATGTCCAGCTTCCTTCCTGGGAATCCCAGCTCAGCCATTAACTAGCTGCATGGCTTTGAGAAAGTGGCTAAAACACCTCTGGGCCTCTGTTTTCCCATTCGTAAAATGGGAGTATTCTCAGTGACTACCTCACACGGCTGGGGTGACGACTGAGTGCTCCTCCCGCAGCTTTACCAAGATAAAGCTGACGTAGCGTTGTGTGGGTGTAAGGTGTGTAACGTGAGGATGTGACATGTCTGTGTTGCAAAATGGCTGCCACATAAGGCTGGTGATCACCCCCATCATCTCCCGTGATTATCTTTTCGTGTGTGTGGTGAGAACACTTAAGACCTTCTCTCTTAGCAACTTCCCAGCACACAGTACAGTGTCAGTTGTAATCACTGTGCTGTATGTTAGGTCCCCAGAATTTATCCATCTTCTAACTGAAAGTCTGTCCCCTTCGAGAAACATCTCCCCATGTCCCCGTCCACCCAGCCCTTGGTCACCACTACTCTGTTCTCTGTTGCTCTGGCTCAGCTGTCTTAGATTTCACTAAGAAATAAATCTGTAAAAACAAAATCAAACTCATAGAAAGAGACTGGCGTTTGCCAGGGCCTGGGAAGTAAGAGAAATGGGTTAAGACTTGTCGAAAGGCACGAACTTCCAGTTATGAGGGGAACAAGTTCTGTCTGGGGGTGTAATGTACGACATACGGATGATGGTTAACAATACTGCATATTGTGTATTGAAAGGTTGCTAAGAAAGGAGAATTGAAAAGTTCTTGGAAATTCCCTGGCAGTCCAGTGGTTAGGGCTCCACCTTTTCACTGCCAAAGGTGCTGATTCAATCCCTGATCCGGGAACTAAGAGCCCATGAGCTGGGCAGTGTGGCCAAAAGAAGAAATAAAGCTAAAAATTTCTCAGAACACACAGGACAACTATGTGAGGAGTTGGATATACTACCTAACCTTATTGTAGTTATCATTTTGCAAAGTATTGTCAACACAAATAATCAATAAATCGTCTGTGTGCATGCCAAGTCACTTCAGTTGTACCTGACTCTTTGCAACTCTGTGGACTATAGTCTGCTGGGTTCCTCTCTCCATGAGATTCTCCAGAAAGAATACTGGGTGAGTTTCCTACTCCCGGGCTCTTCTTCACCCAGGGATCCAACCTCCATCTCTTACATCTCCTGCATTGGAAGGCAGGTTCTTTAACCACTAGTGCCACCTGGGAAGCCCAAACCATCTCTAATAGAAAAGAGTTTTTTCCTTTTTTCTTTTTTGGCTGAGGCCACCCAGCTCGTGGCGTCTTAGTTCCCTGACCAGGAATCGAAACTGGACCCACAGCTGTGAGAGCGCAGACTCCTCACTACTTGACCGGTACGGAAGTCCAAGAGAAGAGTTTTATTTGTGCCAAACTGAGGAATATAGCCCAGAAGGGAGCCTCTCTGATGACTCCGAGGAACTGCCTCAGAGAAGCATGATTTTAGCTCTGTTGTATGTCTTGTTAAAACAAAGAACATCAAACAAGTCAGGGAGACACTCCTTCAAAGTTTCAAAGAAACACACTGGCACCTGCACAGCAAGTCAGTGACCTTGGCACCTGGGAAAGGCATCTCATTACTGAAGGAGGACCGGCGCTGCTGTCCCAGGAAGGGCGGCATTTAATTCTTATTTTGAACATGGACATTCTTGACTTCTGGTCAATGTGCCCTTTTCTTTAATAATTAAAGCAGAAGTACAATGTAGCTTTGGTAGGCTAACAACAGGCTGTTCTAGTTAGCATCAAGTTCAAGTTAACCCAGGTGGCCCAATGGTAAAGAATTCCGCCGGCCAATACAGGAGACACAAATTCGATCCCTGGGTCAGGAAGATGCCCTGGAGAAGGAAATGGCAACCTGCTCCAGTATCCTTTGCCTGGAAATTTTCATGGATAGAGGAGCCTGGCAGGCTACAGTCCATGGGGTCGCAAAGAGTTGCACACGACTGAGCACACACGTAGAAGCCAGAATGACTTCCCCAAACCTCAATAATGGGAAGATTTCCTTTATCCGTATATATGTATTAAATCACTACTTTGTACATTGTAAGCTTACCTCCACACAGCTAGGAGAAAAAAGTAAGTAGATTCCACAGTTAAGTGAGATCAGACAGTATTTGTCTCCCTGTGACTTATTTCATCCAGTGTGTAATTTATGTGAATGACTCGATGGATGCGAGTCTGAGTGAACTCCGGGAGTTGGTGATGGACAGGGAGGCCTGGCGTGCTGCGATTCATGGGGTCGCAAAGAGTCAGACACGACTGAGTGACTGAACTGAACTGACATAGACAATGCATGATGAATGTTTCATAAATGTCTTTTTTGTTCATTATTTCCCCAGAATTTTCCCAATTGCTGGCAGGGATCAAAGCTCCAAGTGGTCACTGAAGGTGGAGGGGCCCCCAACCCAGACTTCCTCTTCCTGTCCCAACCCCTCAACCTCCTCAGCCCTGGGGACTCCATCCTGGCCCCACAGGAATGGAACTTTCCCACTCTTGGGGCTATTTCCACACCGCCAGGAGCCTTTTCACAATATTCTTAGCAGGAGCTGTTGGTTAATTTCTGTTTTCAGATTTTGAGCAACTTTACAGAAAAGAAAATAAGGAAGCTTGCTTTGCTTTCTTGATGTCTACTGGGTTCCTCAGAAACCCTCAGCTCCTCCCCTGGAGGCCTTGGGCACTTCTTGTTCTGTCAGGGTCCCTGGCAGGGGGCGGAGGGTCACCATCCCAGCTCCACCGTCCAGGCTCAGCTGGCAGGTCCAGTGTGTCCCAGACCCTCACTTTTTTTGTTCTTTTTAAAAGCAGCTTTTGTTATTCAGTCACTAAGTCATGTCTGACTCTTTGCCACACCATGGATTGCAGCCCACGAGGCTCCCTCGTCCTTCACTATCTCCCAGAGTTTGCACAAACTCTTGTCCATTGAGTCGGTGATGCCATCCAACCATCTCACACTCTGCTGCTCCCTTCTCCTGCCCTCAATCTTTCCCAGCGTAAGGGTCTTTTCCAGTGAGTCGGCTCTTCACATCAGGTGGCCAAAGTATGGGAGCTTCAGCTTCAGCATCAGTCCTTCCAATGAATATTCAGGATTGATTTCCTTTAGGATTGACTAGTTTGATCGCCTTGCTGTCCAAGGGATTCTCAAGAGTCTTCTCCCAATACCACAGTTGGAAAGCATCAATTCTTCAACACTCAGCCTTCTTTATGGTCGAACTCTTACATCCCTACATGACTACTGGAAAAAAACATAGCTTTGAGAAGCAGCTTTATTGAAGTATAATTTACATGCTACAACATTCGATGATCTGCAGTAAAATTTCACAGGGTTGTGCAGCCATCACTGCAATCCAATTCTGGAACATTTTCATTGCCCTTAAAAGGAATCCTGTGCTACTTTTTGGTCCCTGTCTATTCCTACTCCCATCCCTAGGCAACCACTTTCTGTCTGTGAATTTGCTTATTCTGGACATTCCATATAAATAGAATCATACAGTATGTGGTGTTTTTGTTTTTTTTTTAAGATTTTTTGATGTGGACCATTTTGAAAGTATTTATTGAATTTGTTGCAATATTACTTCTGTTTTTCATGTCTTTGGTTTTTTGACTCCGAGGCAAATGGGATCTTAGCTTCCTGACCAGGGATGGAACTGTCACCCCTACGTTAGAAAGCAAACTCTTAACCGCTGGACCACCAGGCAAGCCCCCCAGTATGTGTTCTTTTGCATCAAGCTTCTTTCACTTAGCATAGTGTGTTTGAGGTTTATTCATGTTGTAACAAGTATTTTGGGCTTCTCTGGTGGCTCAGATGGTAAAGAATCTGCCTGCAATGCTGGAGACCTGGGTTTGATCCCTGGGTTGGGAAGATCCCCTGGAGAAGGAAATGGCCACCCACTCCAGTCTTCTTGCCTGGAGAATTCCATGGACAGAGGAGCCTGGCATGCTGCAGTCCATGGGGTCACAGAGTCAGACACGACTTAGCAATTGAGCACACTTTTTTTTTTTTTAAGTAGAGCAAATTCAAGACCACAAACCTTTCCCTCCTGTCACTTGGGGAAGATAATACTTTAGAAAAGCCCCCTGCCCTGCATAGCATGAACTGAGAACCAACCCCTGCTGTGATGGGTTCCCAACCTCCCCTCCGGAACATCAGTGCTCACCACCCCAGGGGTGCCCTCCTGACCTTCCCAAGCCCTGCTGCTCACCTGAGGAATTCCCTTCTCACTTTGTGGGGCTCTCCTTCTTAGTACATCCTGGGAACTACACCACCCAGCCCAGAGCCAGACCCCTTTTGGGTGTTCAATAATAATAATGAGTTATTACATCAAGACTACATTATTAGAGTGTCTATTAATATTACATCCGTATATTATTATCACTGTGGCAGCCAGGGGTTCCTAAGTGTTGCCTCTAAGGTTATACTGTGACCCAACAGTGACTCTGGCGTCTGTTTGCACCCCAGGCCTCCCTGATGAGCTCACATGTTCAGTTGTCTCCTGGGGATCCTGGGGACCTAAGCCACACCCACAAGTAATAGGTAAAAAGCCTTAGGTTGCTACTTTCCCTACAAACCAACTACAGTTGTTTCTGAGGGACAGTCCTTCTGAGGGACTTCCCTGGTGGTCCAGTGGCTAATACTCCATGCTCCCAGCGCAGGGGATCTGGGTTCAATCCCTGATCAGGGAACCAGATCTCATAAGCTGCACCTAAAGACCTGGTGTGGCCAAATAAATACATATTAAAAAATTAAAAAGAAGGATTCTAGCTGATTCCAGTGTGAGGAATGACAGGGATGAAAATAATCCTCAAGAGTTATTGGCAATAGATAGGTATATAGATTGGAGTAGGAACTGGCAACTCACTCCAGTATTCTTGCCTGGAAAATTCCATGGACAGAGGAAGCTGGCGGGCTACAGTCCATGTGGTTGCAGAGTCTGACATGACTGAGCATGCACACACACAGTTACATCAAAGTGTTAGTCGCTCGGTTGTGTCCAACTCTTTTGCGACCCAATGGACCGTAGCCCACCAGGCTCCTCTGTCCATGGGATTCTCCAGGCAAGAATACTGGAGAGGGCTGCCATTTTCTCCTCCAGGGGATCTTCCCGACCCAGGAATCAAACCCAGGTCTCCTGCATTGCAGCCAGATTCGTGACGGTCTGAGCCACCAGGGAAGTTTCAATACTGGGGGGAAAAAGATTTAGGAATTCCCTGGCTATCCAGTGGTTAGGACTCCTTGCTTTCCCTGCGGCCTGGGTTCACTCTCTGGTACAGGAACTAAGATCCTGCAAACCTCCAGACACGGCAAAAAAAAAAAAAAAATTGAAAAAGGGAGATGGAAGGAATTCCCTGCGGGTCCAAGGTGCAGGCGGCAAGTTTCAATCCCTGGTAGGGGAACTAGGATCCTGAACGTCCCCAGGCAGAGAAAAAAAATTTTTTTAAGGTGTAAACTGACAGGAATCCACGACTGCTAAAATACCTTTATGCGGAGAGTTGTTGGGAATCAGAGACCTCCCCCCTTGCCCTCACCCCGCCCACCGACTAACCGTAGGGACATGACATCATGGAGCCCCTGACGTAATGCATCATGGAACGCAGAGAAGTTGGAGTTCACGCTCCTGAGAGGGTTTGGAGAAGTCTGTGCAACGCGTGTGGGGCACTTGGCGTAATACCTGGGGGCGTGGTCAGGACTGACACTACTGGCTGGCTGCTCTGGTCCATGGTGGGTGGGGTCCGTGAATATTCTTAGAATAAAATGCCCTTAGGTGGGAGATTTTACAACATCATTTAGGTACAAATAAGTGGCCAAGGCCGAGGCGACTTAAACAGTTTCGTTGGGGCTGAGAACTACGGAGTAACTCATGACCTACTCTCCCTCCTCCAACCCCCCTCCTCCCGCCCTGCCACTGCCGAGGTCTCTAATTAGGGTCACCCAAATTCCCGGTTACAGACGCTTTTTGATCTTTCTATCAAAGCCACCGGCAAGTTGAGCCACAGCGTCCCCTTGCGCTCAGAGCGCTTACCTGCCTAAGCGGGCCCCGGAGGGAACACCGTGACTTCCCAGTTCAGTTCAGTTAAATTCAGTAGCTTAGTCGGGCCCAACTCTTTGCGACCCTATGAATAGCAGCACGCCAGGCCTCCCTGTCCATCACCAACTCCCGGAGTCTACCCAAACCCATGTCCATCGAGTCGGTGATGCCATCCAGCCATCTCATCCTCTGTCGTCCTCTTCTCTTGCCCCCAAGCCCTCCCAGCATCAGGGTCTTTTCCAATGAGTCAACTCTTCGCATGAGGTGGCCAAAGTATTGGAGTTTCAGCTTCAACATCAGTCCTTCCAATGAACACCCAGGACTGATCTCCTTTAGGATGGACTGGTTGGATTTCCTTGCAGTCCAAGGGACTCTCAAGAGTCTTCTCCAACACCACAGTTCAAAAGCATCAATTCTTCTGCGCTCAGCTTTCTTTATAGTCCAACTCTCACATCCATACATGACCACTGGAAAAACCATAGCCTTGACTAGATGGACCTTTGTTGGCAAAGTAGTGTCTCTGCTTTTTAATATGCTGTCTAGGTTGGTGATAACTTTCCTTCCAAGGAGTAAGTGTCTTTTGATTTCATGGCTGCAATCACCATCTGCACTGATTTTGGAGCCCCAAAAAATAAAGTCCCACACGGTTTCCACTGTTTCCCCATCTATTTGCCATGAAGTGATGGGACCAGATGCCATGATCTTAGTTTTCTGAATGTTGACCTTCAAGCCAACTTTTCCACTCTCCTCTTTCACTTTCATCAAGAGGCTTTTTAGTTCCTCTTCACTTTCTGCCATAAGGGTGGTGTCATCTGCATATCTAAGGTTATTGATATTTCTCCTGGCAATCTTGATTCCAGCTTGTGCTTCCTCCAGCCCAGTGTTTCTCATGATGTACTCTGCATAGAAGTTAAATAAGCAGGGTGACAATATACAGCCTTGATGTACTCCTTTTCCTATTTGGAACCAGTCTGTTGTTCCATGTCCAGCTCTAACTGTTGCTTCCTGACCTGCATACAGGTTTCTCAAGAGGCAGGTCAGGTGGTCTGGTATTCCATTCTCTTTCAGAATTTTCCAGTTTATTGTGATCTACATAGTCAAAGGCTTTGGCATAGTCTATAAAGCAGAAATAGATGTTTTTGGAACTCTCTTGCTTTTTCCATGATCCAGAGGATGCTGGCAATTTGATCTCTGGTTACTTTGCCTTTTCTAAAACCATCTTGAACATCTGGAAGTTCATGGTTCTCGTATTGCTGAAGCCTGGTTTGGCCAGTTCAGTTCAGTCACTCAGTTGTGTCCGACTCTTTGAGACTCCATGAACTGCAGCACACCAGGCTTCCGTGTCCATCACCAACTCCCAGAGTTTACTCAAACTCATGTCCATCTAGTCAGTGATGTCATCCAAACATCTCATCCTCTGTCGTCCCCTTCTCCCCTCTTCAAACTTTCCCAGTATCAGGGTCTTTTCAATGAGTCAGTTCTTTGCATTAGGTGGCCAAAGTATTGGAGTTTCAGCTTCAGCATCGGTCCTTCCAATGAATATTCAGGACTGATTTCCTTTAGGATTGATTGGTTGGATCTCCTTGCAGTCCATGGGACTCTCAAGAGTCTTCTCCAACACCACAGTTCAAAAGCATCAGTTCTTCTGAGCTCAGCTTTTTTTATAGTCCAACTCTCACATCCATATATGACTACTGGAAAAACCATAGCTTTGACTAGATGGACTTTTGTTTAATATGCTGTCTAGGTTGATCATAGCCTTTCTTCCAAGGAGCAGGCGTCTTTTAAATTTCATGACTACAGTCACCATCTGCAGTGATTTTGGAGCCCCCCAAAATAAAGCCTCTCACTGTTTCCATTATTTCCCCATCTATTTGCCATGAAGTGATTGGAATGGATGCCATGATCTTCGTTTTCTGAATGTTGAGTTTTAAGCCAACTTTTCACTCTCCTCTTTCACTTTTCATCAAGAGGCTCTTTAGTTCTTCACTTTCTGCCATAAAGTTGGTGTCATCTGCATATATGAGGTTACTGATATTTCTCTGGCTTCCCAGAGCAAGGTTTAAATGTTCAATTTTGAGGTCTATCTTCCCTGGTGAAGTAGTTAGAACCCACTCTTCCACTGCAGGGAGACGCAGGTTCCATCACTGGTCGGGGAACTAAGGTGCCCCGCGGCCAAAAATAAACAATTTTTTTTAAAGTTGAACTTTTAAAACCATCTCCCTCCCATTGCATCTCCCACCAGTTGAAAGGCCTGCCTGCTGAGTCTGTGAAGGGAGCCTCGCATCTAGGGCGGGATGTCTCAGGGGTCCGAGATGACCCACTTTCTTCCCTGCATCCTATCTACTTGCATGTCCATCTTTCTGCCGTCAGGAGTTTCTTGTAAGTCTTAGTTGTTGCTATTGTTGTTGCTTAGTCACTCAGTCATGTCCGACTCTTTTGCGACCCCATGGACTATAAGGCTGCCAGGCTCTCTGTCCATGGGATTCTCCAGACAAGAATACTGGGGTGGGTTGCCATGCCCTCCTGCATCTCCTGCATTGGCAGGCAGATTCTTTCCCACTTAAGCCACCAGAGAAGCCCTGTAAACCTCAGAAGAAATGCTGAATTGGAGGGGCTTTTGCTTCTCCAAGGCCCCAGCTGCAGAACTGTGTGTGTGATTTTTCTGGTTAGGGTGTCTTTAGATTTCTCCAGATTCTCAAAAGGAGAGGTGACCTCAGGACTTCCCTAGTGGTCCAGTGGTTAGGATTCCATGCCCCTATGCAGGGGGCAGGACTGTGACTCCCGGTTGGGGAAACTGGGATCCCGTATGCTGCACAGCCTGCCCCCACCAAAAAAACAAAAAGGATAGGTGACCTCAAAATCAGGACCAAGTCTTCAGTGGGTGGGAAAGGAAGGGCCTAGGTGTCCCGTTTCTGCCCACACTCTCTTGGTCCCAACCTCAGATGGGCCACAACTCCGATTACAGGTGGGGTAGTGCTCTACCTGGAGGGGGGTGGTCACGAGATTCAGCTTATCCCCCCATCAGGGTCCCCTTCCCAGGCACCCATCCCAGCTGAGCCCCATCAACCACATTACACTTGGACCCCACCTGACCCTGCTGAGATACCTTCTGCAATTTCCCATCACTCCAGCAGGGGTCATATCCAGGGGTCATATTCTCACTCAGGCCCCAGGTGGCTATTAGACCTTGACCCCTTTCTCTTCACATTAAGTGCCCCCTCCTCCAGGAAGCCTTCCCTGACTGCCCCAGGCTGAGTGGATTATGGTGTTCTCAGGGCTCCCTTAGCCCCATGTGGTACAGACTTCTGACCAGGCTATGTGTCTGTGCCCCCAGAGGAAAGGGCCTTCATAGCTCTCATTCAGGCTGTAAAATTCACATCTCATTTTAGCTGAGGGTTACGGACTGAACTGTGTCCCCAGAAAATTCATATGCTGGAGTCCTAAGCCCTATGTCTCAGAATGTGACTCTATTTGGAGATGAGACTTTCAGAAAGATCATTAAGTTGGGAGTTCCCTGGTGGTTCAGTGGCTAAGACTCCATGCTCTCAATGCAGGGGGCAGACGTTCCATCCCTGGCTGGGGAACTAGATCCCACATACTGCAACAAAAGATCCTGTGTGCTGCAACTAACAGGCGCTGCTGCTAAGTCACTTCAGTCGTGTTCAACTCTGTGCGACCCCATAGACAGCAGCCCACCAGACTCCCCCATCCCTGGGATTCTCCAGGCAAGAACAATGGAGTGGGTTGCCATTTCCTTCTCCAATGCATGAAAGTGAAAAGTGAAAGTGAAGTCGCTCAGTCATGTCCGACCCTCAGCAACCCCATGGACTGCAGCCTTCCAGGCTCCTCTGTCCATGGGAGTTTCCAGGCAAGAGTACTGGAGTGGGGTGCCATTGCCTTCTCCGAATTAAGAGTCGGTACAGTTCAAAAAAGTTTTTCTTTGACAGTGTCAGTCGGGGAGAATAAATCAAAGGGATGATCCAGATTGGAGAGAAGTGATTAAAAAAAAAGATAATTAAGTCCAAATGAGGTCAGTAGTGTAGACTCTAAGCCAATGTGACTGGTGTCCTTAAGAGGAGACTAGGATACAGACACGCACAGAGGCAAGAGCACGCGAGGACACAAAGAGAAGACAGCCATCTATGGGCCAAGGAGAGGGGCCTTTGAAGAAATCAACCCTGCTGACACCTTCATCTTGGACTCCTGCTTTCCACAAATGGGAGAAAACAATTTCTGTTGTGTAGGTCACCTGGAACGTGGGACTGGGTTATGGCAGCCCCGGCATACTAATCCACCCAGTAAAGGCCCTGATAAGTCCTGCAGTTAGGAAGCCCTGTGAATACCCTGCCGGAAATGGAGAGGAAGAAGCAGGAGGAGCTCCAGCTCTCTGGGATGGGAGCTGGGCGGGCATCGTGTGCCGTGCTCCTACAGGAAAAGGAAAAGACTCCTGATCTGTGCGGCTGCAAGTCCCAAGGAGACAGTGCCAGAAGGGCTGGGGAAGTCTGTCTGGTCTGCTGATGCCCTACTACAGACAGTCCCATCAGAGTGGTCAGGAGAACCATCACTGGTTCCCAGGTTCTGGAAAGGCCAACCCAAGACGCTGGCTGGAACCTGGAAGCTAGTAGATCTTGGAGTCCATGTTCACCTTAGAGTGTGGAATGCCCTCCAGAAGAACAGGGTTGGGTGGGGCCTGAGGCACAAAGTCAGGGGACGGGACCCAAGAGAGGGGGGCCCCATATGGCTCCTTTGAAAAGCAAGCAAGGTGGGTGCCAGCTGGCAGAAAGATGGGAGTTTATTTCTCTGGAAAGGGACGCAGCAGGTCAGGCAGGGGTCAGGGCAGGGAGACATCCTCTAGTTTCTGGTCCAGAGTCTTCAGATCATCCAGGAAGCGGGTTGGGGTGAGGATGTGTGAAGAGCCTGGGCGGGAGGGAGGGGGTGTGGGAGTGGCCTTGGCCCCTGACCCTTCCACCCAGAGGGTTGTTCAGGAAAACCCTGGCTCTCAGGACTTAGGAGTCTCACCTCTTGGAAAGGGAAGGGTTCACTCCCAGGGGACCCCATCCCTGGGAAGCCAAGCCCTAACCCCTCTCACCTAGGGCTCCCAGACGCCAGCCCTGCAGAGGCTCCAGGGTTTGGGGACCCAGAAGGCACACAGCTATCAGTTCCCTAGGAACCCACAGGCGGGAGAGTCGGGCTCCCAGCCCCTGCCCAGCCCAGGAGACCCCAGTCTTGGCCACTCACCGATGAGCACCTCCCACTTGCCCTCAGTGGCCCTGGTCACTTCATAGGCGGCCCGCATCTCTGACATGGCCACGCCACCCACGATGTAGACAATAAGCCGGGGCCCTGCCCGGGCCTCCACGCCCGCCTTGTTCTTGTGCCAGTGGCCGAAGCGGGCACTGTGCGAGGAAGGCAGGCAGAGGTCAGACTGGATAGCAGATCACCCCCTCACCCAAGCCTCACTTCCTGTGGGTCTGGGCATGTCCCTGGCCTCACCTGACGGCAGCCTGGGAGCTGGGTGTGGGGGCAGGGTCAGATACAAAGGGCCACAGCTTTCGGTCCAGCCGGTCTTCCACAGCATCCTAGGGCCGGAGAGGGAGGCTGAGGAGAGGGGCCCAGGCAATGAGGCCCAAGGTCTGGAGCGTCCTCCATCGGGTATGTTCACAGGCCAAGATCCTGGCAGAAAGGGGCTGCCACCTGTACCTCCGGCCCCTTAATGACCCAGGGACCCGAGCTCTTAGCTTCTTAAGGACCCTGCTCCTGCTCAGCTCCTCAGTGACCCAGGAGTGTGGACCTCCAGCCCCTGGAGAAGCCAAGATTCTGAGCCCCCCACCCCTCAGGAACCCAGAGGTCTAGGCATCCAGGATCCATAGGGATAAGGGGGCCTCTAAGCAGGCAGAGATGCCAGGACTCCATACAGATGGCAAGAAGCAAGAAGCCAGGTCTTTTAGGCTGCCACTGCTTTTGGCTCCCCCAGTGGGGCGGGGGCTGGTATGGGCAGGGCAAAGGGGGACCCAGGTGGCGTCCTGGGGGGCAGGAGTGAATAGAGAGGGACAGAGGAGGGGACCAGCAAGTGGAGAGAAGATGAAGCTCTTCTCTCTCTCTGCTCCCCAGTTCCTCCAGTGTGGGATGGGGTTGCCCCTAGAACCCAGGCAGAGCCACGGAGATGCCCATAATGAGGGATTTTCTCTTAAGCCCTGGGGCTTAGGACAGTGAGCAGGGAGGGGGCTGAGGGTGGCCTGGATGGGGGAGGTCAGATCCCACCCCTACCAGCAGTACCTCCATCACGTCCTTGATGATGGGGGTCCAGCGAGACAGCTGATAGGTGGGCTCTGAGCGCTCCCTCCGCTCCAGTCGGCTGGTGGTCCCAGAGCTCTACAGGTGGGGCGGGTGGGGTCGGTGGGGGAATTAGGGAGAAGGAGGCAGGTCACAGATGGGGCCTGTCGGGCTGGGGGAGGTTGCAGACAGAGCGAGGAAGGGAAAACAAGAGAGAGGAAGGAAGAAATACACAGGTGATGAAACCTAGATGAGACAAAGAAGAAGATCAGGACTGAGAGAGAGACGGGGACGGACGACAGAGGACGTAGAAACAGGGGAGCTGAGAGGCGGTGGACAGGGCGACAGGCGGGGGCCCGGGAGAGGGGCAGAGGACAGGCACTGGGAGAACATGAGAGGCACCCGCAGTCGAGCAGCAGCAGAGGGCAAGGTCGAGGGCGGAGGCACGTGCCGAGAGCCGAGCCCAGGAAGCTGCTGTGTGTGTTCCGGCTGGACTGGTGGCCCTGAGGCCTCCGGGAGCCCAGGGTCACCCCCGTGCCCCGTGCTGGGGACCCAGCTATCGGCCTGTGGGACTTGGACTGCATGCCCCACACGGCAGCACCACTAGGATTCGGGCTCCATGCCTCGTAGGCCCCACTTCTCCTGTGACTCTCAGACTGGGAACAGCCCTGCTGCCCCCCCACCCCCAGACCCTACTCAGGGCTCCCTGTGCTCCAAGAACCACAGCACGCCTGGTGTGTCCCCGCCCTGGTAATGTGCCCTCTGACCCCAGTCACTCCCCTCTGACTCAGTGTCCTCTCCCTGCCCAGCGTACCCCGGGGTTGGTGACAGTGCCCCCCAGCTGCTCCAGGTTCCTGATGAGGTTGCTGTACGCCTGCACATTGGCGTGCTGAATCAGCTTGGCCAGGTTCTCCTCGCTCACACCTGGAGGCGGCCAGAAGGCGGGGCTTTTGTGGAGGCTCACAGGGTGGTGGTGGGCAAGGGGGAGGGTACAGAGGTAGCCACGCAGGCTTCTGGGTTGAGGGGCTTGGGGTGGGGGCATCCAGCAGTCGAGACACCCTAGGGACCGGGGGAACCACCTACGCTCACAGAGAGGGCGGATTCCTCATGTTAGAACTCTGGATGGGAATCCCAGAGGCGGTGATAGATTGGGGGAGCCTCTGGAATCAGCTGAGGGGGCCAAATTTGGAGGAGTCCTAAAAATAGATTCAGAGGGTCTCCATGCCAATGGAGGCCAATGGAGGGTGGCCCAAGGTCCAGAGGGGTATCTGTGGGGTTTGGCATACCTGGTGTGTGGGGGCATCTGTGGGAGTGAAAGCCTCCCACAGTCACCGGAGACCGGAGTGAATGATGGTATACCAACCTCCTCCCCCCTTCAACTCCAGGCCCCCTACCTACCATTCCGTAGCAGGATGTAGAGCAACAGAACCCGGATCTTGTCGTAGGCTGGCACAGCGGCGTCCAGCAGCACCGGTACAATCAGCTTCATGGCGTCCTTGATCTTCTCGCCCTCTGCGTCTGAGCCCATGGCTAAGTCCTGGGGCAACATGGGGGTTAGCCACCACGTTGGGGGACGGGGCAGGGGAGGGACGTCCCCATGGGCCTCGGCAAGACCTCTGGGCTTCATTTTGCTCTACCAGTCTCTGAAGGTTCTACACCTGTTCGCCATGAGGCCCCACCCCTCACACAGGCCCCTCCTAGCCATAGGCTTCACCCTCTCCGAGGTTCAGCCTCTTCCCCTTCAGGCCACATCCCTCGCACAGGCCACACCTCTCTATAGGCCCCACATTTCCAATGGTCTGTGTGTTAATTCAGAAAAGGTAATGGCAACTCACTCCAGTACTCTTGCCTGGAGAATCCCATGGATGGAGGAGCCTCGTAGGCTACAGTCCATGGGGTCACTAAGAGTTGGACACGACTGAGCGACTTCACTTTCACTTTTCACTTTCATGCATTGGAGAAGGAAATGGCAACCCACTCCAGTGTTCTTGCCTGGAGAATCCCAGGGATGGGGGAGCCTGGTGGGCTGCCATCTATGGGGTCGCACAGAGTCAGACACGACTGACGCGACTTAGCAGCAGCAGCAGCGTGTTAATTGCTCAGTGGTGTCGGACTCTTTGTAACCCCATAGTCTGTAGACCACCAGGCTCCTCTGTCCATAGAATTCTCCAGGCAAGAATACTGGAGTGGGTTGCCATTTCCTTCTCCAGGGGGATCTTCCTGACCCAGGGATCAAACCTGGGTCTCCCTCATTGCAGGCAGATTACCGTCTGAGCTCCTTAGGCCTGCCTTCCCCACAAGAAACTGCCTCTCCAAGGGGCTGGCCCCCACAGGCCCCACGCCCACACTCCAAGTCTCCTCTCCACAGATCCCACCCCTCACACAGGCCATACCTCTCCAGAGGCCCCAGCCCTTACCCAGGTCCTGCCTTTTTCCAGGCCGGGCCACCACCCACAAGCCACAGACTGCCCCAGAAATGCCTCTCCACAGGCCCTGCCCCACGACTCCCAGCCCAGCCCATACAGACCCCACCCCTGCCCAGGGCCCACCCACCTGCTCCACGCTGCACAGCTTCTCCACGCAGCCCTTGAAATGCTTCATGCAGTCATCGGCTAAATGCAGGTGCGTCGAGTACTGCAGGGTAGGTGTGGGAATCGGGGGTAACACTCAGTTAGGGTGCAGACGGGGTGACAGTTGGAGGCGGCAGGTTCCTGGTCCCCGCTTACCGCTCACCTTGTTCAGCTCCTTCTGGTACTGTGGCATCTTTTTCAGGATATGGGACAGGTCTTTGATGTCGGCCTGGGAACAAGGCTGAGCGTGAGGCCAGGCCCTGCCTATCCAAGGCCCCCAATCCAGGTTAGGGCTCCAGACTGAGGCCCCACCCCTCCCAAGTGGCCCACCCTGCCCCGGGCCTGCACCCTACACCCTACAGCCTACCTTGTCTGTGGTCAGCCTCTTGCTCTCACAGAAATTCTTTAGGAGCTCCGTGACCTTCCTGGCGGTGAGAGTGGGCAGCGGTAGGTTGGGGACTGGTGCCAAGATGGTCATTTGAGGGCAGAGCTGGGGGGTGGGGGAGTCACATGGCCCGGGGATGCCAGCCAGGGGACACAGGCCCACACTGGAGAGGCGTGGGGAGGCCAGCAGAGGGGTGTGGCTTGTTGACAGGCATTCATGGAGTACAGGTCCACAAGGGGATGAAGGAGTGGGGACTGCGTGCCAGAGGGCCCACAACCCCAGTGCCCACCACGAGCACACACACGCACACACGTACTTGGACACGTCCGCGATGTGCATGTGCCGAAGCTCCACCCACAGGTCATCATCCTCGTCCAGCAGCACCGCCTTCTCCCGGGCCTCACTGAGCCCGGTGGTCTCGTACCTGGGAAAACCAGAGACATGAAGGTCGCAAGCACTCGCTGAAGACCAGGGACCCAGGCCTGCAGCGATGGCAGGGGTGAGTTCCAGGGTCTGCCCACCTGTAGGTGTCCTGCTCGATGTCCAGCAGGTCGTAGGCCATGGCCTGGAAGGTGAGCTCATGCAGCAGTGGGGACACGGGGTCGGCCGCCCGGTCCATGATGAGCAGCTGCGAGCGAGTCTTCTCAGGGCCCTGGGGTGCAAGGGGTGGGCAGGGGGATGAAGCCCTTGACCCTGACCCTGGCTGGGGCCTCCCTCCACCTCCCCAGAAAGCCCCTCACCTCGCCCAGGTTGGGAGTGTCTGCCTTAAAGGCGTTCAGCTTGGCTAGGACGGCGTGGGCCAGCTGTGCCGTGTCCTCTGGGCCCCTGCAGGTGGGGTGGGCAGACACGGGGTGGGTGCCTCAGGGTGTGGGGTTGGGGAGGGCCAGTCAGCACAGACTGGGAGTCAGGGATGGGGTTAGGGATGGGAGTCAGGGGTCAGGGTGAGGTCTGGAGCTGGGAGAGAGGTGCAAGGTTGGAAGCAGGATGGGGTCAAGGTCAGGGCGGCATCTGGCTGGGGACCCACCTGCGGTAGCGGATGGCCGGGTACTCTTGCAGTGTGGCGCACAGGGTGGCGATCTGCTGGGCCAGCACCTCCAGCTGCCGCGCTCGCTCGCCCGCCCGGAAGGGGCAGTAGAGGTTGTAGGTGCTGTGGGGGGCATCCAGGGAGAACACCTGCGAGAGCACAGAGCCGCCACCACTGGAGGTGCGCCCCTGCCCAACTCCAGCCGCGGCCATGTGCCACTCCCCGGGGCTTCCTCTGGTCTCTGGAGCCTGCTTTGCAGGCCTGGGGGAGCCCCCTAACTACTGTTTTCTGGAATACCGCAGCCCCCTCCGCCTTGGGTGGGAAGACAGAGCGGTGAGCTGTATGCTGCCCCCTGCTATTGCCCAGGGAGACAGAACTCCAGGTGACTCCCACTAAGAGCTCATTCCACCGGTTGTTAGCTGCTTTCCTTTCTGATTCAGCACCCCCTTTACTTATCGCCTTGCCTATTTCCGAGGGAACCTGGGATATTTGGTGACGAAGCCCCACTTCCTACCCAGAACTAGGCTGGGCTATACCTGAGCTTCGTAGGGGAGGAAAGCAAGGTGGATCTCTTTCAGCGTCTTCACCACCTTTGCCAGACGGGAACGACCCAGCTCGCTGAACAGGGGCTCAGGGCAGGCTGGGAATGGGCAAGATGGGGCATCAGGCCAGGGCAGCCCTCACACCCCCTTACCCTGACCCCCACACCGCACCCCTACCCGGCTCTCCTCACTCACTGTCGGTGAAGAAGACGTGTGCTGCTTTGTAGGTGAAGGTCGGGGTCCCCCGGAAATCTGCGATCAGGGCCTGTACCGACTGGGGAAGGCGGATCACTCTCCAGGCTTGGCCCAGTACCCTTAGACAGACCATCCCCTGACCCAACCTCCCAGCCACTGCCTGCTCCTCAGACACATACAGACATGCATGCCGGCACACACGCATGCGCACACACACCCACTATCATAGGCACCTTCTCCGTGGGGCTCAGCAGATAAATAGCCTCCAGGCTGGGGATGGGTTCTCGCCTTTTGTTGATGTCCTCCACAACTAGTAGGAACAGAGAAAGGGGACACGTGTGGATGGCACTGGGGCCAGGGCACATGCAGAGTCGCACACTCAGGGAGCTGGACACTTGGGGTGCAGAGGCAGCAGGGGATATGCACACTCCCTGAGGGTCCTGAGCTTCAGGGGACACATCCATGGATCACAAGAGCTACATGGGCAGGGCTCTGCACATGCAGGATCACACAGTCATCGCCTCCTGGGGATCGACCTTAGAAAGTTACACATTCTCGGGGTCACATGCTGAGAGCTCCACACAAAGGGGTTGCACAGCTGGGGAGGCTGACCCCTTAGGGGTTGCAGCTGGGGAGCCCCTTGCGTGGGAAGCCTGCCTATCTAGGGGTTGCCATATCAGGGCTGTCTGTACAGGAAACTGCATTCTTGGAAGTCCTGGACAATTTCAGGGGACCCAAACTCTGGTCCCAGCTGGGAAGCCTGGGGTTGGGGCAGCCACTCACTGGTGATGCCCTCGGCCAAGATGTCTGACATCTTGCAGCAGGACGACAAGATGCGCATGCTCGGGTGGTCCATGATGAGCACCTGTCCAGATGGATGGAATGGACAGAAAAGAGGGTGGGAGAGGCTGAAGCTGTCCCTGAGGAGGGGCTAGAGCCACGGGCAAGTCTGTCAGCTTCATGAGCTGATTGAACAAGAGGACCCAGGACCCCACCCAAGCCCATCCCAGACCCACCCACGTGACCTCTGTGGACCAGCAGCCTCCTCAGGGAGCTGGAGGGGGGCTGTCCCACATTCAGGGCCCTGACATGGGTTTAGACAAGGCATTCTATCTCGCCCCTACCTTCCACTCCCCATCTTTCTTGACGCTCCGAATGACTCCACTCAAAATTTCTGCAGGGAAATGAGGGGCGGGCTCAGAATGTGGGGTCCTCTGGCCCCACGGTGCCCCCCAACATTCTGGGTCCTGGGCTGGACTTCCATTGGAACTCCATTTACTCGTCCCCCTCAGTCCTTTGAGGTAGCTCCTGGTCACCCCCAAATTATAGTCAGGGCCACTGAGGTTCAGAGAGGAGAAGTAAGTTGCCTAAGGACCCTCAGCACCTAAGTGGCAAGTGCCTGGAGCATAAGTAGTAGATAAATATGCTTTAGATAAACGAATAACTCGAAAGCCACGACTCACATAACAGGTCTACCTGCCTCCAGAACTGGGCTCTCCATCCCCCTATCTACTGGAGTACTCCTGGCATGTAGATTTCAGCCACACCCTCATTCCACCTCCATCGTTTACCCTGAACCAGAACGCAGGACCCCTGGATCCCTGTCTGAAACATGCGTGGCTGTGGTTATCCCATTACCCAATATCCAGCCTCAGTTTCCTCATTTGTAAGATGGAATCAGTGACTCTCCTGTGTCTCCATCAACCCCTTCATAGGAGGAGGCCCCTTTTTCAGTTGGGGTCTGGGGAGTTTGAGCCACACTCGGCTCTGCCTAGCGGAGGGAGTGGGCAAAAGTGCCAGGGCGGCCCCGGCCAGCGAGAGTGTCTTGTCCACTGTTATCAGCACTGCCAGGGCGGAAGGAGACTCTGAGGCCGGAACTACCGGAGGTGGGGGAGGGGACGACCTCCAGTCCCCCCGCGCCATCCCCCCACCGCCCAAGAACCCGGCCCGGGAGGCCTGGATGCCAGGGTACCCAGGCTACAAGGGACTCTTGGGGGCCGGGCAAAGAGTAAGGCGTCCCCCGCCCTTGGATCTGCATTGGAACCTGGACGCGCATCCTGAGCACTCTGACCAGCTGGGGTCGCTGACCAGCGCACCCAGGCCCGGCCGCGGTCCGCACCATGGGGCCCCAAGAGTCCAGCCCGCCGAACTTTGCCAGGTTCAGAGACCCGGGAGCCTGGCTGTCCAGCGGTGCCCTCCCCACGCCCATTCTCTAGGGGGTCCAGAAGTCCATACCCAGCGCCTGTCTATGCCACCCTTAGTCTGATTCCTTTGGGTCCCCGCAGTTTAGTCTCCCAACTTTGTTCCGCTCCTTCAAGGGAGAGCCAAGTCCCCGCCCACCCCCTCGAGGGTCAGGTGCTCGACGCCCTGCCAGGTCCCCAACTCCCCGCCGCTAGACTCCCAGAGTCCGTGCGCCCCCGGCCCCCCGCCCCCAGGGGGCGGCACTCACTTTCTCCTACCACCGCCTTCAGCCCTGAGGGCGCCATCTTTCCCTAGGGGCGCCGCCGCTTCCGGGTCTGTCCCAAGGTGGGGGCGTGGCTCCGCGCGTCATCCACGTGGACCCCGCCCCGCGGGTCCGGGACACGCCCCCTGCCCACCTGGCCCCGCCCCTCCACCCGTTCTCAGAGAAGTTGTGTTCCCTGCTGAAATGACAGGCGAAAGTGTCCCAGCAGAGATCTTTAAAGTCGCCGGAGGAGCACGGCCCGACGACACGTTCATAGACGTGAGCTCAGACACACTTCCTTAGCTTGTGGGCAGCGAGAAAGCGGGATCGCAAGGCAATAATAACCCCTTTATCTTCCCCAGGCATAGTTCCACCCTGGCAGAAATTTCTCCCCTGTGTCTAGAGGATACTGTGTATGCCTACCTGGAGCTACGGGACCACAAACCCGTGATCCAGTTACCTTCTGTTCCCGAGTTTAGTAGCAGCAATGGGCTTGGGCAACACTTGATAAGGAGGCCTGGGGGGAAGGTTGGAGCTAAGCCAGCAATTATTGGGTGCTAGGTTCTCAGTCGGGGCTTCTCTGGTGGCTCAGATGATAAAGAATCTGCCTGCAATGCAGGGGTTTGAAGATCTTCCCTGGGTCGGGAAGATCTCCTGAAGAAGGAAATAGCAAACCCACTCCAGCATTCTTGCCTGGAGAATTCCACAGACAGAGGAGCCTGGCGGGCTACAGTCCATGGGATCACAGAGTCTGACACGACTGAGCAGCTAACATGCATACACAGGTTCTCAGTCTACCCTGCAGAGGCCCTGATGGGCAGTGGAGGTTGGACAATGAAACTAGCTCGGACTGACCCTTGTCCAAGGCCCGGTGATGGATAGGCCTATTGCAGTCTGAAGCACGAGTCGGTCCCAGGAGGTATGCTAGTCACAGACTTGCTGATGCACACGTGAACTCAGTGGCATGTTCAGCCGCTTGCACACATACATACACACACATCTCAATTTACAATCGACTTAAAGTATCAGGGCCTGCCCTGGCTGTGTGCCAGACAAGGGCTGACACCTTATCACACAGCAGGCACAGTCCAGCCATCACCTTCTCCTTTCGATGAGGATTTAAGGTGTGTGACACTCATGTGTGGATGCAGACTCCTGAGCTGGCTCAGTCCTGAACGCATGCTTTTATCTGGCCATGTTTTTTTAAAGAGTTTAGCCGAGTGCCATGCCCTCTGCTACTTTCACAGGACGGGCATGGGACCGACCATAATGAGTAAGACCAGAAAGCCTGCCAGGCACACTTAAAGTTGAATGGAGGAGGAGGGGAGGGAAAATGATCAATCATGCTTTAAGGAAAGAAAGTGATATGATAGCAAATTTGGGGGTGGAGTGCGGGCACTCTATTGGGGGTGGTGCCAGAGGGGTATCCTGAGGGGGTGATCTTTTAACCCTGAGTGATATTAGGGAGCAGCCGTGCATAGAGAAGCAGGAGGTGAGATTGGAGGAGTAGCTGGAGTGAGATGAGGGTGGGGATGCCCCCCTCCCCGACAGAAGCTGAGGTTGGAGGGGCCACAGAGACCAGACCCCAGTGGGACATGGCAGGACTAACCTAGCCCAATCTGCATGGGATTGAGAGGTTTTCGGGACCCAGGGCTTTCAGTGATAAAACTGGGACAGTCCTGGCCAAACCAGGAGGGCTGGCCTGTCTACAAAGGAGCTTGGGTTTTTCTTTTTTCTTTTGTTTCTCTCTCATCTTCTCTCTCTCCCCCTCTCTACCATCCTTTTTTCCCCCCTTTTTGTTTCTTAGCTTTATTACAATATAATTAACATACAATTTAACCACAGAGAAGGGACAATCAATGGCTTTTGCCATATTCACGGTTGTGTATTCATTACCTGTCAATTTAGTTTACTGAAGTAGAGTTGATTTACAATGTCAGTTTCTACTTTACAGCAAATGATTCAGATATACATGCACGTTCTTTTTCATATTCTTTTCCATTATGGTTTATCACAGGATATTAAATACAGTTTTGTGCTATACTCTATATAGAAGTTTGCATTTGCTAACCCCAAACTCTTAGCCCACCCCTCCTCCACCCCTCCTTGCATGTGACCACCACAAGTCTCTTTTCTATGTCTGTTAGTCTGTTTCTGCTATGTAAATAATTTGTGTTGTATTTTAGATTCCGTACATGAGTGAAATCAGGTGCTGTTTCTCTTTCTCTTTCTAACTTACTTCACCTAGTATAATAATCTCTGGGTCCATGTTGCTACAGATGGCATTATTTCATTCTTTTTAATGGTTGAGTAATATTCCACTGTGTATGCGCGCCACATCTTTATCCATCCATCTGTTGATTCTCCATCTGTTACCCATTCATCTGTTGCTTCTGTGTCTTAGCTCTTGTGAATAGTGCTGCAGTGAACACTAGGGTGCATGTATCTTTACAAATTACAGTTTTGTGCAGATGTATGCCTAAAAGTGGGATTGCTGGATCATATGGTAGCTCCATTTTTAGTTTTTTGAGGAACCTCCAATACTGTTCTCCATAGTGACTGCACTCTCTTACATACCCACCCACAGTGTAGGATGGTTCCCTTTCCTCCACATCCTCTCCAGCATTTATAAGATTTTAAAATGATGGCCATCCTGACCGGCATCACCAGTCAAGTTTAGAACATCTCCACGATCTCATGGTATTCAGGTTTTCTCCTGAGGACAATGGGGGCCAAGGGAGAGTTCTGAGTGGGGGAGGGAGGAGACCCCTGTGGTTCCTGGGAGGAAGGATGGATTGTAGGGGCAATGGGGAGGGGAGAGGGAGCTGGAAAACCCGGAAGAAGCTGGGACCACCTCTAGCATCTGTCTGTCCTCTGGTGGTGAGACTCTGTAGGGTCTGGCTTCACTCTATCAGGTGAGGATAATTGTCTACTGCTGCTATGGGCTCAAGGGTGTGCTAACCACCCCCTTGAAGAAAAAAAAAAAGTACGTTACAGCCCTCACTCCCAGCACCTTAGGATGTGCTGTTTTGGATATATGGTTTTTGCAGGTGCAGTTAGTAAAAGATGAAGTTGTAGGGTGAGTCCCCAAAGCAGTGTAGCTAGCGTCCATGTGTTAGGACAGCCGCGTGAAAACAAGTACATGATGGGGATGTCTGTGATGACAAAGGCAGGGACTGAAGTCCTGCAGCGACAAGCCACAGGACACTAAGGACTGCCGGCAGCCACTCGAACCCAGGGAGAGGCAAGGAAAGATTCTCTCCTCTGCATGGCCCTGCCAACACCTGGATTTTGGACTTCTGGCCTCCAGAACTGTATGACAATAAATGTCTGCTGCTCTAAGCTGCCTCGTTTGGCACACTTCATTAAGGCGCCTGGGAACTAATACGTCTGCGGAGGAGGAGGACAGCACTTTGGCATTTGGGATCATGGGGCCACGGGGAGGATGTGGACAGGGGCTCCAGAGGGCAGTGGGCTGTCTGGGGAGGAGGACCAAGCTTTACAATCTGGCAGAAGTGGTCATGGTGCAGCCCCTTTATCCTGCGAAGAAACTTTAACTGGTTTCCAGAAAGACATCCTGGGGAGGGGGTGGGGTGCACATGGAGTCCTCCCAACCCCTCTCCCGGGGCACTGATGGGGAGCTGCTCAGGGGAGGGGAGGGGGTTTCCTTCTTGCCTCCCTCGCCAGGACTCTAGCCTCTCATTCCTAATTGGGACTGGGAGAGGGGGGGTCAAATGGGAGGAGACAGGCCAATTTGGCATTGGTGATGGGGAGACAAGTGCTCCCATAAATTCCAGTTTTGGGGGGCATGGGGTGGGGACAACCAGGCCTGCGGACAGTAGTAGAAGGGATGGCCAGGAGACAGAGGTGGAGCCAGGCTAGCTGGTGGTGGCTCAGGTGTCCTTGAGCTTCCTCTCCTCCCACCACCTGTGGATGGCAACTGCCTTTCCAGCAAATACGGGTGGGCAAGGTGGATGCAGATCTCACCTGAGCTGTCCCATGGTCCAGTCCTCTCCCAAGGGGGTCCAGTCAGCTCAAGCTCTCCACTGCGGAGACCCTGCACTCCACCTGAGTCCTTGAGGCCCAGCAGGTCCTAAACCCAGGTCACCCTGCCTCCTGCCCCCACAGCAGCCCCAGCCTCACGCTGCAAAAACAATTATCTGGATCATCTTTATGGGGCTTAAGCTTGGGTGGGAGCAGATGGGGCATGAGCTGGGGATTTGGGGCTGGGTATCCACTACACACCCCCCCCCCAATATCCCAGTCTCTTAAAAAGCCTTCTCTGGTCTGGGACCGGGGCAGAGGCCAGCAGAAGGTGGACGGGATCCAGGGGAGGGCAGCAGGGACAACGATGGACCAGGAAGAGGAGAATGTGGGCTCTGCCTGCAACAAGGTGAGCAGGCCCCACCCTCCCACCCCCCACTCAAGGGCCTGTGAATGACAAGACTAATTCATTTGTAGGGCACCTAATTAGCAAGGAGTCTTCTGGGACCCCTGACCCAGTTGCCACCTAAGAAGGTGCAGGAGGGCACTTGAGGCTCTGAGTGCCTAGTCCAGCCCCCAGTGAGGTCAGGGCTCTCAGTGATGACCCTATGGGGGAAGGAGGTTGGGATAAGGGAGCAGCCCCCGGGACGGTCCCCTGGCTAGTGTCCCAGTCCCGGGCCGCCCTGCAGTCAGGCCCCTATGTAGGACGTCAGCCCTCTCTCGGGGCAGTGCTGCAGTCACGTGACACTGCTGGTGGGGCCCCTGGGGCAGGGGCCAGGGTGAGATTGAGAAGGAGACTCATGTCTCATTTGGAGCAGCTCTGCAAAGCAGCACATCGGCGGGGACCATGGTGAGAACCACGGAGAAGCTCAGGGCGGGCCTGGGAGCCAAGTGGAAGCTGGCTGGCTGCGTTGACAGGTCTCCTGGTTGAGGCCGGCTGGACTGAGCATATCTGTTCCCCAGGCTGGCTCCCCAGACCAGGAGGGCTTCTTCAACCTGCTGAGCCACGTGCAGGGCGGCCGGATGGAGGAGCAGCGCTGCTCGCTGCAGGCGGGGCCGGGCCCAGCCTCTGACAGCCGTGAGAGTGGGCAGCAGGGTGTGCAGAAGTGGCTGTGATGTGGGTGGCCGGGCATGAAGGGGGCAAGTGGCCACCTGGGGGGCCTGCGGGCAAGAGTCTGAGAAAGTGAGCTGGTGACTGGGGACAGAGATGCCCACGGGTTGGGGGCAGATACCAGCATGCTTCTTGGAGGATGTGAGTGGGGGGTGGCAGGGTGGGCTGGGGGGCTCCAGCTGGGCTGTCTGAGCTCCCCACGGCCTTGGCTCCACGCAGAGAGCGCCCCTGCACCCGAGATGGACAGCCTCATGGACATGCTGGCCAATACCCAGGGCCGCCGCATGGATGACCAGCGAGTGACGGTCAGCGCCCTGCCTGGCTTCCAGCCTTTGGGCCCCAAGGTAGGTGATGTTCTGTCTGGGCTGAGGAGAGACCGACCAGGCTGAGGTCTTTAACCCTGCCTTCCACCCCCAGCCAGGAGCGCAAGGGGCCCCACCCCCACCTCTGTCCGTCCATTGTCTGGTCGGTGCACTCATCCTGAGTCCCTGCCAGTCACAAGACCCCGGTGGATCCAATACCCCAGTTCAGAGGGAGGGCAGAGGCCCAGACAGGGCTGAAAAGGGATCGAGGTCATGTCTGGGGCATGTTCAAGTCAGAGACATGGCGGGAACTCACAGCTCCTGAGCCCGAGTGTCTGAGAGCTGAGGAGGTGACAGAGCATAGACCCCTTCCTGGGAAGGCACCCCGAGGGTGGAAGACAGGTGAGCTTGTGCACAGGATGCATCCAGACCCCCACATGTCCACATCACACATACTTGCCCACAGCTTGGGTTCTGATCAGGACCCCAGTGAGGCCCCCAAAACCCACCAGCCCCAAAATACCACCCTTAATGTTGAGTAACTGAGGAGCACAGAGGCTCAGGGACGGTGGCAGCAGGTAACGGGAGGGGGGAGGTGTGACCCAGTTGCCATCTGCCGCCTCCCTCCAGTGTCTGCGTCCCCCTCTGGTTGGCACTACCCTCGGCCCCTCTCTCTGGTTGACCCCTTTGTATCAACAGGATGGAGTGCAGAAACGAGCTGGGACCCTCAGTCCCCAACCCCTCCTCACCCCCCAGGACCCAGCTGCTCTCAGCTTCCGTCGGAACAGCAGCCCCCAGCCCCAGACACAAGCCCCCTGAGGGCCTGAGGTGTCCTGGGCCCCACTTGGCCCCTGAGAACCGACAATAAAGCACTTCCATGAGCAACAAAGAACCGTGTGTGTGTTATTCTGCGAAGCAGGCTGGAAATCCGGCACGTAGAGGCCTCAGGGACTCTGCTGGGCAGCCCGAAGGAGTTTCTCCTCCCGCTGCTTCCGTATCCTCTCTTTGAATTCTTCTAGCTCCCGGCGCTGGGGAGGTGAGATGGGAAGGAAGGAGAGGCAAATGCACCTCAGGGCCTGGATCTTGTTCCCAGCCCACCTCCCCTTAACCCCCCAGACCGTGGCTTCAGAGTTCCTGTCTACAATGAAGCCTGTGCCAATTACAACCCCAGATTAGCTTCGACCTTCAGGGAGTTCCCTGATAGCTCAGTTGGTAAAGAATCCACCTGCAATGCAGGATACCCCAGTTCAATTCCTGGGTTGGGAAGATCTGCTGGAGAGGGGATAGGCTACCCACTCCAGTATTCTTGGGCTTCCCTTGTGGCTCAGGTGGTAAAGAATCCGTCTGCAATACAGGAGACCTGGGTTTGATCCCTGGGTTGCGAAGATCCCCTGGAGAAGGGAAAGGCTACCTACTCCAGTATTCTGGCTCAGCGAATTCCATGGATTGTAGAGTCCATGGGGTCCGCAAAGAGTCAGACACGACTGAGCGACTTTCACTTTCACTTTCAGGGAGAGGGCAGTTAAGGAAATCATATGTCCCTCCACTCTAGGTTCCCTGCCCACGACTGAGGGTCCCATCATGGCCACAGGAATCCAGGCCCCTCCCCCCTCCGGTGGGAGGAAAATTACATGCTTACCTGGTCCTCCTTCTCAGGGGGCCACAGCTCCCTCTGTAGGGACAAAGTCATAGATGGAGTCACAAGCCAAAAGCCTCCAGAGCCCCGCATCCAGGGCGGGGTCGGCTCAGGGGAGGCTGACCCTGCTCCCTCATACCCTTCCCCACCCCTTGGAATGAACTGATGCCCACCTTGCGCTGTATGACATAGTCCTCAAACCACTCGGCCTGATTGGCAATCCAGAACATAGCCACAGGGAAGGTGAGGTAGATGGTCATCTGGAAGGGAAGGGGAGGGATGAGTAGTCAGGAATTACCATCCCCGCCTCCACCCCTACTGTACAGCGGCTGCTCAGAGTCGGGAAAACCATCCTCTGGCCGAGACCAGAGGTGTTTCCTCAGGACCCTCCAGAACCCCAAAACTCCCAGCAAGGGTGCAGAAGTCACACACCTTGAAGTCTAGTCCCCAGAATCCAAGAGTCACCCCCCACCTCGAAAGCCCCCTCCGAGTCTAAAAGACTCTTTCTCAAAGAAAGACAGACATATTGGCCCCGGGGCAGAAGAACTCGTACAATAAAGGCATCTCTCTGAGACCTCAAACCACCCCCAGCGAGATTCCAGAGCGCCCTCAGACCCAGAACTCATTCTTCGGAGTCTAGGAGTCGGTCTAGGAGAAAGACGCACACCCACTGTAAACCAGAGAGCTCCGCCAGAGCCTGAAGTCTTCCTTCTTAGAGCCTCCTTCCCAGGTCACATCTCTCAGAGGGCTTTCCTCACACCTGCCCTCCCAGAGCCCCCAACCCAGAGCCCCCAACCCAGAGCCCCCTCCTCTACGTCTCCAACTGTAAAGGTCCCTTTCAAATCAATGGAGCTTTCGCCCCAGAGCCCCTCTCTCGGAGGCCTCCCTTTTGAGCCTTCTCCTCATCCAGGAAGAACCCCGCGCCCAGCCTTCCGACCGCTCCATTGCTCACTGACCCGAAACACCTCAAGCTTCACCCCCATGTTCCTCCTCTTAGGCTTCACAGCCGCTTCCGCCCAAAGCCAACAGCCCAACAAGACAGTAGGTCATTGGGAGTCGGCGGGCTCCACTGCTAAAGTTGATTGGTCCAAGTAGCTTCGTGATGACGTCATCTTAGAGCGCTCGCCTCTGCTTCCGGTAGCTGGGGTGGTCGAACGGAAAGTCAACAACACCTGGCGCATGATCGGGAAGAGTTCAGCCAATGGGAAATTAGTTTGGGTCGAGAGAGCAGGCCTTTAGGCCTAGACGTCATCATACCGCGACTCCTGTCCGTACCTGGAGAGCCTGGAAAATGGTGGTGATGGCGCGGCTCTCGAGGCCCGAGCGACCGGACCTTGTCTTCGTGAGTCCGCGGCGGGCCGGGGGTGGCATTCATAGGGGCACCGGGGGTTAGATACCTCAGGGGATTGGGGCTTGGCCACTTGGGGTATTTAGGCTAAAACTGTGCCGGTCTGAGAGCAGGAGGACCCTTACGGGCCGAAGACCGGCTCGTGATGTCTGGACCAGGCTGGTCAGGAGCAAAGATCTGGTGCCGGAGCCCAGGTGACCTCAGTAAAGAGCAAATGGTCGAAGTTAAGGGGCTGGCATCCCGGATCTGGGGCGGAAATGGGAGCGCGCGGGGTGTGGGCGGGAACGGAAATTCCTATAGCTAAACTTTGAGAGGCCTGGTGTTTGAAGTAAAAGTATGGTGACTAGTCCAGGTTTCATTGGTAAAATCTAAATGTTCCGGGTAACGGTCCAGGTCTGGTCCTGAGCGTTGTAGTTTCTGGGATAAAGGCATGGTGTCTGGACCGGGAGAGTCTTGGGAAAAGAAGTAAAGACCTGGTTATGTGGAGCTGAGTGGGCGACGGCCAGTAGAATCCTGGAGAGTCAGTCTTGGTGTTTGGAGTAGAGGCGTGGCATTTTCACTAGATTTATTCTTGATGTCTCGAGTTAAAGGCTAGGGAACTTGTCCATACCTTTCTTCCTGAGATAAGGATCTAGCTTCCAACTTCTGGGGGAGAGTTGAGCTAAACTGGCTGGTGGGAGCCTGAGATGCCAAAGGTCTGGTGTCTGGGGAGTCATGCTCTGAGGAGGTAAGACTTGGTGACTAGGGCGGAGGCCTAGCGTTGGACCAGAACCTTGGTGTCTGTAGAGTCTGGTGACCTGGGCCAGAAAGTGGATAGCTTGATTCGGAAGGCCAAGAGAGTGATATCTGGGTGATAGTTTCATGCCTGGCCTGGAACCCGGTGACCGAGGAGTCTGATAGTCTGGGTCACGTTGTAGGTCATCAGATTCTGAGAGGTAGAAATCTGGTCCATAGTCCTGGTATCCAGGTGACTGGGCTCCAGGGGTGAGCAGTGGCATTTGGGACCTGGGTCGGGGTCCCAGTAGGAGTGGTGCTGTGCGCAGGCTCTGAGAGCAGGTCTGTCCCTTCTCCACACCCCGGCCCTGGCAGGAGGAAGAGGACCTCCCCTATGAGGAGGAGATCATGCGGAACCAGTTCTCCGTCAAGTGCTGGCTCCGCTACATCGAGTTCAAGCAGGGGGCCCCCAAGCCCAGGCTCAATCAGCTGTATGAGCGGGCGCTCAAGCTGCTGCCCTGCAGGTGAGATTGGCAGCAGCTGCCCTGCCTGCCCCCGCCCCCTGCCCCACCCTATCTTATCCCATCACACCAGAACTGGCTAGTAGGTCCCAGGTCCCTCTTAGGTGTTGTGTCAGCGAGTAGACATCCCAGGAATTGCCGAGCACACCTTCCCTGATGTCCTGGCCATTCTCCCCAGGCCCCTGCTCCTAGCACTTGTCTCATAGGGCAGAGGGAAGGGTCCTGGGAGTCCATAAAAGCTGACCAGTCACTGCCCCTCCCTCCAACTCCCAGCTACAAACTCTGGTACCGCTACCTGAAGGCCCGCCGGGCGCAGGTGAAGCATCGCTGTGTGACCGACCCCGCCTATGAAGATGTCAACAACTGCCATGAGAGGGCCTTTGTGTTCATGCACAAGGTGGGGAGGGGGCATGGCTGGGCCAGGGAATGAGTAGGGAGGTGGGGCTCAGAGTCCATGGAGGTGGACAGAGCAGGGGTGGGAATTCTGTGACCTTTGTGCATGCCGGGCTGAGTGAGATTTAGTTCCAGGGCCACTGTGGTTCTGGGTCCTGCTGCAGGGGACATCCAGCATCCTGGGGCCCAGTGGTGAGGCTGGCAGCTCAGCCCCTCCTCTCCCTACCCCTCCAGATGCCCCGGCTGTGGCTGGATTACTGCCAGTTCCTAATGGACCAGGGACGTGTCACGCACACACGCCGAACTTTTGACCGGGCCCTCCGGGCATTGCCCATCACCCAGCACTCTCGTATTTGGCCCCTGTACCTGCGCTTCCTGCGCTCACACCCCCTGCCTGAGACTGCCGTGCGGGGCTACCGGCGCTTCCTCAAGGTGAGCCCCCTAAAAGGGCAAGATGGGGCCAGGTTCAGGCAGGTGGGCCAGTACCCTAGGTCAGGACTTTCCAAAAACGCGCTCACTGGGGGCACCGTCTGCCCTGACAGACAGGAAGTGGGAACATGGCTCGTGGAGACACACAGGGTTTTATTTGTGAGTTCTGTGTTCAATTTCCAGAGAGTTTGTGAGCAACCGCTCTACGTCAGGCATTGGGATACAGGTTCTGAGGATAGCGTGGCTAAGACAGTCCCTGCTTGCATGGAGTTTTCAGTCTCACCTGGCAGACAAATGCTTGTGACCTGACTGCGTAAACCAGAGTAAATCTGCAACCGTGAGAGGGCAGGGAACAGGAGATAAACACATAACAGGCAGGGCTGAGAGTCGAGGGGCAGATGGTATGGAGGCCTCCTGCGGTTTCCCCAGATTTATAGTCTCTAATGCATCGTGAAGTCCTTGGTGCAGTGCTGTTTTAGGTAGGGGGCTTATGATGAAAGCAAGGCCTGGTCTGTGCAGGCTGGACTGCTGGTGTCTAACCCAGACCAGCGAGGGCTGGACCTGGACTGGAGAGGGCTGGGGCTGAGACTGGAAGTGCAGCACTAGCTCCTGCCCAGGACAGTGGTGGGGGGCTGACCCGAGGTGGGGTGGCCCTGTGGCCCCACTGACGGCCGGTGGTGTGTGGGTGCCCAGCTGAGCCCCGAAAGCGCTGAGGAGTATATCGAGTACCTCAAGTCAAGCGACCGGCTGGACGAGGCGGCGCAGCGCCTGGCCACCGTGGTGAACGACGAGCGCTTCGTGTCGAAGGCCGGCAAGTCTAACTACCAGGTGGGCCCTGGGGTGCTGGCCGGGCGGGAGGGCCAGCCCCTTGGGGCCGCGGCTGACTTTCCCTCGCCCCGCAGCTGTGGCACGAGCTCTGTGACCTCATCTCCCAGAACCCTGACAAGGTGCAGTCTCTCAACGTGGACGCCATCATCCGCGGGGGCCTCACCCGCTTCACCGACCAGCTGGGCAAGCTCTGGTGCTCACTGGCCGACTACTACATCCGTAGCGGTCACTTCGAGAAGGTGCCTGGGCAGGCAGGGGTCTGGGAGCAGGGCGGGACCTCCCTCCAGCACTCAGCCTTTGGGGACACCTGTGGACGTGCATATGGGCAGGAAACACGTGCCAGTGTATTGCTAGTGCACACTTTTGCACGTGCTTTCCTTAAGGTGGGGCGAGGCAGACTGGCCCTGCCAGCGAGCGCACCCACCTTGAACCAGCGAGACCTAGTTTTCCTTGGTGGTAGCCTTGGACCTGTTTTAGCTTGGGTGTCCTCGTTTGCTGAAGTTTCCTGAGAATGAACTTTTGAGAGTGACAGTTGCCTTCCCACCTATTGGGACTCAGGCTGGAGTCGGGGTTTGGTGTGAGTTTGGTGTGAGGGTCCCTGCTGAGGTGCTGGTGTTGCCATCTGTTCACGTTGCTGCTCTCCTTGTGACAGTGGAGTGGCAAGCTTGGGGATGGGGGCCATGTGGGGGGGCTCTGAGAGGTCCCTGGAGGAGCTGGCTGAGGTTGCAAGGGAGGGGAGGGGGTGGGCCAGGGGCCATCAGAGCAAGAGGGTGGATTGGGGCCCAGAGGGGGCTGTGCAGGCCTGGGGGAAGAGGGAGCCCTGCAGGCCAAGAAGGGGCCGACTGTGTCCCGCTACAGGGAGCTGCCAGTTAGCCAGCCGTGAGCAGGACACAGGCCTGACCAGCTGTGCATTTTACAAAAATACAAAGACCCTTCAGGCTGACACTGAGTGGACCGCATAGGCCGGGGCCAGCAGCAAGAGACGGGCCAGGCAGGGGCAGAGTGATGGGGCCTCCCACCACTTTCCTTTCATACTACCCGTCCCCTCAGGGTTTGGGGGATGACTGGGAGAATGTGTGCTGGAAAGAGGGGTCAGACTGGTGTGAGGGGCACTTTGTAGCAACAGGTGAGCCCTCCGTGGCCTGCTGAGGTTCAGGTCCAGGCAGGGTGGTTGGTCCCCCCTTGGGTCCCATGGGGGCTGGGCCGCCATGTATCTCACTTGAGCCCCATGGTTACTACACGAGGAGCTGTCACGCTGTTTACTGATGAGGAGCCGAGGTCCCCAGATCATCTGGCAGAAGAGGGGAAGGGAGAGCTCCAACCATTGTTGGGTGCTGGCAGGGCTGGGCAGGCCCCAGGGAGTACCCTGCGGGGATTCTGATTTGGGACGGGTGCTCAGAGGCCGGTTCTGTCAGATGCCTAGGCTCTCTGTGGTGGGCACACACGCCTCTCCCCTGCACTTTCCTTACACCCTCCTCCCCCACTTCCCTTCCCTGCAGGCTCGGGACGTGTACGAGGAGGCCATCCGGACTGTGATGACCGTGCGGGACTTCACCCAGGTGTTCGACAGCTACGCCCAATTCGAAGAGAGTATGATCGCAGCGAAGATGGAGACCGCCTCGGAGCTGGGGAGGGAGGAGGAGGGTGAGCTGGGGGAGAGGAGTCCCTAGTGACTTGCTTGGGAGTGAGTGAGTCTTGGGGTCAGAGGACAGCAGCAGGGGAGTGTGAGTGGGTGGGTTGCTAGGACTGGGGACACTTTTAAATGGGGCTTGGGTTGAACGCTGGTGGGAAGGGAGAGCAAGGTAGACAGCGAGGTGGAGAGGGGGCCTGGGCCAGAGCTTGGCAGGGAAGGAGGGCTGGTGTGTGGGGGGGTGGGATTGAAGGGTTTCCATGGTAGCCTGGACCCTGCGCAAGTGTGGGTTCAGGGTGGCCCTGGGGCAGCTCGGGGAGGGAGTGCTCAGATGGACAGTGGGGGCGGGTGGGGCTAGGGACCGGCTGCGAGCAGGAGGTGCCCTGGGTAAGTGAACTGACGCCCTCCACCCTGCCCCGACTTCCCAGACGACGTAGACCTGGAGCTACGCCTGGCCCGCTTCGAACAGCTCATCAGCCGGCGGCCCCTGCTCCTCAACAGTGTCCTGCTGCGCCAGAACCCGCACCACGTGCACGAGTGGCACAAGCGTGTGGCCCTGCACCAGGGCCGCCCCCGGGAGGTGTGTGACGGCCCCGCCCCCAGCGCCTGTCTTCGCCCCGCCCTCCTCCGAGGCCCGCCCCTCCCCACCAGGTCCCCGCCCAGCCTGACCCAGCCCTTCCCGCACAGATCATCAATACGTACACGGAGGCTGTGCAGACGGTGGACCCCTTCAAGGCCACCGGCAAGCCCCACACGCTGTGGGTCGCATTTGCCAAGTTTTACGAGGACAACGGGCAGCTGGACGATGTGAGTGTGGGTGTCAATGTGAGTGTGGGTGTCGCGTATGGACGTCTTATGAGTCCTCTGCCCCACCCCTCTTGGTGGGCGGGGTCTCAGCCTGGCCTCTGCCTGCCCCGCAGGCCCGAGTCATCTTGGAGAAAGCCACCAAGGTGAGTTTCAAGCAGGTGGACGACCTGGCCAGTGTGTGGTGTGAGTGTGGCGAGCTGGAGCTCCGGCATGAGAACTATGATCAGGCCTTGCGACTTCTGCGGGTGAGCATAGGCCCGTGAGGGGTGGGATGGGCAGGTGAGGGGTGGGATAGGCGGGCTTGGGTGCTGCAGGGTGTGCAGTCAGGGTTCCGGACGCCCCCTGAGCACCTACCCCTGCTGTCCTTGCTCCTGCAGAAGGCGACAGCGCTGCCTGCCCGGCGCGCTGAGTACTTTGATGGCTCAGAGCCTGTGCAGAACCGTGTGTACAAGTCTCTGAAGGTGTGGTCCATGCTGGCCGACCTGGAGGAGAGCCTCGGCACCTTCCAGGTGAGTCCCTGGAACGGGGTGGGTGGGATTGCACCTTGCAGCGGAGTCCCTGGGATGGGGTGGGGGAATGGGAAGCGTTCCCTGGGGAGAGGAAGGGGGCTGACTCCACCCCCGGGGTATGCCGCCCTGTCCCCGCTCCGCAGTCCACCAAGGCAGTGTATGACCGCATCCTGGACCTGCGCATCGCCACGCCTCAGATCGTCATTAACTACGCTATGTTCCTGGAGGAGCACAAGTACTTTGAGGAGAGCTTCAAGGTACGGGGGTCCCCACCCAGGTGTCAGGGACACTGTGTTCGTGTGCTCAGGCCACCCCACAAGGTGGAGGCTTAACCACCCACTGGGCGGCTTAACCCACAGAGGTGCGTTTTTTTCGTCGTGGAGGCCTGAAGTCTGAGATCAAGGTGTGGGCAGGGCCGTTTCCCTCCGAGAGCCCCCTCCCTCTGGCTTGCAGAGCTCGCCTCTCCGTGGTGTTCTGGCGTGGCTACCTCTGCTCTCATGAGGATGTCAGTTGTGTTGGAGTGAGGTCACCTTAGTCATCTCGTTTTAACTTGTGTTACATCTTGTAAAATTTTTTTCCAAACAGTCTTGCTCTGAGGTACTGGGAGCTAGGGTTTCGACTTGAATTTGGGGAGGGCACGGGGACACGGGGGGCTGTTGTACACACGTGAGTGCCGCCTCTGAGTGTCAGGCCTGCCCCTGCCTGTGTGACCTTTCTCCTCAGGCTTCAGTGTCTGTGGAGCTGAGGATCTACTCCCATTTTCAGCCGTAAAGTTGCTGAGTTACCTTAGTGAGTCCTAGTCCAGCTCTGTCTAGGGTCCTGGCAGCCTATAGAGGGAGACAGGCCACGCACTAGCCGCCAGGCTGGGTTTTGATTGTGTGATCACGGGGAGGAGCAGGAGGGAGAGGCAGGCAGGCCAGGGGCCCGCTGAATGAGCCAGAAGGGGACATGGGCGTGAGGGGTCCTCCTGCTGAGGGCTCACACACAGCACTCCCTTGGGCAGGCATACGAGCGCGGCATCTCGTTGTTCAAGTGGCCCAACGTGTCGGACATCTGGAGTACCTACCTGACAAAGTTCATTGCCCGCTACGGGGGCCGCAAGCTGGAGCGGGCACGCGACCTCTTTGAGCAGGCGCTGGATGGCTGCCCTCCCAAATATGCCAAGAGTAAGGGGGGCCAAATGGTCTTGGGGGGTGGGGACGCATCCCGGGCCCAACCGCTGACCTCTGACTCCACCTCCCTTCGTTCTGCCGCAGCGCTGTACCTGCTGTACGCGCAGCTGGAAGAAGAGTGGGGCCTGGCGCGACACGCCATGGCAGTGTATGAGCGTGCCACCAGGGCTGTGGAGCCCGCGCAGCAGTATGACATGTTCAACATCTACATCAAGCGGGCGGCTGAGATCTACGGGGTCACCCACACCCGCAGTATCTATCAGAAGGCCATTGAGGTGCCCGCGTGAGGGGGTGGAGGGCAAGGGGGGAAGAAGAGGGTCTTGCAGGCAGGGAATCTGAGTGAGCCTGTGTGTGTGTGGCAGAGGGCCGGCTCACTGCCCAGGGGCCAGCCTAGTGTGCAAAGAGGGGTGTGTGCACCCCCGCCCCCATCCCAGCCTCCCTGACCCGTCCCAACCCCACCAGGTGCTGTCTGATGAGCATGCCCGGGAGATGTGCCTGCGGTTTGCTGACATGGAGTGCAAGCTCGGGGAGATCGACCGCGCCCGGGCCATATACAGCTTCTGCTCGCAGATCTGCGACCCCCGGGTAGGGACGGTCCTGAGCCTGGGGAGGGATTGGGGGGTGGGAGGTTGTGGCCAAGCTGACCAGCTCACGTTCCTGCTACCCTCTCTGCAGACAACCGGGGCCTTCTGGCAAACGTGGAAGGACTTTGAGGTCCGGCATGGCAATGAGGACACCATCCGGGAGATGTTGCGGATCCGCCGCAGCGTGCAGGCCACGTACAACACACAGGTCAACTTCATGGCCTCGCAGATGCTCAAGGTGTCGGGCAGCGCCACGGGCACTGGTGAGCAAGCCCTTGCTGTGGGCGCTGGCCTCCCAGGTCAGAGCGTCAAGGTTCACCCTGTCCCCCATGCTTCAGGCTGGGAACTCCCTGGGGGACCGGGGCCTCAGGCTCACGTTGGGGGTGCCCAGCAGCACCCAGAGCAAACCAGGCATGGTCCGCACGGTGTCTGACCTCCCATTCCCTGCCCCCACCCCCAGTGTCCGACCTGGCCCCGGGGCAGAGCGGTATGGATGACATGAAACTGCTGGAGCAGCGTGCCGAGCAGTTGGCGGCAGAGGCGGAGCGGGACCAGCCCTCAAGGGCCCAGAGCAAGATCCTGTTTGTGAGGTGAGGGGGTCGCCCTGAGGCTGGGGCTCGGAGCCAGCCAGCTCTCAGGAGGGGAGGCACCGGGAGGTGGGGGGCCGCCGGGCCTGGCTGAGCAGTGTGGCCCCTGCCTGCCCCAGGAGTGACGCCTCCCGGGAGGAGCTGGCTGAGCTGGCCCAGCAGGCCAACCCAGAGGAGATTGAGCTGGGCGAGGACGAGGATGAGGATGAGATGGACCTGGAGCCCAACGGTGAGGGGCCAGTGGGCCAGGTAGGGTAGAGGGTGGGGGCGAGAACTGCTCCCAGAGAGTGACCAAGTCCTCCTCACACCCCACCCCCATCCAGAGGTGCGCCTGGAGCAGCAGAGCGTGCCAGCCGCTGTGTTCGGGAGCCTGAAGGAAGATTGACTCCTGCCCCTGCCCACTCTGCCTCTCCCCTCAATGAAGCTTGTGTTTGTACATCCTGGTCTGAGCCTCCTTCCTGCTTGCCCTCTCCTGCTGCCCAGGTGCCTGAGGGGTTTGCCAAGTCAGCGCTCCGCCCCCCTCCACCCCTGGATTGGCTCGTGTGGGAGGTGGGGCAGCTGGGCTCCAGGCCAGGGCAGGCACCTGCCCCACCCTCACCCCACCAAGCCAGTTCTGGACTCTGAGAGGCCAGTCTCTCTGCGGCCTGAGGGCCTGATCCTGGAGGGCCCTGCCCTGCTTCCCATCAGCAGGTAGACAGCACCCCACCTCGAACCCTTCCTCCCTGGGCGAGGGCGGCACCCCCCCACCCTTGGGAGGTGACTAGTCTGAGAGCTTTGGAGGCAGGCAGGCCCTGACCACCTCTGTGATCTTAGCAAGGCTATTCTCTACCTGGACAGCAGCCAGGAGCCAGGCCTCGGCCCTGGGCCACAGCCAGGGCGTGGTCCTTAGTCCTAAGCTCTGGGAAGCCATTATCGGGCTCTAAGCTATTAAAGGATTTGAAGCATTCAGGGACTTAATCAGATTTGTGCCCTTAACAGGCCAGGCAGACTGCTGTGGGACCGGCTGGTGGCAGGAGGTGACTGGGGATGCAGTCATGGGGACAGAGAAGCGAGTGAGCAGGTAGGCCTTCAGGAGGCGACTGTGCAGGATCAGGTGACCTTGGGGAGGCTGAGGTTCCCCACTTGAGCTTGTGACATAGCTCCTCCATCTGAGACATCCGGGGGCCACGCCCAGGTGCAACCTCAGACCTGGAGCTCCGATGAGAGAAACAGGACCCCCTGGCCCAGAGGCAGTCTAGAAACGTAGCCAGGCGGCTTGGGGAGAGAAGATCAAATTTAGCAGTTGGCCAAAGACCAAATGGCAGGAGGGGCTGATAATAACAGCCAGGCTGAGGAGGAAAATGAAGCCAGTGGGGGTGGGGAGGGCTGGCCGGAAGCCCCAGGTGCCCAGGAGTTCAGCGAAGAGGCAGCTGGGAAGCGGCCACGGGGCCCTGGCAGGGGAGTCATGCCAGAGCTTGGCAGGAGCTACACCAGAGCCATCGAAGGGGGCAGACAAGAGGCTGGAGCAGGATCAAGAGAGAACTGGGAGACAGGAAATGGTTGGCGAGTGTGGGAAACCCTCTCCTGCAGAGATGTCCCCAGACCCCCAGCCAGCCTCGGGGAGATGCCAGTAGTCTCCAGTAGTCTCACTCTCTTTAAATTACTTTATTCAAGAAGGTGAGGAGGACAGACAGTTGGGGGGGACTGAGCTGAGCCCTGAGTCCCTGAACCTCCCAGCTCAGCCCCCCACAGCAGGACGGGACAAAAAATAGGGGGTGGGGACTCCAGCCCCACCCAGATAAGGTCGGGGACAGACAGGACCCAGGAACACCGACTGTCTGTCCTCCGGGCTGGTCCCTGGAGGGGGCGGCAGTCGGAGTACACAGGGCCCGGCCTGCGGACCACCCAGGACGGGGCTATTTGGGGGTGCTGCTGCCCTTCTTGGGGGTGGTGGGCTTCTTGCTCTGCCAGAGGTGTCCCTGGATGGTGAAGGCATCCACGCTCATGGACATGGTCTTGGCGGGGATCTGCGTGAAGCGCTTGCGGTCTGAGTTGTACTTGTAGATGCCCTCGACCATGGCTGGTGTGACCGTGCGGGGGCCGTAGCCCGCCAGCCGTGACAGCTCCTCTGTTTCTGCGGACAACGTGTACAGGGCCCGAAACTGGCAGCTCGAGTCGCGGAAGAGGATCAGGAAGTGGTTGGCCTTGCTCTTCTCGATCTCCTGGTGGGCGGCAGACACAGTTAGCCAGGCCACCAGAGAACCCCACCTGCCCCCGACCCCCCCCATAAAGCCCTGGTGAGGGCCTACCTCAAGAATGCGGTTCTTCTGTGGCTCATTCACCTTGCCTGCCAGGCAGCAGTGTGACAGGGCATTGTGGATGATGAACTTGTTGGACTTGGCACTCGGCTCCTTGTACAGCCGCGGACCTAGGGGGCAGGGCAGTGAGCAGGGACTCGTGGGGGCTGGTGCTCACCACCCCGCCACCCCCAAAAGTCCCACCACCTACCCGTATACTCAGGCACTGAGGCCGGGGAAGATGCATTGCTGCCATTGTCCCACTCACGTTCACGGCTGCCGGGCAGGCGGCTTGGGGACATGAGGCCAGATGGAGATGGAGCCCTGCAGGGGGAGGTGGGATGGGGTGGGGGTGCAGTCAGTGGTGGATGAAATCAGTATGCAGTGAGACCCAGCAGGGGTGCGCCCAGGACACGGCAAAGCAGGATGTATCCACAGATTCTGTCTATGCTCCTAAGTCCCTACAGGGCCAGGGCCAGCCCTGGGCATGCTGAACATGAGAGCAGAAAGGCTCATCCTTGGGTTCTGTCTCAGGTATGTGACCTTTCATCTCTGGCGCCATATCACACTCCTAGGTGCACACACACACACACACGCACACTCCAAGAGGCCACCTGCCACATAAGCACCTGCACGTCCAGGCCAAACTCACCGAGACGTGGGCCTCTTCACGCCAAGGCTACCGGGGGCCTCGTTGGCCACCGTGGACAGAGACAGGGTGGACTGAGAGTAGATTTTGCTGAGCCGAGAGCCTGGGAGCAGAGGGTGCCAGGTCAGGCACCCCCTGCCAAGCCCCCTTAACTCCACGTATGCCCGGGGGCCCGACCTGGCCAGTGGGAGAAGGCATATGGGGGTCAACCCTGCCTAAGACCCTCACCCTACACTGACCGCCCCCCGTCCCCCGTAAGCCAGGCTGTAGGGAAGCAGTACCTGACCTGTTAAGCTGCAGAGAGAACTCTGGGCCAGTACCCTTTACCCTGCTGTGGCCCCCACATCCTTCTGGAAGCCTTGATCCCCCACACCGCAGCCCTGTGTGTATACCCCAAGCCGCCCTGCTTGCCCCCGGGGGGCCTCACCCAGCAGTCCACGGGCTGGGCTCCGAGCCAGGGCCGAGTCATCACAGCAACCAGAGCGTGGCCGAGGGGCCCTCCGACCGCCGCGGCCCGGCCCCCCACTCCCCGATGCCCGGGGCCGCAGCACCTTATCAAGATCGTCCATCAACTTCAGCTGGGCCCGGCGTTCATACTCCAGCCGTGTGAACTCCCCCCGCCGGGGGCCCACCTCCTCCTCAGGGGGGGCCCGGGCAGCTGGGGCTGGGGTTGCAGCAGAGGCTGTAGGAGCTGTGGGTGCAGGGGGGCTGGGGGCCACCTCCTCCTGGGCCAGCCTACACACAGAGGAGATGAACACAGTCAGACAGGTGGCTGGGTTGCCGGGGGCAGAGGTCCTGGGGCTGAGCTCAGCCTCACCTCGAGGCCTCCTCCCTCCGCTGCTCCTTCTCGGCCTCCTGCCACTGTTTTCTCCGCCTCGCCTCCTCTGCTCGCCGCTGCTGCCGCTCCAGCAGGCTGGCCCGCTTCTGGGCCATCTCATCCTCGGGCTTGTCTTCATCCTGGGGGCAGGCATCGAGTGTAGCTGGCTGTCTCTCCCCTGGTTTGGCTGGAGTCTGTTTTGACCCAGCCTGCCAGCCACTCGAATGTCCTTGAGTTTTTGTCATTGGTCTGAAGGCATTTGGTGGGTGCCTGCTGTGTGTGTGACCCCATGCTGGGTTTTGGACACACAAAGGCCTCAACCCAGCTAGGACACAACACTGGTGAGCACACTGGTAGGGCAGGATCTATCCTAGTCTGGAGATAGCAGGAGAGGCTTCCTGGAGGAAGCAGCCTAGGAGAATGAGGTGGATTGAACTGGGTGGGGTTGAGTGGTGAGGAGTGCATTCTGGGGAGGGAACAGGAAGTGCAAAGGCCCTGAGACCAGAGAAGGTTGAGCAGGTGTGGAGCAGGGAGGCCAGTTTATTCTAGGAGCAAAGGGGAGCCACAGGAGGGTTTTAAATAGGGGAATGTGTGTTAGTCACTCAGCTGTGCCCGACTCTGCGACCCCATGGACTATAGCCTGCCAGGCTCCTCTGTCCGTGGAATTCTCCAGACAAGAATATTGTAATGGGTTGCCATTCCCTTCTCCAAGGGATCTTCCCGACCCAGGGATCGAACTCCAGTCTCCTGCATTGCAGGCAGATTCTTTACTGTCTGAGCCACTGGGGAAGACCACAGACAGGGGAGTGACAAGGTCCAATTTACATTTTAAATAAATGCTAACTGCTCACTTCACAGTGGCCAGGGATTGGTGTGTGGTGAGGGGTGGGCAGTGGAGACCAATCAGGACAAGACTGCTGGTGTCCAAGTAAGAGGTGCGGGCCCAGGCTGGGGATGCCAACAGGAAGAAGAGTGATTGGATGTGGAAGAATCAAAAGAATTAGTAGGGCCATGCTGGGAGTGGGGAGGAGAGAACAGGAGGGAGGGGCTGCTGTGGAAGACGCCAGCCTCATCTGTCTGTCTACCTGTTCCTGTTCATCTGTCCATAACCCACCCACCCATCCATCTACTGGGCCACCCCTGTCCATCTGTCTACCACTTACTTTCTGTTCACCCACTACCCACCCCATCTACATGTCCATCTGACCGCAGCTTGTAGGTCTGCCTGCTCCCACCTGGCTAACCATCTATCTGTCTCTGTTCCCCTACCAGCTCTGTTTGATCATACACTGAGAAAGCCCCATCCGTGTGACCACCTGTCCACCTGCCTGTCTGGTCATCCATCCATTCGCCCACCTGCCCCCCCCCCCCCCCCACCCCCCCGCTCAGGTGCTTACCTTATAGAAGAAGCCCAGTCCGGTGCGGGGCTCTCCCTCTGAAGACGCTTCCTCCTCTAAGGAGTCCTCAGCCCCAGGGGGGCTCCCATCTCCCTCGTCCTCAGCCGCTGGCTCCTCCAAGCTGCTCAGTGGGATCTCGATGAGGCCAGGCCGTGCTGCAGGCTCCTCAGGGGGCGGCCCCTCAGCCAGGAGGATGGAGGAGCGCGTCTGCACCGGCACCTGGCTCGGCGAGAACTTGCGCAGGTGGGGAAGGCTGTCCACGTCGTGTGGGGGAGTGAGCACCCTGGTCAGGGGTGCCAGCCGCAGCTCTGCTGGCCGCGCGTGTTTGGGGCTGCGGGGTGTGGGGCTGGGGCCGGGGCTGGGGCCCGGCCCGTGGCTGCGCCGGGCAGCTGGGGTGCGCCGGGCGGGGCTGGGGGATGCAGCTTTGGGGCCCGCTGTGGGACCAGGGATGACCCACGCGGCGGCCGCAGGAGTAGGGGCAGCCGCGGAGGGCTCGGGTGGGGCCAGGAGCCGCTGCTGCTGGTCTGTGAGCCTCTGCATGTCCCGTTGCAGAGAGTTTAGCGCTGCGCTCAGCTTGCTCACTGCCCGGTTATAGTCCCCCAGTCCTTCGGGGGGCACCGGGCCCAGTTCTGGTGAGAAGGTCACCGCCTTTGGCCGTGGGGACGGCTCACCCTGGCCCTCACCCGCTGGCCGCTCCCCGCCAGGGGCCGGGCCTAGCTCTGCCTCCGCTTCCCCACCGGCCTCCCGGGGCTGCACCTGCAGGAAAGCATTCTTGCCCAGTCGCTGGCGGTGCTTGGCAAAGATGGCCTCAATCCGTCGCTTCTGGGCCTCAATGGCCCGGCGTTTCTCCTCTAGCCGGGCTCCAAGCTCACTCATCTCCGAGCTCAGGGCCTCCGGTGCCCCTGGGGTAGCCACCGGGGACCCGGCCTCGACCTCAGCCTTCACCAGCTGCTTCTTGCGTTCAGCAAAGCTGGTCATCTTCACTTCAGAGTTGCTGGCTGCTGGGGACGAAGTTGCCACCTTTGGGGAGCCCTCAGGCAGGGCTGGTGGTTTTGATACCTCCCCAGCTGGGCAGGGAGCCGGTTTTGAGGGGCCCTCGGGGTGGGGCAAGTAGGCAGGTACTTTGGTGGGCCCCTCAGGCAGTGGTTTCGAGGTGCCCTCCGGTGGGTAGGGGGAAGCCAGCGGCAGTTTGGAGGACCCCTCAGGGGAGTGGAGGTAGAAGCTGCCATCGGCAGCCCCGTCTGGCAGCAGCCGGGGCTCGGCACTGTGGATGATCTGCAGGGCCTCCTCGATGGTAGGCAGGTCGCCAGTCTCCGGGGGTGGCTGTGCGGGGGTCCGGGCTGGCACAGGGCGCTGGGGACCCAGGCTGTCTGAGCTGACGGAGCGCAGTAGGACGGGGTCTCCCATGACAACATCCACGTCGCTGTCCAGGCCAAAGGGGGTGCTGAACGACACGGCCTGGGAAAGGGGACGGCTGGGCGGCCGGAGGGAAGGGTCAGCCCCTGGGACAGGTCCAGGCCCCACTCTGGCCCCTCTGACTCCACTGCCCGGGCCCTTTCGATGTGCTCACCTGAGCTGACGGTTCCAGGCTTTGCCGAGGGCCTCCATGTGGGACATGGACGGGGAGGACTTCAGCGAGCCTGGGGAGGGGTGATGAGTGGTCATTCTGGGGTCACTGGGGACCCTGGGTGGGGTGAGCCATGGAGTGTCAGTGGGTGAGTCACTGATGGGGCATTATGTGGATGGATAGCTGGGGGCCACGTGGTGTCACTAGGGGGTCCTTGTGAGCCCCTGGGGAGGTCATTGTGGGGGCCAGTGAATGTCACCAAGGAAGTCATTCAGGTACCAGACAGACCCAATGGAGGGGTCACAAGGTGCCCACATGACGTCAGCAGGGGCAGTCTGGGGGTGGGGGTGGGGGTGTGGGGGGGGCGGATCTCCAGTGACAAGCCCTCCCCTGCCCTCACCTGTGGATCCTCGGAGTGGGGACTGGGGGCCCCCAGGTGACAGGAGTGGATGGCGGAAATTGAAGACAGGAGAGCTGCCAAGACAGGTGTGTCAGCCAAGGTCCCCCCCTCCCTCCCCATCCCCCCCGGGAGTGGAGACCAGAGTGCCCCCCCACACCTCCCCTCTAGCTGACCCAGTCAGAGGAGGAACCTGTCGTGGCTGGGAAGTCTCCACCTGCCAGGGGATGTACCTGCTGCCGCTGTTGTTCTGGGGAGTAGAGGCCTCTGTGGCCTGGGGGGAGGCGGCTGCACACAGAGTAGAGGGTCAGGCAGGGCTTGGTCTTTTCCCCACCATCCCCCTCAACCCCACCCCACCCCAGGCCCAGGGCCAGGCCTTACCGTGACCATCAGGCAGATCCTTGACCTGCACAAAGTCGGGTTTCAGCACCTCGAAGCACATGAACAACTCAGCCAGCAGCACCATCAGGTTGACCTGGAGGCGAGAGGCAGGGTCAGCCACCTGGACCCACAGCCCCGGATGCCCATGAGGCCCACGAGGTAGCCTTACCTTGAGGGGCGGTGGAACATAGAGAAGGTCCTCCAAGGACAGCGGGCAGCCCCGAGGGAGGCGGGAGGCACAAAAATCCTGCACCAGCTGGAGGTTGTACAGGCTGTCTGCCACAGACATGGGGTCCTTGAGGCATACCTCTGTAGGGACAGGATGCCTGGGTCCCTGGCTCTCCGGGAAGGAGGACAGGGTCCCAGCACACAATATACACGGACACCTTCGACTGATGAGCTGAGCCGGGCCCCCTTCATAAGGTGGGTGTCATGACAGGCTGTCTGTCCCTCAGGTCTTTGCATCTACTGTCCTCACCGCCTGGAATGCTAGTCCCCCTAGAACTCAAATGGCTTCTGACTACCCAGCACCTAACAAAGTACCTAACATCCAGGACATTCCTCGAGATGAACTTATGGTTCATTCTCTCTCAACTACGATGTGAGCCGCCTGAGGCCAGGGGCAGGTCCATATTGGTTTGGTTGGATCTCTTGGTGCCTACAATAGGATCTGGCACACAGTTTGTACTCTACTCATATTTGCTGCAGGACTGAATTATGGAATCAAACAGTGTGGCTCAGATGGGAAAGAATCTTCTTGCAATGCAGGAGACCTGGGTTCGATCCCTGGGTTGGCAAGATCCCCAGGAGGAGGGCATGACAACTCACTCCAGTATTCTTGCCTGGAGAATCCCATGGGCAGAGGAGCCTGGCGGGCTACAGTGGGGTTACAAAGTGTCACACACGACTGAGCAACTAACACACACTGAATTACAGGCAGCACAGAGAGGTTTAGACACTTGGGCAAGGTCACACAGCTCATTAATAGAAGACCGAGGTTCAAACTCGGGTCTGCCAATCCTGGGAGCTACACAAAATCTCTGCGATACCTGGAGACAGGAGCCAAGGCCTGGGCGCCAGGCTCGTTGGGACAGGATCTGGCTCAGAGCCGCTCACTCACCCTCAAGTCGCAAGAGCTGGGGGCAGTAGCAGTGGATTGTGGCAGCCAGCGCAGCCCCGCTTGCCAGGTCCTGGAGGCTGGTCACCGTCGGAAAGCAGGGGGCACGCCGGGCCACCGCGCGGTCCTTGCGGTATCGAATCTGCGGGTGGGAGTCATGTCAGGTCAGAGGTCGGGCTGGCCTCCAAGTCAGCGGTCATGCAAGCTGTGTGGGGAGGCCTGGGGTTTCTACCACGAAGGGGCGTGAAGCCAGGGGGCGTCCCAGAGCCAGAGTGGGAGGGGGGCCAGCCTAGAGCAGGGTGGGGAAGGGCAGCAGCAAGAGGCAGAGGAGGTGTCTGAGAGCAGCCAGGCCAGCAGCGGGGGCTGGGGGCAGGGACTCCTGAGACCCTGGGGTGGGGGATACATTACCATGGGGGGTTTGCTCCCCGACTCCTTCAAACAGAAGGCAATTGCGTGCTGGGGGGGAGAGGAGCAGCCGTCAGCAGGGCGGGAGGGGTGCTGACTTGCTGGGCCCCCAAGCACACCTCTGGGATGGGGGACGGCCCTGACCCCTGTCCTGAGCCCTGGCCGTCCAACTCCCTGGCTGTGCTCTGGCCGGCTTTGGGGACCCCAGCACCTCCCAGCATGGAGGGACCCAACAGAGCAGCCTCTCATGCAGGAAGTCCTCCCCCACCCACTCAAAAGACGCAGGCCCCGGCTGGGGAGGGGATGCAGAGGAAGCAGGTAGGCAGGAGAGGAGCCCCCGACCCAGGCCCTAGGGTGGGGGGAAGGAGGAGGCCCTGAAGTGAGCAAAGGCAGGGGCTTCAGCCCAAAGCACCCCCACCCTCACCCCACTTGCAGTGGTCAGTTTCCCCTTGTTGCACTTCAGGGATGGACACCCCAGTGCCTCCAGAGCTGGGAGCAGGGAGCTGTCCTTAGGGAAGCTGGAGGCTCAGTTAGGAAGGTTCCTCTCCCCTCTTTTGGGTCTGATGATCTTCCTCTTGGCCAGAGGGGTCTTCTCCCTGTGCCCTGCCTGCTGGGGTCAGGATCCATGGGTCTGATGGGTTGGGGTCCTCCCTTCAGAAGCCCCAGAGGTCTCCCCACCTCGGCTCAGGTGGACAAGCCTCTGGATTACTGGGAGGGGAGTCATGTACCAGGGGAGAAGTAAGAGCAGAGATGACCCTCTTGCCTTGGTTCCCCAAAGGGCTTCCCTCTGTCCCCCAGGGCTGGGTCCCACTTCCTTTGCTCATAACTGGGAGCAGGGGAGAATAGGAGAGGGAGCGGGACAGGCAGGCAGAAAGAGACACACAGACAGCGACAAGCGGGGCAGGCAGACAGGGCAGAGAGACAGCCCCACTTACAGGAACCAGCTTCCAGTACCAGCGTGTGGGGCACTGATGCCAGAGAGGCAGAGAGGAGAGTGTGGCAGGAGTGGGCAGAGGCAAGGGGGCAGAGAGAAAGAGAGAGTCACTTCCGGCCCCCCCAAGAGCAGGAATGGCCTCGAGGCAGCCCCGACCTACCCATCCAGCCCTCAAAGATCCGCCCCTCCATCCTTCCATCCATCACCCCAGCCTCACCGAAGGCTGCGCTGGGGCCACCCCATCTGCAGGGGCCGCCGGAGATGCTCTCTGGGCAGCTTCCTGCTCCGTCTTCTCCTGCAGCCGCCGGATGGTCTGCGGAGCAGGGAGAGGTTAGCACTCCAGTCACTGGACCAGTCCTGGCCACCTCCCGCACCCCCATCTTGGCCCAGCCCCCACCTACCGTGTCTACCCAGAAAAGGAGCTTGTGCTCCAAGCTGGCTAGGGCCAAGGGACCAGGCAGTGTCTTTGTCCACTCGAAGGCGAAGGCAACCATGAGGGCATCAATGACAGCTAGGTGGGCTCCCTGTGGGGGCAAGGGCTGAAGGGTGAGCCCAGAGCGCAGGTTGGAGGCCTCCAAGGGAAAAGAAACAGGAAAAGCCTGGAGGTGGGAGGGGCTTACAGTGGGACGGGCTTGGGAAGCAGGCCAAGCTTGAACAGGAAAGTTAAAGTCGCTCAGTGTCTAACTCTTTGCGACCTCATGGACTATACAGCCCATGGAATTCTCCAGGCCAGAATACTTGGAGGTCACAAAGTAGGCCTTAGCGATCTGGCGTCCAGAGTAGCGCCTTTTGGGGAGGTGCCTGACTTGGTAGGAGGAGCCAGGCATGATGGGCGGAGCCTTGGTGGGGGAGGGACCTTGTTTGGTGGGGCGGGGCCTACCATGAGGATAGGCTGGTGCCTCAGGTCGGCCTCCTGCACCGGGCGCTCGGGCAGCGCGGGCACTGTGCCCCTCCGTGCCAGCAGTGCCAGAAGCGCAGAGGGGTTAGGGGGTGCTTCTAGCTGAGGCAGCGCCTGGCGCCAGGCCCGGCAGTACAGCTCGGCCGAGAGCAGCAGCCTTGTCACCGGGGGCTTCACATGCTCCTGGGCGTACTGATCCGTGTAGAAGGGCTCCCACAGCTCCGAGGGCACATGCTCTGCGGGGGCGGAGTGGAGGTAATGGCAGGGTCAGGGCCACGGGGCACAAACCCCCATACTTGCAACCCCATGGACTATGTAGCCTACCAGGCGCCTCTGTCCATGGAATTATCCAGGTAAGAATACTGAAGTGAGTAGCCATTCCCTTCTCCAGGACTCAGGGGTCAACCCAGGGATCGAACCCGGAACTCCAGCATTGCAGGCCGATTCTTTCCCGTCTGAGCCACCAGGGAAGCCCTTACATACAATTACTACTGCCAAGTCTCTTCAGTCGTGTCCGACTCTGTGCGACCCCATAGACGGCACCCCACCAGGCTCCCCCGTCCCTGGGATTCTCAAGGCAAGAACGCTGGAGTGGGTTGCCATTGCCTTCTCCAGTGTATGAAAGTGAAAAGCGGAAGTGAAGTCGCTTTGTCGTGTCTGACCCTCAGCGATGCCATGGACTGCAGCCTTCCAGGCTCCTCCATCCATGGGATTTTCCAGGCAAGAGTACTGGAGTGGGGTGCCTTCTCCATTACATACAATTACATGGCCCCAATTAAAGCAGGGGGTGGGTGGGATGTGGGTTGGGGCAGGTCTGTGCCAAGGAGGATGGCACCAAGATGGGAGAATAGGGGAGCTGGGCTAAGACAAGAGGCGCAAATGTGGAGGAGTTTCCCAGAGGAAGAGATGCTGGTGTTTCTGGCAGGGGGATCTGCATACAAAGGGGAGACGGTGGGACGGAGCACCGTGCCTAGAGGAAGTGGCGGGCACTTGGACCCAGAGTGGAAATGGAGGTCAGATAGGCGGGGTCTTGAAGCCACGCCTCTCATCCTCACCTAAGAACAGCAGTGACTAGAAGGGTTAATGGACATTCCTGGTGCTTCCCCTTACAGCAACCCTAGGAAGAGGCAGCCTGGACACGAGTGGTAACTCCGCTTTATAGATGAGGAAACCTAGGCACCAAGGCCCCACAGCTCATCAAGGCTGGGACTTCGCTGGTGGGCCAGTAGCTAAGACTCCGCACTCCCCTGGTTAGGGAACTAGATCCCACATGCCGCAACAATATCCAAACAAATAAATATTTAGGAAAACAAAAAAAAGGTTGGGACTGGGATTCAAACCCAAGTCTCAAGGAGACTACACCCTTAGAGTGGAGGCTGGAGGTGGGATGAGCTGTGGAGCACGGGGCTGGCTGGAGGGGCATAGAATGGAGGAGGGGACAGACTGCAAACACATTGAGAGGGGTGAACGGCCTGAACTTGGTGACTGAAGGGAGGGGGTGGGGGGAAGAGAGGCACCCAGAGCCCTATCTGGATGGGGAAGACAGGCGGGAAAAAGAGGGTGTTGGCTGAGATGGGGGTACAGGAGCACCTGGGACTTAGAGGCAGCCAGGGAAACTCTGAAAGAGAGGGACAAGGTAAGACGAGGAGGCTTGAGGAAGCCCTGGGGGAGGGGGGCAGTAGCAGAACCCCAACCAAGTAGAACCCAAGGGTGAGGAGGAGAAAAATCAGAGCCACTAGGAAGGACTTGGGAGGTAGAGAAGGAGGATCCAACCCTCCTGGGCCTGCCCTCCTGGGCCTTCCAGGGAGCCCCAAGTCTTATCCCAGTCAGAGCTGCTGCTCTGTACACTTGGGTTCTGCCTGTGTTGGAAGAATGTGAGGAGGCGGGATTGTACTGTTTAGAAACATTTGTTTAGAAACATTTGAACGTGATATACCAGGCCTTCCTCAGGTGCCTGAATTCACAGCAGTGCTCCCCCGGGGTCCTGGCCCTCAGCTACCCTCAGCTTCAAGGACCCAGGCACCCTTGCCTTCAACCCCTCCCTGGCCCCCCTGATCTTTCCCCACCCCTTAAACTCACACTTGACCTTCTTCCCACTTAATACCTAAACCTTGCAAAGAGTTGGGCCATCTCCCTGACCCTTGAAGGGAAAGTTCCCCAGAGCGAGAGATTATATTATGTGAAGTCAGACAGAGAAACACAAATATCAAACCCCATCACTTGGAATATGTGGAATATTCCATATGTGGAATCTAAAAAAATGATACAAAGGGGCTTATTTACAAAACAAGACTTACAGACACAGAAAACAAACTTAGGGTTACTAAAGGGGAAGTGGGGAGCGATTAATTAGGAATTTAGGATTAACATATACGTAGTACTATGAACTAGATAACCAACTAGGACCAATGCAGAGCACAGAAAACTATACTCAGTATCTTGTAACAAGCTATACTGAAAAAGAATCTGAAAATGAATGTGTGTGTGTGTGTTCAGTCATGTCCAGCTCTTTGCAACCCCATGGACTGTAGCTCGTCAGCTCCTTTGTCCATGGAATTTTCAAGGCAAGAATCCTGGAGCAGGTTGCCATTTCCTACTCCAGGGGATCTTTCCGACCCAGGGATTGAACTCATGTCTCTCGCATATCCCTCACTGACAGGTGGAGTCTTTACCATTTTGCCGCCTGGGAAGCCTATATATGTATGTATAACTGAGTCACTTTGTTGTTCACGTGAAACTAAACACAACATTGTAACTATACTCCAATTAAAAAAAAGAAAAAAGAGTTCTCCAGGTTCTCTTTCCTTCCACCCTACTCCCGATCCAACCCCTCCCCATCCTCCCCATCCGTTCCTTCCCTTGTAGCTCCCAGCCTTCCCAAGGCCAGCAGTGGCCTTCCAACACCCACTATCTTGCCTGGGCTCTCTGCCGAGCACCTCCTTCTTTGGGAAGTCTTCCTCCCTCTGGTGTCTCCCAACATCCTATCTCTTTTCTCTTTCTCCCACCACTCAAGCCTGGCTGCCTGCCTCCATGCCTTTTCATTGCTGGGCTCCTGATAGTTCTGTCTGAGCAGCCCTGTCAATGGACACGCTCTCCCCACCTCCTTCCCACCGCAATGATGGCTTCCATAGTCATCTGAGCACTGCCCCCTGCTGCAGCCCAGGCATTGCCCCTAATCCTTAGCATCTTTCTCCTTCTCTCTTCCCATCACAGTGAGAGAACACCATCCCTCCTTCTCTCTCCCCACCTCCAGCATCCAGCTTCGACTCACTGGGCTGCAGCTCCTGGCATCCCCTGAAGCCAAACCCTCCTCCCTCCCTCTCTAGCTCCAGGTTTCTTTCCTGCTCTCATCAACAAAATGAAACAAGTTTCTTTCCTGCAGGACATGTCAGGGCCTTGAAGATGACAACTTGAGCTAGAGCTACTGATGGCTACTGTTTACTAAGGGGCTTCCGAGGTCAGGGGCTTCCCAGGTGGTGCGGTGGTAAAGAATTCACGTGCCAATGCAGAAGACACAAGAGATGTGGGTTTGATCCCTGGGAGGGGAAAATCCCCTGGAGGAGGGGCATGGCAACCCACTCCAGTATTCTTGTCTGGGAAATCCCAGGGATAGAAGAGCCTGGTGGGCAACAGTCCATAGGGCTGCAAAGAGTCAGACACAACCAAGCACTCTTAATGTTTATCAAGTACTTAGGTTATACTAGTGTGTCTTTGCCGAGGCACAACTGGGATTTGTGATGATGTGTGTTTAGTGGGGCTCTAGGTGTGGGGAATTGGGGCAGGGAATGCTGTTCTGGGCATTGTAAAATGTTTAGCAGGCTTCCTGATCTCTCCTCAAGAGCTGACAAGAGCACTGTCGTCTCTAATAGTGACAACCAAAGATATTCCCAAACACGGCCCCTAAGTGACAAACTCATCCTCGGTTGAGAACTGCGGCTCTATGCTATTTTTATTGGCTCTACGCTATGTTTATCGGAGCACTTAATACTGTCCAACAGGAATAGAATACGAGCCACACAAGAAGTTTAAATTTTTCGATTGCACCGTTTAAAAAGCAGCAAGGAGTAACAAGACCTTATAATATATCTCACCCTATATATATATATATATATATATATATATATATAGGTAATATATATCTTAGTAACATATCTCTCACATATATATACCCAAAATATTATTTCAACATGTCAACATAAAAACATTATTAATGAGATGTTCACATTTTTTTTCTCTCACAAGTCAGATCAGCCACATGTTGCTCTTGAGACTCCCTTGGACTGCAAGGAGATCAAACCAGTCAGTCCTAAAGGAAATCAACCCTGAATATTTATGGGAAGGACTGATGCTGAAGCTGATGGCAAACACACTGGACAGCACAAGTAGCCTTTGGGCCACCCTCCCGTGTGCATCTGCTCATGGCATTCCTCTTCTTTTTTTAACTGGAGGATAACTGCTCTACGATGTATTGGTTTCTCCCATACACCGTGAATCAGCCATAAGTATTCATATATCCCCTCCCTCTTGAGCCTCCTCCCGCCCCCCTTGCTCATGGAATTCTTATGAAACTTATCCATGGTACAGATGGGAAAACATAGACCCAGACTTGGCCAAGATCAAAGAGCTAGTAGAGGGTGGAGCCGACAGGACCCTAGCTCCCTAGAGCATCACAGGGAAGTTCTGGCGGCCTGAGGGACTGCACGTAGTGTTTCCCAAACTTGTGTAAAGATGGCACCCTTCCTTATCTTATCTCTGAGCTCACTGTGGAGCCCACTAGCCTGCATTCCTGCCCAACCTCCTCAGGCCTGTGCCCTGGGCCACCAGAAAGACCCCTTCCCCCTAGCCATTTTTCCCCAGAGGGGCAACTGCATAGCTGATCTCATCTTCTCAGTCCCCAAACACCTTCCCCGGCTCCCCAAGGCCCTTAGATCCCCACATGTGGCCTGAGAGGACCTCTCCAATGGCACCAGACTCCCTCATCATCCCCAGCCACTCCTGGGCACAGCACAGAGAACTCCCTGTGGGTCTCCTCCCCCTAGAAAACTCCTACACACCCTTCAAGGTCCAAATGCTCCCTCTAGTGAGCTGTCTGTCCTTTCTACCCCCTTCCCTGGAAGACTTCTAGGATTTCCTCCCCCAGCCCCTCTGCAGGGCTGGCAGCCCTCTTCAACACTGCTTGGACATCACCGGCTTTATCACCAGAAGAAGCAACCGTCTGGTTTCAGGGCCCATCATCCTCTCTCCAGAGTTCATCCCCATCTTTTCTGTCCTGAGAGCCCAGCACTGGCCTGGCACCCAACAGGCATCAGTAAAGAGTTCCAGAGTTCATGGATCAAGCAGGGCTCTGCTCACCACTTCCTGCTTAGAGCCTGGGGTCCCCCCTTCCTCAGTCCCCCTCTGTTCAGAGAACATGGGTGAGGGGACAGACTGAACTTGACCCTCCGGGACCATATCACACAATTTGGGGGAGCTGAGTCAGTGAAAACAGAACTGGGTGAGTCAGGGCATCCTCCCAGAGACCTGACTTTTCTTTCTGCAAAATGGAATAGTAATTTCTCTTTGGTCCCCTGGCCAGAGGACAAATAATATTATCTTTAATAAAAATACCACCAGTCATGGCAGCAGAAACAGCGACATCCACTTAGTGTGTACAGTGGGGCCAGACACAGAAGAATCCCATGGTCTGTCTGTCTCACCTTGTGAAAGATGGAACTGGGACCCCACTCACCCCAGCACTGCCCTGGGGCTTAGTGGACAATTGTGAAGTGGATAACAAAGTGAATACATGCTTTCTTTTACAGAGGACTCAACAGAAGCTTAGAGAATTGGGTTAATTCGGCCACATTCTGGGGGAGCGTGGCACTCAACCCAGCTGATTCCCAAAGCTGAGTCCTCTGCGGCCTCCTAACTTGGGATGCCGGGGACTGGGGCAGGCTGGGCTCTCTCCCCGCCAATCCTTCCTCTCTTCCTCAAGCAGGTATTTGGGGGTGGGTGGGCCCTCGAGTGGGCCCTGCCTGGGAGACTGCAGGGAAAGAGACTGGGAGAAAAAGACAGGCTCAGGCAGAACCAGGAGACAGACGGACAGCTGTCACCAAGACCCACACCCAGAACAGGTTGATCTGGGAAGGCCACTGAAGGGGGGATGGGCTGCGCTCAGCTGGTGCCAACACCAGTGGGCAGGACCCGTAGGCGGGCAGGGCGTCCCCCCAGAAGGCCCAGACCTTAATTAACTCCTCTTCCCCATGGCCAGGCCCTGACTCCTGGCTCTGGCATAAGGCCATGACTGAAACTGCCTTGGGCCTCAAATCCTAGGGATGTACCCGCATCCTCCTCCCCCATGGGGTGGCCCGAGGTCTCCACCATGTGGGTCTTGGGGAGGAAGTGGGACAAGGCCCCACACCTGGGCCCCCACTCCCAGCGATCATGGATAAGCCATTTCCCTTCTGCCGGGCTCGCCCTCCTCCTGAGTAAAATGGGGCAATAAGTCACAGCTGCCAGCCGCCGGCCGGGGCCATGGAGGCGAGAGAGGGGCTTCCTGGAGCTCCCTTCGCCGCCCGCAGCGCAGGCAGGGCCGACGCGGGGTGTGTGTGTCCGGCCTGGACAGGGGCGGGGGTCCTCGCGGGCGCGTGATATGAGGGTGTAAAGGGTGGGGGGAGGACGTGCCAGAGGCGAGGCTCGCCCTGGGGACCCCACTCGGCCCACAGACCCTGCCCGGCTCACCTGGGGACCCGGACGCCCCGGTCGTGGCGCGGAGCTGGGCAGCCGGCCCCACCCCCACCGCGCTCCCGCAGCCGCGCGGGCAAAGTCCACCGCCCGGGCCGAGCAGGAAGCCCAGAGGCCCGGCGCCGAGGGGCCCAGGCCCGGGGACCCCCCCGCCCCCGGCGGCCGGCGCTATTGTTCCCACGGCCCCGGCCTCCCCAGCGCGGCGCCCCGCCCCCCGCACCTGCCGCCCCCCTCTTCCCCCGGCCCCGGTACCTGCGCCCCCGAACGCGGCCCGCAGCACCCACGCCAGGCTGGCCGCCGCCTTGGCCCGCGAGAAATCGTACTGGTCCAGCGACTTGATCTCGGGCACCAGGAAGGTCCTCCGCAGCGGCCCGGGCCCCGGGGGCGCCGCCTCCACCATGGCGGCGCGGGGGCTGCGGGCACCGGCTCCGCGCTCGCTCGGGCTGGGCTTCGCCGCGCTCGCACCCGGGCCGGGCCCGCGGCCGCCACCACAGCCGCCGCCGCCACCACCACCACCGCAGGCGAGCCAGGTGCGGCCGCTCGCGCTCGCGACGCTGCGTCGGCCCCGCCCCGGGGCGGAGCCCAGGTGCGCCCCGCCCCCGGCCCTGGCCCCCTACCCGGTCCCCTCGCCTGACCCGGTCCCCTCGCCTCGCCAGGTCCCCTCGCCTCGCCCGGCCCCTCGCCGCCGCAGGGTGGGGCGGGCCCAGACTGCGGCGGCGGCGGGGGCGGCTGCGGAGGAGTGTCTGTGTGTGTGCGCGCCCGCGCGCGCTTGTCTGTGTGCGCGCCCTGGGGAGGATGAGGGACCCTCCGCTTGCGGCGTGGGAGCCGGCACAAGTGTTGTTCCCTTAGATGAGGATGTGAGCTTGTCATTCCGGCCCTGGAGGCAGCGCGCGCGTGGGTGCACCTGTTTCTCATTGTGTCTTGGGAGCGTCCAAGAATGGGTGTCTGTGTCCGCACCAGTGTGTGGTCTCTGCAAGTTTGGGTGGTGCACGAGTGTGTTTGAGGGTGTCTGCATGTGCGTATCTGTGTGAGTGTGTGACAACGCGTGTGTGTGTCCTTGATTTTCATGAGTGTTGTGTTTTCAAGGATCTATATTGTGTAGGTGCCCGTGTCCTTAGAATACAGGAGTATCTGTGTTTTGTCATTGTGCTTGCGAGTGTGCCTATTTGTGAGCATTTAAATGTACTTGTATATGTATCAGAGTGTGATGAATGTCAATGAAGGAGGATATGTGAAAAATTGAGTATGTGTATTTATAGAGTGTGACGGCTTGTAGCTGTGAGTGTGTTTGAGTGGCTGTTACTGGGTATATCTGCAAATATATTTACATTCCTGTGTGGATTTGTGATGTCAACAGTATTGGTTGGGGGCGGGGCTTCACCTGTGTGTAGATGGGGATTATATATTTGTATCCAAGTGCATTTGTATATGAGTCTATGAGTGTGATTGTGTGCATTGGATGTCTATGGGGGGAGACATGGCAGAATGTGCCTTGCGCATACATGTATATTGACATGTAAGTGTATTGTGGGTGACTGCATTTGGGTATATGGTGTGAATCAAGGTGGTGTGACAGGGTGTGTAAATCATGGAAGGGGATGTAATTGTGTAAGAATGTCCATTTCTTGGATGCATTTATGAGTGTGGGTGCATGTTAAGTCCTTTCAGTCGTGTCTAATGCTTTGAGACTCCATGGACTATAGCACACCAGGCTCCTCTGTTCATGGAGTTCTCCAGGCGAGAATAGGTTGCCATTCCCTCCTCTAGGGGATCTTCCTGACCCAGGGATTGAACCCATGTCTCTTGTGTCTCCTGCATTGGCAGGCAGGTTCTTTACCACTAGCTAGTGCCACCTGGGAAGCCCTGTATGAGTGTTTGTGCCTATTTCTGTAGGAACTGCAGATATGTGTGAGCAAATCTGTGTGTGGTATGAGCCTGATTGTGTATGTTGGCATGGAGGTGTGTCTGTATGTGTGACTATATGTGTGTGAGCTCAGGTATTTGTGTACATGATGCAATTGTGTGGATGTTACTGGGTGTACTTGTAAATGTCTGAGCGCCTATTGGTGGATATTTGTTTAATATTTGCTTGTGTGTTCCATAGTGTTTTTTTTTTTAATGTCAACTGTGGGCCTCTTAACTGTGTGTAATTGTGAACACAGGCGTGTTTGTGAATGTTAGGTATTTGTGTAGATCTAGATGTGTATATCAGAGTGCAGTTTTGTGTGTATAGTAAATGTACGTATATGCTTGGGTTTATGTTATCTGTTTATATGAGCATTGACCTGTATCACTGAGTGGATTGTGTGTGTATTTGTGTGTGTGGAGCTGGTGTTTACCTCTGTGGGTTTGTGGATATTGCACCTGGAAGAGTGTGTGTATCTGGTTTCTGAATGTAAACTGAGTGCCTGAACGTATCTCTTTATGTATAAGTGCTTTTGTGGGTGCCTAGTTGTGAACATATGGCTGTAGTGTGTGTGTAGGTGTATGTGTGTAAGAAGTCATACTTTGAATGGCTTTGTGGGTGAGTAAGGGTAAGTATTTGTGCATCTAGATGCACTTGGGTGTCATATATAAATAAGACTGGGTGGGTGAATTCTGTGTAAGGGAACGTAAGTGAGTCTGTGCATTTGCAACTACAGAGGGGTTTCAATCTATAAACACACAGAATAGTGTTTTCTTGACTGTGTAAAATTCTGTGAGATGAAACTGACTACAGCAAATCAGTCTCTTGACAACCGCCCCCCATAGGGGTCCCTGAGCCCCATCCTTTGTAGAAATTGCCCATCCGCTTAACATACAAGGTACAGGGGTGCTTGAGGAGTGGGTCTCCTGGTCCAGAGCCTGTTGGGGGGCAGGAGGTGGGTGTGCCCAAGGGAGGAGAGCTGGGGCGTGGGCCCTCCTGTCTGGATGTGCCCGTGCAGGAGTGGGTGTGGGCGCACTCACAAAGGGGCCAGTGTGGATGTGTCTGAACACACGTGTGGGATGTGTGTGGCGCACGTGCCCTGGCCCCTATCCCAACCCCCTGCTCCTCCCGCCTGAAAGACATGCATGAGTCCTTTTTCCCTTGGGCTTCAGTCCTTTTTCCCTTGGCTTCGGTGTCCCCGTCTGCAACACAGTCAGGGGATCCCGGGCTCCGGGGCTAGGGAGGTGACCTGGCGGGGACGGGCGTGCCTGCGTGCCCTGCCCCTCCTGGGAGCGTGGCGTGTCCTGCCGGGGCACACGTGTCTGTGCTTTCCTTGGGGAGGTTCTCATGACCTTTGTGGACCCCAAGGGCAAACACGGGTGAAGCCGGTGCCTCCCGCTTGTGGGCACTCTCCCGGGGGACACATTGTGACCAGGCAGCCAAAGGCTTTCCCGCCTTGGGAGGCGCCTCCGCTAGCCTTCAACCGCCCGGGGTGGGAAAGGCAGGGGGCTTCCGGTGGTGTAGCGAGCCGGAGCCAGTGGCCTCCTGGCGCCCAGCCCCCACACTGGGCGGACTGGAATGCCTGGCTGGGCTGGACCGCCCCACCCACGCCTGCTGGAAACCACGTCCCACCTTCCCCCCTGGGGGCTTGTTCCTGGGGCCCGGGCGGCTCCAGACATACTGACTCTCCAGTGTGCACCAGGCGCCCCATCTTAGCAGCCCCCTCCCGCCCTGCCGGCTTCTTTGCCTCCAGCCTCCTCGCTCACCTGCAGGCCTGGCTCTCAAACCTCTTAACTCATTCGATGGGCCCTGGTTATTAAACGGGGGTGGGGTGGGGATGACTTAGAGGCTTTGTAGGTCAAGGGTTCCGAACTAAGTTTAGGACACTGATGAATCCCGAAAAAGCCATCTGCAAAATTATGTATGCGCAGTGCACTTTCGGGGATTGTGCTAACAGATAACAATTTCTGAGAGAACGATATGCCCAGCACAGTCTCATTTAATCCTCACAACCACCCTAGCATAGTAGCATACCCATTTCACAAACAGGAAAACTGAAGCAGAGCACCATGAAGTCAGGTGGCAAGGAGAATGTAAGGAGCCTTTGAGCCCAACCACCAGGATCCAAGTTGCATCTGCCTAACAATTATGCTGCCCTTCCATTCCAAGGCTGGTGCACATTCTCCACATACCTATGAACCTTCAAATAGAGTTGGGTGAGGCCTCTAGTTTTGGGGATCTCAGAGTGGAGGAAGAAGTTTGAGGTCCCTTTTTTGTACCTGCAGCCTATATAGCAAGTTGTGGTGATGGGATTCAGGTATGGTCAGTGATTCTGTCCTCCACATCCCCACAGTATTCCCATGGTGGTACCTCTGAAGTTTGGCCAGAGTAGAGGGAGATTATTATCAGACCTCCAGGGGCCTCCAGGAGACATTTCTAAAATATTTCAAACTAACGTCTTTTAAAACTAAAACACGATAGTGCATTGCCCAGGGTTGTCCCTGTCCTCATGACACTTCCATGCAGAGGCAATAAACAAATCCATCAAAGAGATCATTTCAGCAACGGACACAATAGTGAGGCAGGAATGAAACAAAGGAGGGGGGGGACCTGGAAATAGCCAGGGTGGGGGCTTCTTCAGTTTGAGACTGGGAGACTTTTTTGAGGAGAGGAAGATGGAGCTGAGACAGGACTGATGACCCAGAGCATTCCAGACAGAGAGAGTTGCCTGGGCAAAGGGCAAGGAGGGGTGGGGAGGCAGGTAAAAGCTTGGTGCTCAGGACAGGTCCCTGGAGCTGGTGTGAGTGAGGCAGGCAGAGGAAGATGTTAGAAGGTTTTGGAGTGCTCCTTAAATTCTCTGAAACGCAGACCTTTTTTTTTTTTTGCAATCCCTAAAATGCAATAGAAATTAATTTCTAGGAAAATAAGATTGAAAATGAGATTGAAAAAGACATGCATGGGAATCCCCAGGCAGTTAGGACTTCCGAGCTTTCATTGCAAGGGGCATGTGTTCAATCCCTGATCCAGGAACTAAGATCCCACAAGCCATGTGGCATATTGCCAGAAAGAAAGAAAAAGGTGCTTAGAGCCAGAAAGCAAGGAAGAGCTGACAAGGATCAAGGATGAGAGGGTATCATCCACAGGAGTCAACTAAAAAAGTTTCCAGAGGACAAAGCCAGAGCTATCTGGACAACAAAATTAATCAAGTATTGGGGGACTTCTGTGGTGGTCCAGTGGCTAAGACTCCAAGCTCCCAATGCAAGGGGCCTGGGTTTGATCCCTGGTGACAGAACTAGATCCCACATACCACAGCTAAGACCCAGCACAGCCAAATAAAATAAATATTAAAATATATATATGTATAGTGTTGGATTATAACCCTAGGAAGACGATTTCCCTAGTGGTGCAATGGATAAGAATCCACCTGCCGATCCCTGGTCTGGGAAGATCCCACATGCCGCAGGGCAACTAAGCCTGTGCATGCCACAACCACTGAGCCTATGCTATAGGGCCTGCAAGCTGCAGCTGCGGAAGCCCTCCAGCCCATAGCCCTTGTTCCACAAGAGAAACCACTGCAATGAAGAGCCCGTGCACCGCAATGAAGGGTAGCCCCTGCTTGCCGCATCACAAGACAGGAAAGCAGAGAAGACCCAGCACAGCCAAAAAAAAAAAAAACCCCGGAAGAAAATAAACGTCCATGAGTTTGTAAGCGATACACAGAAATGATGGAATACATTAACACATGAAGGACAGATATGGAAGGTTTTCAGATAATTTATGTAAGTACTCCACCCCAAGGGATGGTTAGAACTGCACACAGTGGGTTCCTTCCCAGAAGGAACAGTATGTAAAGAAGGGAAAGAAAGAGTAACTTTTCAGTGGAGAAAACTGTCAAACATGCTACGTCACCTGGCTGGGTGTTCAAGGGCAACAGTCATAACTGTACCCTCGATCATATGCACTCTTGAGATGATGTGATGAAAATGGCACTTTACCTCAGTGATCTTTCTCTCCCCAAACCCATAGTCTAAATATGAGGGAAAGAATCCAAAAAGTTGAAAGGTATCCACCTGTATGTGTGCATGCATGCTAAGTCGCTTCAGTCGTGTCCCACTCTTTGTGACCCTATGGACTGTAGCCCTCCAGGCTCCTCTGTCCATCGGATTCTCCAGGCAAGAATACTGGAGTGGGTTGCCATGCCCTCCTCCAGGGCATCTTCCCAACCCAGGGATCGAACCCACGTCTCTTACGTTTCCTGCATTGGCAGGCGGGTTCTTTAACACTAGTGCCACCTTGGAAGCCCCATCCTCCTGTATACTTGGCCATGATCCTCAAAACTCTCAAGGTCATCAAAGACAAGGGGAGCTCAAGAAACTGCCCCAGCCAAGAGAAATCTAAGGAGATATGTCAATTAGTTGTCATGTGGGCTCCTGGACCAGAAAAAGTATACTCTGGGAAAACTGAAGAAATACAAAATAAAGCATGGACTTTAGTTAATGATAATGTATAGATGTGCTGTGCTTAGTTGCTCAGTCATGTCCAGCTCTTTGTGACCCCATGGACTGTAGCCAGCCAGGCTCCTCTGTCCATTGGAATCTCCAGGGAAGAATACTGGAGTGAGTTGCCATGCCCTCCTCCAGGGGACCTTCCTAACCTAGGGATCAAACCCAGGTCTCCCCCATTGCAGGCAGATTCTTTACCAGCTGAGCCACAAGGGAAGGCAAGAATACTGGAGTGGGTAGCCTATCCCTTCTCCAGGGGATCTTCCTGATGGGATATCCTGCATTGCAGGTGGATTCTTTACCAGCTGAGCTACCAGGGAAGCCTTGGTTCACTAATCCCAGACTAGGGGAAGATGTTACTTCCACTAGTTACTGGGGAAACTGTATGTGTGTGTATTGGGCAGGAAATATATGGAAATAGTACTATTTGCCCAGTGTTTCTGTAAATTTTAATTTGTTCTAGAAAAGTCTGTTCATTAAAATAAAGAATTTGTATGGAAAAGAATCTGAAAATGAATATTTATATATGATTGTATAACTGAGTCACTTTGCTGTGCACACAAAATTAACACAACATTGTAAACTATTTTTTGTTGCTCATTTGCTAAGTTGTATCTGACTCTGTGACCCATGGACTGCAGCATGCCAGGGTTTCCTGTCCTCCACTGTCTCCCAGAGTTTCTCAAATTCAGGTCCACTGAGTCCATGATGCTATCCAACCATCTCATCTTCTGCCGTCCGCCCCTTCTCCTTTTGTTTTTCAGTCTTTCCCAGGGTCTTTTCCAATGAGTCAGCTGTTTGCATCAGGTGGCCAAAGTATACATCAATTTTAAAAATGTTTACAAAAAAGAATTTACAAAACATGCAAAACACAAGCCCAATAGTCCATGAAATGACTATGGCACGTTGCTATAAAGTTTCTAAACACTTATTGTTTCCTTTTAGAAAAAAATATCTATTTATTTGTCTGTGCATGCATAGGAGAAGGCAATGGTAACCCACTCCAGTACTCTTGCCTGGAAAATCCCATGGACGGAGGAACCTGGTAGGCTGCAGTCCATGGGGTCGCACAGAGTCAGACATGACTGAACTGACTTAGCAGCAGCATAAGTCTTTGTTGCTGCAAGCAGGAGCTTCAGTTGCATCATGTGGGGCGTAGTTCCCAGACCAGGGATCAAACCCAGGACCTCTATATTAGGAATGCAGAGTCTTAGCCACTGGATCACCAGGGAAGTGCTTCCTTATTGTTTTCTATAGTCTCTTATCTGGATGGATAATCAGCTGGATGGGATCAGTGCTGGTCTGTGCAGTTCCAGGTCACTGGTTCTCACCCTCCGCTCTGTTGACATTTGGGGAACAGATCAGTCTTTGCTGTGGGTTTCGAGCCTTTGCATTGTGGATGTTTAGCAACATCCCTGACCTCTGCCCACTAGACACCTGTAGCAGCCACCCCGCCAACTGTGACAACCAAACATGTCTCCAGACATTACCAAACGTCCCCCAGGCCACCTGAATCAATCACTCGCCCACTGAAAACCATGCATGTGTGCAGGTGATGAGGTCAAACCTGGTAACAGTCCAGAAAGACCTAGGCATGTCTGTGACCTCACGGCTGTCTTGAGGGGCTTGGGATCTCCCAAACAATCCTCCTCATGCCAGGAGGGCCACGGAAACATGTCTTAGAAGGCCAATCCTAGGACTTGACTTTGGGACTAGATAGAAAGCAAGGATTCAGAATGTGTTGAAGAGAGAAAATTGAGGGGTTTCCCTGGTGGCCCAATGGTAAAGAATCCGCTTGTCAGTGCCGGAGACACCGATTCCATCCCTGGTCCAGGAAGATCACACAGGCTGCAGGGCAACCAAGCCCATACAACTACTGAGCCCAACTACAGAGCCTGTGCTTTAGAGCTCATGTGCCACAACCTCTGAAGCCCGACTCACCTGGAGCCCATGCTCTGCAACAAAAGAAGCCACCGCAAGGAGAAGCCCTCACCCCACAGCTAGAGGAAAGCCTGGGCAGCAACGAAAACCCAGCGTAGCCAAGAGTAAATAAATAAAATTATTAAAAAATGAGAGGAAGAGAGAGAGAACTGGGGGATTTCCTGGCAGTCCAGTGATCAGGACTCAGTGGTTTCACTGCCCAAGGTGAGGGTTCAATGCCTGACTGGGAACTAAGACCTCGCCAGCCTCCTGCCATGGCCAAAAAAAAAAAAAAAAAAAACAGAATTGCTGATTGATGGGAGGAGGAGGACAGAAGGAGAAGGGAGGAGTTTGGAAGATGCCCATATCTTTCCCTTTCACAGCTGGGTGGATGTGGAGTCATCAGCTGAGATGGGGACACGAGATGAGGGGCCAGCTTGGGTGAGGGAGGGGAGGATGCCAAGTTTCATCTTGGGCAGGATGAGTTTCAGGTCCTGGAGGGAGGAAAGGAGGGCATCTGCTCATAATCTCTTACCTGCCTCGATGAGTGGTGCCTTGTGTGCTTCCACGAACGTAAAATAATCCCAAAGGGGTAATTCGTCCCCTTGCCTCTGTGGCACAAAGACACAATTTGGGGACTTCCGTAGTGTAGTGGTCCACTGGCTAACACTCCCATGCTCCAAATGCAGGAGGCCCAGGTTTGATCCCTGGTAAAGAAACTAGATCCCACATGCTGCAAGTAAGACCCAGCATGGGCAAATTAAAAAAGAAGAAGGCACAATAGACTTGAAAACCACTAAGAAGTCCTTCAGCAGGATAAACAAACTGTGAGCCATCCAGACAATAGAATACTGTTCGGAGTGAAAAAGAGATGAGCAATCAGGCTGTGGAAAGACTCAGAGCAACTTTTAAAAATGCATACGACTAAGTGAAAGAAGCTGATCTGAAAAATCTATGGAGTGGGTGATTCCAACTTGAGGATATTTTGGAAAAGGCAAAGCTATGGAGACAGTAAAAGAATCAGTGGCTGCTGGGGATGAAGAGGGAACGAAGGATGAACAGGCAGGGCCCTGTGATTTTTAGGGCAGTGAAAACACCCTGTGTGATGCTATAATGGCAGACCCTTGCCATTACACTTTTGTCCAAAACCCACTGAATGTACAACACCAAGAGTGAGCCTTAATGTTGACAATGGACTTTGAGTGATAATGAACTGTTAGTGTTCACTGTAGGTGTGTTCATTGTAACAAATGCACCATGTGGTGGGGGATGTCAATAGTAGGGAGGCTATGGGGGGAGGGGAACCTAAAACTGCTCTAAAAGTTAGTCTATAAGAAACAGATACAGTGAGACACACATATAAAAACTGAGCAAATATTCATAAATACATACTGGGGCATTTAAAATATACCCAATGGGAAACAGGTGAGGGAAGATAAATTAGGAACTGGGGATGAACCTACACACCCTGCTCTATCTACAACAGATAATCAACAGGGATCTACTCGATATTCTGTGATAACCTACCTGGGAAGAAAATCTAAAAAGGGATGGATATATGCATATGTATCACTGAATCACTCTGCTGTACACCCGAAACTAACACATTGTAAATCAACTGTATCCCAATATAATTTTAAAAAACACACAATAATACCCACATGCTCACCCTCCTGAGCACCAGTATCTGTGCATGAACACCTCACACACACACACTCACGCCATACTCATTATTGATGTAGGTCAAGGCCAAAAAGATTATCTTGAGTGTGCCTGTGTCCTCTGCATGTCCTTGATGGAAAGAAATTTTCTATCCACTTTGTTCCTTTCTCCCTTTCCCTCCCTCTGGAAGGAGAAGGTCTGTGGGCAGACAGAAAGGAGGCAGTGACTTTCTAAAGTGAAAGTGTTAGATTCTCAGTCATGTCCGACTCTTTGCGACCCCTTGAACCATATCCCGCCAGGCTCCTCCAGGCAAGAATACTGGAGTGGGTTGGCATTTCCTTCTCCAGGGGATCTTCCCAACCCAAGAATCAAACCCAGGTCTTCTGCATTACAGGCAGATTCTTTACCATCTGAACGACCAGGGAAGCCAGTGACTTTCTAAAGCAGGCTAGAAAACAAAAATCTAAGGTGACTGTGGGCTTCCCAGGTGGCGCTAGTGGTAAAGAACCCACCTGCCCATGCAGGAGACGCAGGTTCAGTTCCTGAGTCAGGAAGATGCCCTGGAGGAGGGTATGGCAACCCACTCTAGTATTCCCATGGACAGAGGAGCTTGGCGAGCTACAGTCCATAGGGTCGCACAGAGTCAGACACGACTGAAATGACTTAGCAAGGACACACACAAGATGATTGCAGGCGAAGAAGGATGAAGAGAGGCTGATATCCAGACACTGATGAAGACTGTAGAGATTCAACACAAATGAAGGGCCTGTATCATCCTTGGAATTCATTGCTGTGCCCAACCACCATTTTCAACTCTAAGAGACACTCAGCTAATCATATACAAACTTTGGGGTCTTGCAATGGCCCCATCTGCTAAGACCCCATGGTGTGTGAGCTCCTCAAGAGTAATGGTCAGGGCTGGAGATGCCTGTGTGGGAGTCCGAGAAATTGAAGGATTGAGAAAAATGAGACACAGGTGAAGGACCGAGTGGGCAGGGGCTTCTGGGAGGAGAGGGATCCCCAGGGTCAGGGCTAGCTTGGAGTGTCTGCAGGAGAAAGAATGGGCAGTCACAGCTGATACAAGGACAGAGCGGTTCAATGGTGATTTTGGGGAAACTGGCCTCAAAGATATGTGTGTGGGGAGGCCCAAGAGAGGGAGTAGATGAGGCAATGAGATGAGAGAGTAGAAACATCACTGAAATTTCCCAGCCACCATTCACGCTTTTCCTTTGCTCTCTCCAAAGCTGTTATCCCCCACAAGTGCATCCTTCCTGCTCTGTGCTTCTGTTCCACTCCTGTCATTCCCCAAAACGTAATCCTGCCAGCAGAACTGTAGAATGAAAAAACGTGGAAAGGAAGTGTCTTGGAGAATGGCACGCTTGTCTGCTCAGTCACTCAATCATGTCCAACTCTTTGTGACCCCATGGACTCTAACCCTCCAGGCTCCTCTCTGTCCATGGGATTCTCCAGGCGAGAATACTGGAGTGGGTTGCCATTTCCTCCTCCAGGGGATTTTCCCAGCCCAGAGATCGAAGAGCCCAGGTCTTCCACATTGCAGGCGGATTCTTTACTGTCTGAGCCACCAGGGAAACCCAAGAATACTGAAGTGGGTAGCCTATCCCTTCTCCAGGGGAACTTCCCGACCCGGGAATTGAACCCGAGTCTCCTGCCTTACCGGCAGATTCTTTATCAGCTGAATTACCAGGGAAACCCATAACACTACATGGATGTGAGACAGTCCATTTTCACTTGCATCAGTGAAAGTCAAAGTGTCAGTCACTCCATCAGTAGATGCTCTCCAATTGTGATCATGTCCCAGGTCTTCAACTGTCCTCTGGAGTGAGACTTGCATCCGCTGCTGGGGATGACAGACATTTTCTCCAGGACCACTTGGCACGATGCATCAAGAAATTTACCAAAACCATGTATTTTTATTATTTTTAAATTATTTATTTGTTCTTTTGGCCATTCAGCTTGGCTTGTGGGATCTTATTTCCTTGACCAGGGTTTGAACCTGTGCTCTCAGCAGTGAAAGCTCAGAGTCCCAATCACTGGACCACCAGAGAATTCCCCAGATCATTTATTTATTTATTTATATTTTTAACTTAAAAATTTAAAAAAATTTTTTATGTTGGAGTATAGTCTATCTACAATACTGTGTTAGTTTCAGGTGTACAGCAAAGTGATCCCATTATACACATACATGTATCTATCCTTTTTCAGATGCTTTTCCCACGGAGGTCAATCGCATCCAAATCACTTCGTTTTAATCCCGTATTTCCACATCTGGGATTGTTTTCCTTAAGAGCAAAGAAATAATAAATATGTGCTTGTGTATTTATTTCCTCACTAATCAGCTGGGAATAGCATAAAGAAATCACAGAGGCAAATAAAGGTGAACATTCAAGGATATTCATCCCAGTTTCATTCACAGTAGTGAAAGTTAGAACCAACCTAAACGCCCAGCAGGAGAGAACCGGTTAAATAATTACGCAGCAGCCACGCTGGCAGGGACAGAAGGAGTCCCGTGCTTTTGTTTATTTGTTCTTTCTTTTTGTTTTTTTTTTTTTTGCACACCACAAGCCATTTGGGATCTTAGTTCCCTGACCAGGGATTGAACCCACGCCCCCTGCTGTAGAAGCAAAGAATCTTTTTTTTTTCTTTTCCTTTCATGAAGCCCTGCAGTTTTTTTAAAAAACCTATTTTTAATTGGAGGACAGCAGCATTGCATAGTTGTTGGTTTCTGCCATACGACAACATGAATCAGACATATGTACACAAATATCTCCTCCCTCTTGAATCTCTCTCTTACCTCCTTCCCCATTCCACTCCTCGAGGTCATTACAGAGCACCGAGCTGAGCCCTTTGTGTTACATAGCAGTTTCCCACTAGCTAGCTATTTTACACCTGCCAGCGTGTGTAATTCAACGCTACTCTCTCGATTCGTCCACCCTCTCCTTCCCCCGCAGGAAATATGGAATCGTAACCACTAGGCTGCCAGGGAAGTCCCAGGAATCTTGTTTTAGAGGAATATTTAACAAGCTTTTTTTCTGGGGGGCTTTAAAAATTATTGAAATAGTACAATCTCATTGTAAAAAAAGGTCAAAGAATGCAAAAAATGATGATACAGAAGTTCCACTTTTAACTGTCCCCCTGCCACTTCTTCCTAAGAGGAAACCACTGTCAATTGTTTGGAATAAATTCCCAGGGCGTCTTATACATGTACATACTTGTGTATCACTCATGTTCTTTAAAATAAGTGCAATCAGACTGTATACAATGTTACGCTTGTTTTTTTTTTTTTTCCCACGGAGCAATACACCAGCAACACACACAGGGATTTTTCCATGTCATTTTTTTTAATGGTTGTGCTGCATTCCCACAGTCTGCCATGCCCTAATTTGTCTAACTATGCCCCTATTGTCAGTCGTCAAGACTGTTTTCCATGTTTTGCTTTTACGAGCAATGGCATCATTGCAAGCAAGGCTTTGATGAGAACACATCTTTGGGCACGTATATTCCTGGGATCAATTGTTGGCTGTAGGGTGGCCAGGTGAAAGGCGATGTGCTTTAAATGGTTTGTTCGACCACAGTCAAATTCCCTTCCAAAAAAGTTGCAGTAATCCACACTTCCCCCACCCAACAATGTGGCAGTGCTTATTATTCATCCAATTCTCCATAAGATCGGATGCTTGCATTAGTTTTAATGCTGGACTTCCCATGTGGCGCTAGTGGTAAAGAGCCTGCTGCCGATGCAGGAGACTCAAGAGACTGGGTTGATCCCTGGGTCAGGAAGATCCCCTGGAGTAGGAAATGGCAACCAATTCCAGTATTCTTGCCTGGAAAATTCCATGGACAAAGGAGCCTGGTGGGCTGCAGTCCATGGGGCCACAAAGAATCAGACACAACGGGAGCACAGCACAAGTTAAAGAATGAGGATTAAAATTTGTCTGATTACTAGTGAGACTGAGCATGTTGCTGTCTTTTTTTTCCTATTTCTATTTCTAGCCGGCTTACACAGTCCAGATGTTAACCTAATTTATATAAAGAGGCCTGATGATGTAGGGGTTAGGAATATGGACTCCATGGCCAAGCTGCTTTGCTTCCAGCTCAGCTGTTTACTGGCTGTGTGACCTTGGGTAAGTCACTTAACCTCTCTGTGTCTGTTTCCCACCTGTAAGATAGAGATAATGATAGTATCCATCTCATAGGGTTGAGGATTAAATTACTTTATGTATACAAAGGCCAAGAAGAGTATCCAGTATGCAGTGAGCAGTTAATAAAACATTAGCAATAATTGCCCTTTTGCTATCATTTATGTTGCAAATATTTCCTTCAGGGCAGCAGCTCTGTTGGCCCTTTTGTCTTTGTTTAGTGTGTTTCCATGTCATCAGATCTGTCTGTCTTTTCTTTCATGGCTCTCAGTTTCAAAAAAAGCAAACCCAGAACATTTAAACTGAACATAGAGTGGGCAACAGAGGATGAGAGAGTTGGGTGGCATCAGAAACTCAGCAGGACATGAGTTTGAGCAAATTCTGGGAGGCAGTGAAGGGCAGAGGAGCCTGGCATGCTGCAGTCCATGGAGTTGCAAAGATCTGGACACGACTGAGCGACTGGACACCAACAAAGAGTAAGAAACTGGGAAAGAAGAAAATATTAGCAATGTTCACCTCTGGGCGACAGAGTTCAGGCGACTTCTCTCTTCATGTTTCATGTTTTCAGAATGCTCTAAGGAGCGTGTATCATGAATATGTATTTCCAAGTGAACATATATTACCTTTATTTTTATGCTTTATGTGGTTTTAAATTTTGTGCTAAGCACATTGATAATCATTTTATAATGAGAAAAAGCACCCCTTAAAAAAAAGGGGGAGTCAGCTTGGGACTCCACACTTAACCCATGCGGAGCCAGCAGAGAAAAGCTCCACCCTTGAGGGAGCCAGCTGTGGGGGCCAAACACCCAAACATTATGGCAGGATCGCCCCCTGGTGGTAGGTGGTAGAGAGATGAGGTGATCCAGGGAGGGGTGTGTGTGTGTGTGTGTGTGTGCACACTCACCTGCCTGCCCTCCTGTTAGGAAGTTCTGTTCCATTTTACTTACATCACAAAGCAACCCTTTGAACTGGGGACAAAAATTATGTAAAAGACACAGATGAGGAATTTGAATCAATCTGCTGGCAAGGTGCAGCTCCTCACCCCCTTGGAGAAATGTCCAAGTGCCTATTTTTTTCTCGCTGTTATTTGGTTGGTTTTTGTTTTGTTTGTTTCTTGGCTGTGCCATAGAGCGTGCAGGATCTTAGTTCCCCGAACAGGGGCCAAACCCATGCCTCCTTCAGCGGAAGTGTGGGGTCTTAATCACTGGACCACCAGGGAATTCCCCCAGGTCCCTGTTTTTGATTACAAAGTCCTCTGTTCCCAAAGGTCCCCTGCCCTGTCTGTGGACCTAATTCATATACTATTCAATTCACCCACTGAAAGTGTACAGTTCAGTAGGTTTTAGTCTGTTCCGAGTTGTGCAACCATCATCACTATCAATTTGAAAACATTTCTATCACAGGATGTGGAGGAAAGGGAACCCTCGAGCACTGTCGGTGGGAATGTAGATCAGCGCACCCGCTGTGGAAGACAGTAGTGGGGTTTCCACGAGAAACTAAACGTAGAGCTATCATACGGTCCAGCGATCCCACTCCTGGGTCTACTTCCAAAGGAAACGATACCTTTTTCCAGAAGAGATAGTTGCACTCCTATTTCATAGCAGCATTATTCACAATAGCCCAGGTATGAAAACAACCGAAGTGTTCCTTGATGGATGAAAAGATAAGGAAAATGGGATATGTATTTTTTTCCCCACTATATAGGGGATGGAATACGATTCAGCCTTTAAAAAGAATGAAATTCTGTCATTTGCAACAACATGGACGAACATGGAGGGCATTGTGCTATGTGAAATAAACTAGACAACGAAAGACAAATACTGCAATTATTTACTTTTTAAGAATTTTTGGCTGCTCAACGCAGCACATGGAGTCTTAGTTCCCTGACCGGAGATGGAAACATGTCCCCTGTCGTGGAAGCACGGAGTCTTACCACTGGACCACCGGGGGAGTCCTGCAATCACTTATATGTGGAATCTAAAGGAAAAAAGTAGAGCTCATAGAAACTGAGAGGAGAAAAGAAGTTTCCAGATGCTGGGGGTGAGATAAATAGGGAGATGTTGGTAAAGAGTATAAGCTTTCAGTTAGAAGATGAATAGATAGATCTGAGGATTTAATGTATAACATGGTGATTACTGTTAATAACACTGTATTGTATGACTGAAACTTTTAGAATTGAAGCGTTCTCACCAAAAAAGAAAAAAAAAGTAAATATGAGAGGTGATGGAGGTATTAATGAACTAGACGGAGAGTATCATTTCTCAGTGTATACATTATCACATGGCACACTTAAAATATCTTATAATTTTGTCAATTATACCTTGATAAAAAAAAAGCTGGGTGGAAAAAAAGAGAACATTTCCATTACCCCAGAAAGAAACCCCGAGCTCATTAGCAGTCATTCCACACTTCCCCTTCCACCAACCCCTGACAACTGCTAATCTGTCTATCTCCAGGGATTTCCTGTTCCAGATATTTCATATTAATGGAAGCACTCCCGCAAATGCAATGGTACAGCATGTAGCCTTTTGTATCTGGCTTCTTTCACTTAGCATAATGTTTTCAAGTTTCATCCACATTGTAACATGTATCTGTACGTCATTCTTTTTTGTTCTGTTGTGCTTAGCTATGTCTGACTCTTTTGTGACCCCATGGACTGTAGCCCACCAGGCTCCTTTGTCCATGGGATTTCCCAGGCAAGAATACTGGAGTGGGTTGCCATTTCCTACTCCAGGGATCTTCCCAACCCAGGGACCGAACCCGCATCTCTTGTGTCTCCTGCATTGGCAAGGGGATTCTTTACCACTGTGCCGCTTAGGTCCAAATAAATGTTCCATTGTATGGATATGCCACAATGTTTTTATTCAGTCATCAGTGGTTGGGCATCTGATTGGCTGTTATGAAGAATGATGCCCTGAACTTTCATGTACAACATTTCTGTGGACATATACTTTCATATCTCTTGGGTAGAAGCCTAGGAGTGGTATTGCTGGGCCATAAGCTAACTCTATGTATAAGAAGTCTTTTAAACTCAACTTCCCAGATGTCTGGGGTCCAACATAGTTGTCACTTTGCTGTCCAATCTCTATATGGGCATTTCCAGAGACCTGGCTAGAAACACACACACACACCCCTCTTGTGAGCCTGGCTCCATCAGCCTCCTCTAGCTCCACTCTTTTTGCCCAGCTTCTGTGAGTGCGGGTCAGGCCTCTGGAACCCCAGGATTTCTTAGTGTTCGCTGAAGCTCAAGCTCCGGCATAGAGAGAAGTAGCCAAAACAGCTCAAGAAGATCCAGTGAAATCTGACTAACTTTATTAGTGATGAATGTACATCAAATGTTTCCAATGCTGTCTCTTCTGAGCACAGGGTAGGGCTGTTCTTTCCTGCCCTCTCTTAGTTGGGTGGGACCACTGACTTGTTCTGGCCAATGAGAAGTGAACAGAAATGCTGTGTCATTTCTGGGCCAGAGTATTGAATGGCTGGCGCAAGGCCCTCCAGAGGGTTCTTGTCCTCTGCTATGGTGTCCTGACACATTCCAGACAGTGGCTGCTTCATCACCTGGGTCATGGAGTGAAGGCACATAGGAAAGAATCCCCAGTGGATCTGTGATGGATACATCCTGGGAGTGAGAAATTAATTTTGTATTCTTTAGGCACCCTGGTTCAGTTCAGTTCAGTTCAGTTCAGTTCAGTTGCTAAGTCATGTCCGACTCTTTGCAACACCATAGACTGCAGCATGCCAGGCCTCCCTGTCCATCACCAACTCCCAGAGTTTGCTGAAACTCATGTCTATCGAGTCAGTAATGCTATCCAACCATTTCATCCTCTGTTGCCCCTTCTCCTCCTGCCTTCAATCGTTCCCAGCATCAGGGTCTTCCCCAATGAGTCAGTTCTTCACATCAGGTGGCCAAAGTATTGGAGCTTCAGCATCAGTCTTTCCAGTACATATTCAGGACTGATTTCCTTCATGAATGACTGGTTTGATCTCCTTGCAGTCCAAAGGACTCTCAAAAGTCTTCTCTAACACCAAAGTTCACTGGAAAAACCATAGCTTTGACTAGATGGACCTTTGTTGGCAAAGTAATGTCTTTCCTTTTTAATATGCTGTCTAGGTTGGTCATAACTTTTCTTCCAAGGAGCAATTGTCTTTTAATTTCATGGCTGCAGTCACCATCTGCAGTGATTTTGGAGCCCAAGAAAATAAAGTCTATCACTGTTTCCATTGTTTCCCCATCTATTTGCCTTGAAGTGACGAGACCGGATGTCATGATCTTCGCTTTCTGTGTGTTGAGTTTTAAGCCAGCTTTTTCACTCTCCTCTTTCATTTTCATCAAGAGGCTCTTTAGTTCTTCTTCACTTTCAGCCATAAGGGTGGTGTCATCTGCATAATCTAAATTTTATGCACCCTGGTTAGCATAATCTAAATTTCCTGACAGATAAACTAACCCATCTACCTCATGCACCTGGGTCCAACCAAGGGCTCTCTATTCATTTGATAGGGTTGCCATAGCCAGGGACCCACAGACTGGGTAGTTTAAACAACAGAAATGGATTATCTCTGTTCTGGAGGCTAGAAATCCAAGATCAAGATGCTACAGCCTTGATTCCTTCTGAGGGCAGTAAGGGAGAATCTGATCTATGCCTCTCTCCCAGCTTCTCAAAGTCTCAGGGGTTCCTTGGTTTTTAGGTGATGTTCTCCCTGTGTCTCCCCATCATCTTTCCTCTATGTGTGTCTGTGTTCAAATTCTGCCCCCCCTTTTTTTAAGGACACCAGTCACATAATAGATTAGGACCCATCTGAATTATCTCCTTCCAACTTTATTGCTTCTTATAGACCCCATCTCCAGATAAAGTTCCATTCTGATGTCCTGGAGATGAGGATTTCAATATATGGATTTGGGGAGATGCTGGCTTGTAACTCAACACTGAAAAAGCTAAGATCATGGAAGCCAGTCCGATCACTTCCTGGCAAATATAAGGGGGAAAAGGGGAAGCAGTGACAGATTTTGTTTTCTTGGGCTCCAAAATTACTGTGGACAGAGACTGCAGCCGTGAAATTAAAAGATGTTTGCTCCTTGGAAAGGAAGCTATGACAAACCTAGACAGTGTATTAAAAAGCAGAGACATCACTTTGCCGACAAAGGTCATATAGTCAAAGCTATGGTTTCTCAGTAGTCATGTATGGATGAGGGAGTTGGACCATAAAGAAGACTGAGCACAGAAGAATTGATGCTTTTTAATTGTGGTGCTGGAGAAAATTCTTGAGAGCCCCTTGGACTGCAAGGAGATGAAACTAATAAATCTTAAAGGAAATCAACCCTGAATATTCATTGGAAGGACTGACACTGAAGCTGAAACTTCAATACTTTGGTCACCTGATGCGAAGAGCCAATTCACTGGAAAAGACCTTGAAGCTGGGGAAGATAGAAGGCAAAAGGAGTAGGGGGCGGTAGAGGATGAGATGGTCAGATAGCATCAGAGACTCAGTGGACATGAATCTGAGCAAACTCCAGGAGATAGTGAAGGACAGGGGAGCCTGGCATATTGTAGTCCACAGGGTCACAAAGAGTTGGACCCCACTTAGCAACTGAACAACAACAACAAAAAATCATCCCATTACAGACTCCATTCAACTCTAAGGTGCCAGGGGTCCCAGCCTTCCCAGCATCAGTGAGAGAAGGGAGCTGGGTGATCAGGGGACTCTTTCCAGGGCAACAGAGAACTTCTTTCCTGAGGATCAAGTGCTGTCCACAGGAATGCAGCCTAGCAAGGAAACTTCAACAAATCCACTTCCCAGGGACATAGTATAAATTGGTGGTTAAGCTTCTGAATACGAAAACCAGCTCCATCTCTTAGCAACTCTGTCACTTAATCCTCTCTTTGAGCATCAGTTATCTCTTCTATGAAGTGGGATAATAATAATAATATACATCGTCCATGGAGCTATTGTGAGAGTTCAAAGAGAGAATATGTATCCATCAGCACAAGACATGATATATAGAAATTCTCTCCAAAACGTGTCATTGTTATTGCTGCTGGTGGTACTCATATGTGCTTAAGGGAAAGAGGATGTTATGCAGCTTCCAAGTGGGGTCTCAAGATTCCTAGGGCATAAGGGACATTTCAGCTATCTTTGCTTTACCCCCAGAGCTTGATCTCATTAGACAAACATTACTGAGATCGTACTATGGGCCAAAAGCTCTTCTACACAAGGTTCCTCCAGGGTTGGAACTTATATTTGAGCAAAAAGAGACAGATGATAAACAAGCAAAGCAACTGTGGTCAGGGAGTATGGTTAAAAGGCAAGGAAGGGGGCTCCCCTGGTGGCTCAGTGATAAAGAGTCTGCCTGCCAATGCAGGAGACACAGGTTTCATCCTTGGTCTGGGAAGATCCTACACGCCATGGAGCTACTAAGCCCATGCACCATAGCTGTTGAGTCTGTGCTCTAGAGCCCAGGAGCTACAACTACTGAGCCTACACACTGCAGCTACTGAAGCCTGAGCTCCCTAGAGTCCACCCACGCTCTGGAATGAAAGAAGCTACCACAGTGAGAATCCTGTGTATTGCAACCAGAGAGCAGCCCCTGCTTGCAGCAACTAGAGAAAAGCCTCACATCAACAAAGACCCACACAGCTATAAATAAATAAATAAAATTATTTTTTTAAAAAGGCATGGAGGGGACTTCCCTGGAAGTCTACTGATTAAGACTTTGTGCTCCCAATATGGGAGTACAGGTTTGATCCCTGGTCAGGGAACTAAGAGCATGCATGCTGCGCAGTGCTGCCAAAATATTTTTTTACAAAGAAAAAAAGGCAAGAAAACAGGACAGTGGGAGTGGGGAAACTGGTTTAGACAGTACTTTCAGACAATCTGAAGAGGCAATATTTGAGAATAGACTTATTCAACTACACAGAGTAAAGAGCTCCAAGGCAGGAATCCATGAAGAGTTTGAGTTGCAGGAGAGATGCTAGTGGAATTGGAGGAGCAAGTGAGCATGGAGTGGGGGGCAATTATGGTGTAGATGTCTGCAGGGTACAAACCAGGGCTTAATTTTCAGCTTAATGTGTTCCCCAGGATCTGGAGGGGGCAGGGATGTCAGAGGCTTGGAGGTGAAGGCAGAGGGGGGAGGTGGCCTTGGGAGCACCTTGGATAGCACCCTCGCTGTCCATGGTGCTGACATGCTGCGACGTTGTTCCCCCAAAGGGAGACATCATTGATCCAACCATGGAGACACAGGAGACTAAGCTCCCACCCTCAAGATACTGAATTTCTAGGTATAAATAGTCATAATGTCAATAATGACCTACTGATCATCTTAGTAACAACCATTATTCACTGAGAGTCTCCTATTGGCTTAGCTTGTGAACTTAGGAACTTATAAATTGAAAGTATTAGTCACTCAGTCGTGTCTGACTCTTCGTGACTCCATGGACTGTAGCCTGCCAGGCTCCTCTGTCCATGGAATTTTCCAGGCAAGAATACTGGAGTGGGTTGCTGTTGCCATTCTCTTCTCCTAGGAACTTACGGTAGGCAAAATAATTTCTATTCCCTCCAAAAATTTAATTCTTGGAACCTATGAATATGTCTCCTTACATAGAAAAGAGGCTTTAACCCATGCATCTATGCTCAGTTAATCTACAACAAAGGAGACAAGAATATACAAAGGAGAAAAGACAATCTCTTCAATACGAGGTGCTGGGAAAACTGGACAGTTACCTGTAAAAGAATGAAATTAGAAAATTCTCTAACACCATACACAAAAGGAAAATCAGAATGGATTAAAGACCTAAATACAAGAATGGATCCTATAAAACTCCTAGAGGAAAACATAGGGAGGACACTCTTAGAAACCACGGAAAGATCTTTTTAGATTTGTCTCCTAGGGTAATGGAAATAAAAACAGAAAATAAACAAGTGGGGGCTTCCCTGGCGAGGCAGTAGATAAGAATCCACCTGCCACTCAGGGCACACAAGTTCAATCTCTGGTCCAGGAAGATTTCAACTAAGCCATTTCAACATGGCATGTGGGATCTTAGTTCCTCACCCAGGGATTGAACCCATGCTCCCTGCATTGGAAGCATGGGGCCTTAAACACTGGATGGACAGGGAAATCTCCTATGCTATGTATATTATATAATAAAACATACACACACACCTAAACAAACAAAAACTCATCCAGGGTTCCTCGCGGCCCGCAAGCTAGTCTTGTGAATGAGCCCAGCCATTGTCACATCCCCACTCTGGCTCCGGGGAGGGGAGGCAGTGATGGGGAGCCCCAACAGGCCAGCAGCACACAGTGGAGGAAACTGGCTGGGACCCTCTGAGAGTAAAGTTCTTGAGCCCCGTTCATGCGTTATGTATGGGACATCCTCTGGGGACCAGGCCCAGGAGCACACACAATAGGGACACATAGAAGACATGGAACTTCTGCACACAGTAGGACTAGTCAAGGGGCAAAGACTGTGGGAACCTAGTATGGAAAGTGAGGGGTGCTAGAATGGGCATCTGTGATCCCCAGACAGGCACACAGCATGTGCAGGCCATGTGGTCCAGAGCCTGCACTGAGTGGGACTACAGGCCACTCCCACTGGGAGTGGGGGATGTTCAGCCCAAGGCTGGGAGCACTGGTCACTGAGACAAGCTCAAGGCTGTTTCCAGCGCCAGCCTCAGCCATCCTGAGCATAGAAAGTGGAGTGAGGTGCCCCCTGAACCCAAAGACGACATAAGGCCACTTCCAAGAGGGGAAGCTTTATTGGTGTGACTGATCGAGGGTCATCAGTGCAGTGCTGCCCCTTCCCCACGCCAGGGAGGGGGGACAGGCCAGTCCAGTGTGTGGACCCTGGGGGTCAAAGGGGACCCAAGGGGTCACAGGCATAGCAGCAGGCAGAGGGGGAGTGAGCCACCCCCACAGGGTTCACCCCTTGTCTAGCCCAAGGCGGGGACCCCTCTGGAGGTCCTCAGGTATCCGCAGCAGGGGTGGAGGGTTCCTGTGGCAGCCAGCGCCGGTGCCGGAGAATCGACTTCTCCTCCTCCTGTGGGGACAAGGGGTGGCCCCCCACGCCCTGCATGTGTCATCACACAGCCCAGGCCAGGGGGGCACGTCAGCAGAGTCTCCCCACTGCGCCGGCGGCGGGGAGGGGGGGCCTGGGTCACGCCCCTCTCACCATCTCCAAGGCAGTGCTGGGGCTTGCGCCCTCCGGAGAGCCCCCTTCGTCCCGTGAGCACTCGGGGCCCGCTTCCTCCTCGTACTCCGTCAGGCAGTCCGACTCCTCCCCTGGATGGCATGGGTGAAGTTGACACGGCTCAGGACCCCTCTGGCCACGCACACCGTCCCCACCCTCCTAGGTTGGCCCTCGGTCCCTCACCATCAGCACAGCCGTCGGAAACGGAAACGTAGCTCGTGGTGGGAGGCTCGATCCGGGACACTATTTCCGCCAAGTCGGTGAAGCCGGAGCTGGGGAAGGCGAGCACCTGCCGGGTGATGTGGATAAGGCTCTTGGCGATCATCTGAGGTGTGTGTGTTGGGGCGAGGGGGGCGGGGTCCAGAGGGAACTGGGGTTGGGGAAAATCTGTTGTCAGAGGGGCCCTGCCGATGGAGGAGGGCGCAAGCTTACGTCTGCGCGGCGGCTCTCGTTCAGGTCGGCAGACCGCCGGTCCGTGAGCATCTTTTCAATGATGTCGCCCCGGCTCCAGCCACTGAAGACGGTTGATCCATACTGGTAGCCCACATCCTGCAGGAAATGAAGGGGGCCTGGGGCCATGTGTGCAACCCCCAGAGTGTTCCTCTCTGCTTATCCCCACCCTGCCGGCCCCTCCCCTGGCCCCTCAGAAGCCTGCTGCTCTGTAGGAGCTGGCATTTGAGACTACCTAACGTCCAGAGTTGGGTGTACTTAGCACACTCACCCCCATGCCCTCGATCCTGTGCCCCTGCCAAATACTACTAATCCCTCTTAGCACATTTCTTTCCCCACTCAGGCCCACGGAGTGTGTCAATTGTCAAAGGACACAGGTGGCAGCGTGCAAGCTTATTTCAAGCTCTACAAATAAGAGTTAGTCGTTCAGTCATGTTCGACTGTTTCTGACCCCATGGACAGTAGCCCACCAGTCCCCACTGTCCATGAAATTCTCCAGGCAAGAATACTAGAGTGGGTAGCCATTCCCTTCTCCAGGGGTCTTCCTGACCCAGGAATGGAACCTGGGTCTCTGGCACTGTGGGCAGATTCTTTACCATCTGAACCACCAGGGAAGCCCTTGCAAATATGTGCGATACCCCTAAATATCACCATCTCCCATGCCCACTACAGACATCACTAATCCATCATGGCTTGCCTTCCCAGTGAGTCTGGAAAGGGCATCAGACATATTTTACTCAGCGCACTGGACAGGCAGCTACTGACGCTTTCTTTCTTCTCTTTTTGGCCGCACTATGTGGCAGGCAGGATCATAGTTCCCCAGCCAGGAATTGAACCCGCGCCCCCTGGAGCGGAAGCTCGGAATCTTAACCACTGGACAGGGGAAGTCCCCAGCTACTGATCATTCACTCTTGGCATGCACTATGATCCATTTTTCTGGACCAGTGGCACATTACACACTGCCATTCAGCGCATCACAAACCTGTAGCAGACATTACTAACTGACCGTGGTGCTTATTCCCACCAACACAGAAATGGTGTTAGAAATCTCTACACTGTGCTTCAGGCAGCGCAACTTGCCTGGTAGTTCATACATAGCGCATGTGCAGCCACGCCTCCTTGTGACACTCACTGTAGACATCACTAATTGATTACCGTTCTATTCCCCCCAGATCCCAAATAGAGCCCTAGACTATTTCCCCTTCTGTGGTTTGGGGCTTTCAGGAGTAAAGGCCTGCCAGCTCACCACACTGTCACCAGGAGGCTCTCACCAACTCACATAGATTTGGTCGAACTTCCCGAAGTCCATGGTCTTGAAGCAGTCGATGGGTGGGCGCAGGTACTCACAGTAGGAGCTGGACTTCACAACCTCCAGCTGTCTCACGCAGGACACGTAGGCCAGGCGAGACTGGATCTCTGCCATGTCTGGAACCTTGATCTTGTCTGCCCAGGGGTTCAGCCGCTTCCACAGAAGCCACCAGCCAGACAGGCTGTCCCCGTATGTGCTAAGGTCTGTCTCATCCTGGCTCCCCACGTCAATGGCGATGACTGTCTTGGCACCCATGCTGCGGGCGATGTCCGCTGTGGGGCCAGGGAGTCAGCTGGGGGCTCCCCACCAGTACCGGGGCAGGGAAGATCAACCCAGTCCCACAAACACCATCACTCACATGGTCATGCAAAAAAAACCATGTGAACGACATGCAGGGATGCAAAGGGGTATGTATGGGTGGACGTAGAGGCTGATGATGTGTGGGAAGTGGGGTTGGGTGTTGGCGCTTTGGGGTTTGGGGAACCAGGGCCAAGGGAATGGAGAAGTTGGAGTACAGGGACGAAATCACTGTGGAGAGAGACATGAAGTCAGATGCATGGGGAACAGAGACATGGAAGGAGAGTGACACAGAGAGAGAATACAGTAAGGACATCAGGAAAGAAAGGTGAAGGGGTCAGAGTCATGGAAACAGACAGAGGGTCCAAGATGCAGGGAGACAGGGGTGGAAGGAAACTGACAGGGAGATGTGGGAATAAAGACACCCAGAGAGAGATTCCCTGCTGGTCTAGTGGTTAAGAATCCAGCTTCCAATGCAAGGGACATGAGTTCGATCCCTGGTTAGGAAACTAAGATCCCACATGCTACAGGGCAACTAAGCCCTTGTGCCACAACTGGGGAAGCCCCATTGCAACTAGAGGAAGTCTAGATACCTCACCAAAGAGCCCACATACCACAAGGAAGACCCAGAGCAGCTAAAAACAAAAAAAGATGCCAGGAGGCAGAGCCAAGGGAAGAGAAACACAGGGGACCAGAGCCAGCAATAGAGACAGGTGGGAGAAAGAGACAGAGACGAGTGGCCAGAGATATGGAAGGAAAGAGAATCCAGGCAGAGTAAGAGACCTCAGACTGATGCAAGAAACAGAGAGCAAAGAGCTGGTTCAAGGAGATTCAGGGGAGCAGGATGGAAAGGGTAAAGTGTGGAGTGATGGCACAGTGTGTGTGGGGTGCTGTGGTCACAGTCTGTGTGCCCCAGTGAGGGTCCCTGTGTGGGTCTGGGGGTGCCTATGGACAGGTCCTATAGCCACACCCATTCCCCAAAGACACCTGAGTCTCCATCAGACTGCCTGTGTCCCTCACAAGTTTTTGTGTGTGCGTGCATGCAGTATGCACCCTTATCAGATATATGCAACTCTTGTCTGTATGTTTGTGAATACACCCACCTCTGGGTGGGGTATACCTCTGTACACACACCCAGTACCGTGTGTATTCCTTTCACCTGTCCCTAGATCAACGTCTTGTGTATGTTTCCTTGTGCGTCCACGCATGCCTGTCCACCAGAGTTTGTACACACCTGCTCATGTGAATGTGGTTGTGTGAGTGCATGTATCTATATGGGCTGCCTGTGCCAGAGTTGGCAAACCGTAAAAGGCCAGAGGAAAAATTATTTTGGCTTTTTAGGCCGAGTGGTCTCTGATGCAACTATTTGACTCTGCTGCACAGACACAGCCACAGACAAAAGGTAAATGACTGGAAGTGGCTGTGTGCCAATAAAACTTTATTTATAAAATCAGGCAGGGGGCCGAACTTGGTGTGCAAGTGAACTGTGTGGATCCCTGGCTTATGGGACCTCAAGCGTCTGTGTAGCCAGCATAGTTGTCTACTTGTGTTTGCACGCTTCTGTGTGTGTGGAATTTTAAGTTGCAAATGCCCCTGCCTCTTACCTGCATGCTTTAAGTCAACAGGTATGAGAGAAAGCTGGTGGTGGAGGCACCCCACCCATCTATGTGTGTACATGCGTGTCCAACACAGCACATGCGTGCATCCTACACATGCACATACTGGCTGTGAGCTCACCCGTGTGTCCGTGCAGGGGGACGAGCAGGTGGCTACTTGCCTGGCAGGTTGTTGATGTAGCCGCCATCCATGAGGAGATGCCCATCCTTGGGGTCACACAGCGGCGGCAGGTAGCCCGAGAGCGTCATGCTGGCACGCACGTATCGCCACAGGGAGCCTGCCCAGCGGGACACACAGACACAGACACGCACAGGCACACTCAGACGCACTCAGAGGCCTGGCCAGCCCCATGGGCTCGCTGACCTGGCACGTTGTTGACGAAGCACCCATCCACCAGCAGGTGCCCGTCCCTGGGGTCACAGAGCGGGGGCAGGTAGGGGCAGTAGGAGGCACTGGCCCGGACGTAGCGCCACACGCAGCCTGCAGGGACGGGGGGTGAGGGGGTGAGGCGCCCAACAAGTCTCCCGACCCCCCCCGCCCTCCCCAGGACAGACATACCTGGGGCCCTCTGGGGCATTAGTGGGTGACAGTTAGTGCTCAGCAATCAGGCCAGGAGGGATGGTCACTCATGTTAACAACTTGGCTGCCCCCCCAGCACCCATTCCCCAAACGGCCCCAGTGGTGGTGGTTGGGCCACCTGGGGGCACGCACCATCTTTGTGGACACGCATGGCCGAGGAGGTGATGTCCGTGGTCACGTTGAAGTATGGCAGCCACAGGTCCTGCAGGAACAGGGACTGCGATCCAGGAGGACTGGGGATGCCTATGGGGAGAGGTGGGGGTGGGGCGGGCATGGGGGAAGTATGCACCTCAATCTGCTTGTCCTGGAAGACACGGTGGATGCTGCGGTTGAAGGCTGACCCCGTGAACATGGAGGTGACGGGGTAGGTGAGGTCCAGTACCGGCTCCAGCACCGAAGTCATGCTCTAGGGGTGAGGGGCGAGCTGGGGTCAAACAGGAGTCACTTGGGGGTCACTGACTAGTAGGTCCCTAAGGGTCTTGATTGTTCTAGCTGGGAATTGGGGGCTAGGATCACTAGCTCGGAAGTCACAGGGGTCATCCAAGGTTCTGGAGGTTTAAGAATCGGATGGGCTTCACAGGATTAAGTCGGGGGGGTCAGGAGAAGTCCAGAAGCCCCTCTGAGGTTAGGTTTTTCAGGGTGCTCCTGGGGTGAGGGGACCCTTCCCCATCACCTTCCCACCCTCTCCCCGTAACGCACACCTTAGCCCACTCCCGGGCCCGCTGTTTAGTGCGGCTGGCGCTCCGCTCCTCAGCGTACAGGGCCCCGATGAAGGAGCCGATGGACGTGCCGCCCACCAGGTCAACGGGGACCCCCGCCTCCTCTAATGCCTTCAGCACCCCGATGTGTGAGCAGCCCCTGTACGGTGGAGCAGACTCAGTGACTTGCTGGGAATCCCCTAAGCCCCACCCCCAGGAATCTCCTCCAGTCTCCCCCACCCGCAAGGAATGTGTTGCTAGCCCAGTCCCTGTGGGATCTCGCTCAAGGAGTCAGCTCCACCCCTCAAGGCACCTGGTCCCACCCCTGGCGGCACTGACCACACCCCTCACCTGGCCCCGCCCCCACCCAGCACCAGGGCGATGGTGTTGCCTGTGAGCACCCGCGCCAGGCGGGAGAAGTCGCTGTGCCGGTCTGCGCGCCTCGAGAAAACCTTCTCGTAGAGCTCGTGCTGGTATGAGGGGAGAGAGACACGGTGCATAAGGATGGGGGGGGCGGTGTAGGAGGCACCCTCTGGACCTTCAACACACCGCCACGCCCCTCTGATCTCTAAGCCATGCCCCTCCATTAGCCACGCCTCCGAAGGGTTCGGCCAGTGGACCTGCGCCCCGCAGCACCCCTCACCAGCTTGGCCGGGCTGCGGCGTGAGAAGAGGCGGCGCGGACAGCGCAGATGCAGGTGTCCCGAGCACCAGCTGCGCATGTTGAGCCACTCCACAGTGCGCGTGGGGCCTGCGCCCTCCTCGCGGTGCAGCAGGACCAGCTGCTTGAGGGCCCGCACTGCCGTGTTCTCCAGCATCTGCTCCAGCTGCATGGGGGGGTGGGAGTGAGGAGGACAGAAGTCACTCTCACCAGTGGTTTCCTCCCCGCCCCCCACACCTGGCCCCCTGGGTTCCTGGTCACCTAGCCCCACTGGTAAAGGTGCACATGGCCCAGCACAGGCACCCAAGGGCCTGGGGCGGGATCCCACGGATGGGGGTCACTGTGCCTGGTCTCCAGACCTGGCCGAGTGTGGGCTCCTGGTCGCCCAGGCCCACGATGAGGATGCAGTCGGCCTGGCGCAGGCAGCGCACGGTCCAGGGTGTCAGCGATGTGTCTGTTTGGTAAAGCACGATGCGGTGCGTGTCCTCCTGCTGGGCCAGCCACCCTGACAGCCGGAATTCTTGGATGCTAGGGTGGGAGTGGGGAGGGTCATCTTGGGGCTGGTCAGGGGTCCCTGCCCTCAGAGACCATGTAGCTCCACTGCTGTGGGGATGTAGATGTGGACATCCAAGGCCTAGACATGACTGCGTCCTCTAGAGACCGATTTACCCCACTGTCTCCCCAGTGGCCAGAGGGATGGAGGCCCACGCTCCTTGTTTCACAGCCTAGAACTCAAATGAGACTGAAGGAATCCTACGTTCTGAGCTCATCCCTGTGCTCTCCGTCCCCATACCCCCAACACACACCTGTCCAGTGCAGAGGCCCCCAGGCGGGCCCGGATGATGTCACTGTTGAGGAGGAGCGTGGGGCCTGGAGATGGATGAGTGAGGAAGGGTGTTTAGGAACCTGGGCCAACAGAGGTGGGCCTCTCCCATAAGAGAATACCACCTACTTGGCTTACAGGGCCTTGTTCCAGCTCTACCCCCACCCTGACCCACCAAGGCATCTCCATTCCTTGATCAATGCCCCACCCACACGCGCCTTGCCCCACACAGACCAAAGGCCTGCCCTTGCCCATGACTGACCAATGGCTTGCAGAGCGTGCTGCAGCTCCAGCATGAAGGCCACCATGGGCACCTCGGCACACACGGGCAGCACTGCCACTGTTGACAGGTTGCTGGCAGGGTTGGTGAGTTCCGAGTGAGGGGGGACACCTAGTCCCGAGCCTGCTGAGACCCCAAAGGATGGTATTTGCTGTGCGGTCCTGTGTTTGGAAAGGTCAGCTCTCCCCCACCTTCTCAGAAATCCCTTCACCTTGTCCCTCAGCTGAGGCTTAGTGATGCTATACTGAAGGTCATGGTCTCACCGTCTGAGCCACTGTCCTTGATAAGATCTGGCTATCTGATCCTCAGTTTTGCCCCAATCTTCTCAGGGGGATCCATTACACAACTGTATAACCCTTTCTGTTTTCCACTCTGCCTACATGGACTTGATCTGTGCCCCTGCCCATTCTAACCTGGGCGGGGCGGCGGGGGCTGGTGGGGAGTCTCTATCCACTAAGAGGACTTGAACACAGAACTAGACTGAGATAAAGATGTTTCTGACCCACCTATTGCGTCTCACCTTCTCTGCATCCACCTTAGACTAAAACATCGACCCCAAGCAGCATGCCAGGCTTTCCTGTCTTTCACTATCTCCCAGAGTTTGCTCAGATTGTAACAATCTAAACAAGTTCAAATGCCTTTCTGGTTTCTACAAGACTTGCCCTAGCCCATTCCTCCCCCTCACTCACTTTTCCCCTTGAAGTGTTTCAACACCACCAAACCCTGTCGGAGTCCTGTCAGTATCTGGTCCCATCTCATTTATCAAGTCTCTGCTCACTGTCCTCAGAAAAGCCTGCCTCCTTAGGTTAGTCACGCCCCATCAAGACTCTCTTTTGTTTTCTACACAGTACCTTAACTGATGTACTCTTTCTTTGTATTTTAAAAACTGTTATCTTGCAAGCCAAGCCACAAACCCTTCTAGGGGCTTTGTCTGTCTTGTGTACTTTCCCACCACCCTGCAGGATGCCCAGCACACACTAGATGCTCACTAGAAACTCGGTCTTCCTGGCATCACAGAGAGGTTCTCAGGGGTCTGAGATTTTTAAAGTCCCTGCCCCCATAGCGGCCCCAGAATCACATCGAGTGTGGTCCTGCCAGCAGAGTGGGAGTGAAAGTGTACTTGGGCACAGAGTGTAGGACTAGGGGGAATGTCTGTCGGGGAAGACCCTGGGCGTAGGGATGGTTCCTTGCCAGGGCTCACCCTGGCCCCACCCCAGAGATCCAGGTGTCAGGGCTGACTGGGCAGAAGCCCCCAGGGGAAAAAGGAAAGTAGAGGTTGCCTAGGCTAGTCCAGGCATAACCGAAAACCTCGGGCCCATATTTCTGCACGCCTCGAATCTGACCACTTCCCAGTGTATCATAGCTGGGAAACTTCACCTCCCAGTATGCCCTGGAAGGGAACCACACCTCCCAGCATGCACTGAAACTGAGAAATACAACTCCCAGCATCCACCAGGACCAGGAACCACATCTCCCACCATGTTGGTAACCTATTGAATTCACTTCCCAATATACTCTAGGCCCCAAACACCACCCCACAAACTACACTTCCCAGCACACATTAGTCTAGGTATTCTTTTCCTAGTAGGTAGACTCCATCCTCCAGCCAGCTCTGACCCAGAACCAAGGTTGCCCCTAAGACCCGCAGCTCTCGTCATGACTGATGCTTTAGATTCCGCTAACATCCATCCTGCAAAGAGATCCAACCAGTCCATTCTAAAGGAGATCAGCCCTGGGTGTCCTTTGGAAGGAATGATGCTAAAGCTGAAACTCCAGTACTTTGGCCAACTCATGCGAAGAGTTGACTCATTGGAAAAGACCCTGATGCTGGGAGGGATTGGGGGAAGGAGGAGAAGGGGACGACAGAGGATGAGATGGCCGGATGGCATCACTGGCTCAATGCACATGAGTTTGGGTGAACTCCGGGAGTTGGTGATGGGACAGGGAGGCCTGGCGTGCTGCGATTCATGGGGTCGCAAAGAGTCGGACACGACTGAGCGACTGAACTGAACTGAACTGAACTGAACAAGCAGCCCTGGCTCCAGGGCTCCGTTTCCCGGAATGCCCAGGAACCCGAACTTCATCCCCCAGCACGCACCAGAACTCGGATTGCCATTTCCTGCTTCAAGCTCCACCCGGAGCAGGTTATACGCTGGACTCCACCTCCCAGCATGCCCTGGGCTCAAGGCTCCCTCCCCCAGCACGTTCTATGGCATTGGAGAACACCCCCCTAGTATTCCCGGGCGCTTGCAGGCTCCCACCTGGGAAGGGTCCTCGCAGCTGCTGCAAATTCCCCAGAATCTTCTGACTCAGCAGGTGGATGAGGCGCGTCACGACCTGGGGCGTTGGAGGCCGGGGGTCCAGTTAGACTGCAGAAGCAACTCTGCACCTTTTCCTCCTTGACCAGGGCGCCTGGGTCCGTTACCTGGGCCCCACCCCATGAGCCCCGCCCCGCACTTGGAGGCTTCAGCTCCTCCCCAGGGCTCCATCCGCACCAGAATCCCCGCCCCACCCATTAGGCCCCGCCTCCTAGGGCCACACCCCCACTCATCTGTCCCACCCCAATTGGAACAGCCCCCAGCCCAGCGAGCTGCACCTGCGGGTATCGACGTTTGATGTGGCCCAGGGTGCCCTCGGGGAGTTTGGCCAGCTCTGTGTCGCGCACCGCGTGCACCGTCGTGGCACGTGGCTGCCTTGTCAGCGCCTCCACCTAGGGGACCGCGCGTGACCAGGGCTGCATGAGCCAGGAGGCTGATAGGTAAGGGGAAGGCCGACTGTCGGTGCAGACAGAAGGCGGAACCAAGCCTCGCTATCCACCTCAGAGCTCGGGGAAAGACAGGCCAGGAGAGGGTTCCACACCAGGTGAGGGTCCCCCACTACGCTGATGAGGTTGCCCCCATCTCCCCGCCCCATGGAAAGCAGCTGGAGAAAGTGGAATACAGGAGGTTAGAGGCGGGTGGCGGGGGGGCGGGGCGCGTTTAGTGCCCCATCCTGTTGTCTGGGATGAAGTATATGTTGGGGGTGGGGGGAACCTGGACTGGGAGAGGTTAGAGGTCAATGAGTGGGGCCACGCTCACCACTCCTATGAGATCCCCGCGGCCGTACTCGCCCACCAGCTCTTTTTTGCCACTGCCCCTCTGAATGACACTCCGCAGCCGCCCGTTGAGCACGATGTAGGTGCAGTCTGAACGGTCGCCCTGCCTGGGGTGGGGGTGCGGGTGTCAGAGTAGGCAGGTAGGCAGGACCTGAAGGAAGAGGTAGGGGCGGGGGCTTCACCTGTACAGTGCGCGTCCTGCCTCCACTGCCGTCCAGTCGATGGCGAAGTCCATCTGGCGCACGAAGGGCGACATCCTGGCGGCCACAGTTTGTGCGGCGCTCAGCACCACGCTGGGCTGTGCACGCATGATCCTGCAGGCAAAGGGCGGGGGCGCATGGGCCGGGGGGCGCCCAGGAACAGCCGATAGGGAGTGTTGAGTTGGGTGATGGCCTCGAGGGTGGGACAGGAAGGGCTCAAACAGTGAAAACAGCTTTTCAAGTGCCGTTGAAAAGTGTGGAGGGTCAGAGGCATAGCCTCAGGCAGGGCAGAATGGAGTTGGTCAGGGGACCCCCTGAGTCACCCCCGCCCCATCATCGGGCCCAGGCAGTACTCGTAGAAGTTGGACTTGGAGATCCGCAGGAAGGTGCAGTCACGCTGGGCTCGAAGCGTGAAGATGAGGGGCTCGCCGGTGAGCACAGCCAGCTGTCCCACTAGCTCCCCAGGCTGTACCACGAACAGGCACACGTCCTCCGCCTTGTCGATCATGCGCTGGTACACATGCAGACTGCCCCAGAGCACGAAGTGCAGGCTCACATCCTGTGAGGGAGGGGCCAGGAGATGGGCACCCGGGTGACACCGCACCCACACCTCAGGTCTGTGCGCTCGGAAAAGGTTAAGGAAAGAAAAGCTGGAGGTAGTGAAGGCCTTCCATAGCACTGAGCTGAGCAGCACATGTATTTATATTCCCCTTCAGCACCCACAGCAGATGCTGCTAATAGATCACCCATTTCAGCCCAGATTAAGAGGCAGGAATTCAACAGGGCCAGCAAGAGGCTGGGAAGACTGGCTACATAGGAGCGTGGCTGAGCTTAGGTCCTTTTTGCTTGTGCTGGGCAACTGCATAGCTACATGGAAAGGAACAAAGTTGGAGTCTCACCTTTCATCATGTCAAAATGGATCAAAGACATGAATGTGAGAGCTGAAACTATACAACTCTAAGGAGAAAACACAGGAGTCAATCATGGCCACACTGGACCATGGACACAATGGAATCTTGGATATGATACTAAAAGCCCAAGTGACAAAGTGAAAAACAGATAAACTGGACTTCATCAAAGTTAAAAATTTTTGAGCTTCAAAGGGCACTATCAACTGAAAAGACAACCCACAGGCTAGGAGAAAATATTTACAAATCATCTATCTGCTAAGGGTCTGGTATTCAGAATATGTGAAGAATTTTTACAACTCCACACTAAAAAGACAAATAACTCAATTTTTAAAATGGGCAAAGGCTCCAAATAGATGTTTCTCCAAAGGTTATATGAATGGCTAGTGATCCTCCGAAGATGTTCAACATTACAAATCACTGCATGCTGCGTGCTAAGTCATGTCCTACTTTTTGCGACACTATGGACTGTAGCCTGCCAAGCTCCTGTCCATGGGATTCTCTAGGCAAGAATACTGGAGTGGGTTGCCATGCCCTGCTCCAGATCTTCCCAACCCAGAGACCGAACCCACATCTCTTATGTCTCCCGCATTGGCAGGCACTAGCATGCCTAGGAAGCCCCATGAATCATTAGTCAGTCAGTCAGTCAGTTCAGTCACTTAGTCAGCGACTAAGCGCTTACCTGCCTAAGTGGGCCCCGGAGGGAACACCGTGACTTCCCAGTTCAGTTCAGTTAAATTTAGTAGCTTAGTCGGGTCAGACTCTTTGTGACCCCATGAATCGCAGCACGCCAGGCCTCCCTGTCCATCACCAACTCCCGGAATTCACTCAACTCATGTCCATTAAGTCGGTGATGCCATCCAGCCATCTCATCCTCTGTCGTCCCCTTCTCCTCCTGCCCCCAATCCCTCCCAGCATCAGGGTCTTTACCAATGAGTCAACTCTTCGCATGAATCATTAGGGAAATGCAAATCACCACAAGGAGATGCCAGTAGGATGGCTAGAATCCAAAAGAGTCAGAGAGGTGTAGGAAACTGGGATCCTGTACACTGCTGGTGGAAATGTAAAACTGGGCAGCCACTGGGAAACAGTCCTCACAGAGTCAAAAACAGAGTTGCCATTGTGTTGTTGTGTGTGCACGCTCAGTCATATCTGACTCTTTGCAACCCCATGGACTGTAACCACTAGGCGCCTCTGTCCCTGGGATTTCCCAGGCAAGAATACTGGAGCGGGTTGCCATTTCCTTCTCCAGAGTTGCCATATGACCCAGCAACTCAACTCCTATGACACAATGAAAACATATCCACACAGACATGTGTACATAATGTTCATACCTGAATCATGCTATTATGCATATTAGCCAAAAGGTGGAAATAACTCAATGTCCATCAGCAGATGAACTGAGAAGCAAAAGGTGGCTCATTCCTATGATGGAACAGTATTCAGCTGTAATGGAATTAGGCACTGACACATGCTACAACATGGGTGACCCCGGAAAACATCACACTGAGGGAAAGAATCCCAGACACAAAGGGCCACATATTGTTTGATTCCATTTATATGAAATGTCCAGAACAGACAAATCTACAGAAACATAAGATCAGTAGTTGCTTAGGGCTGTGGCTCATTAGGAGGTGGGAGATCGATGGCTTTGGAGTATGGTGTTTCTCTTTAAGGTGATGTTCTAAAATTGACAGTGGTTACGGTTGCACAACTCTGAATATACTAAAAACCACTGAATTGTACTCTTTAAATGGGTGAACTGTATAATGTGTGAAGTACATCTCTAAAATTATCAGCAAAAAAAAAAAATCCCCTTTGGGGCGTTCTCTGGTGGTCTAGTGGTTAGTATTTGGCACTTTCACTACTGAAGCCAAAGTTCAATCCTTGGTCAGGGAACTGAGATCCCACAAGCTGACTGGTGCAAAAAAAAAACAACCAAAAACCTTTTGCTCTCAATTCCTGTGTTCCGCTCCAACCTTGTTGGTTTTCCTTTGTTTTCCAGATGGGACAGCTCCACCACAGGACATCTGCACAAACTGTACTCTCTGCCTAGAATGTTTTTTCCTCCCCCTTGCAACTAGTTAATTTCTCTTTGCTTTTCCTCCTTCACTGGAGGTCACTTCCTCAGAGACACTGCTCTGCCTAAATCAGACGCTGCAGGAGACCTATATGACTTAGCAACAATCTGTATCATCCTTTGAGTGAAAGGTCTATCTGTGAACTTCTGCTGGTGTTTCTTGACCCTACAGCAAGCCTCCTGCCGCTGCTGCTAAGTCACTTCAGTTGTGTCCCACTCTGTGCGACCCCACAGATGGCAGCCCACCAGGCTGCGCCGTCCCTGGGATTCTCCAGGCAAGAACACTGGAGCGGGTTGCCATTTCCTTCTCCAGTGCATGAAAGTGAAAGGTGAAAGTGAAGTCGCTCAGTTGTGTCCGACTCTTAGCGACCCCATGGACTGCAGCCTACCAGGCTCCTCTGTCCATGGGATTTGCCAGGCAAGAGTACTGGAGTGGCGTGCCACTGCCTTCTACAGACAGCAAATACCCCTTTCTCCTCTGGTTAGCCTGCCCAGCTGGACACCACTCTGTACCACCCTCTTAAATAAGGAACTGAAACTGCCTAGAGACAGAAACGTTCCTTCCTCATCCAGCGCACAAACCTGTACGACAGCCCACAAAGCCCTGATGAGCACCAAAACACTGCAAGAATCCTTGGGAGGGGTGGGGGACATACACACATGCCTTCCAAGACAGAATTCCCAGACTGGGTTTGGGATACAATGGTAGTGACTAGTATTAGGCTGCTATTCATCCTCAGATTGGGAAACATGCCCCGCCACCCCCCCAACCCCCCCCCCCCCCCCCCCCCCCACCCCACCCCTGTTTCTCAGAGCTTTGAATAAGCTAATGAGTTCACTGGGCACTTCCAAGAAGGACTAAATCAGCCCGCATTCCCCAAACCTGTTGCACTCAGATCCCTTGTGATAGAGGTGTTCTGTGACATATACTCTGGGAAATGTTTGTGGAAAGCAGGGTTTCCTCAATGTTGGCACTACTGACATGTTGGACTGGATAATTCTGTTGTGGGGGGCTGGCCTGTGCATTTTGCATCCCTGGTGTCTAGCCATTAGGTGACAGTACCACCCTCCCAAGCCAATCAAAAATGTCACCCTGTGGGACTTCCCTGGTGGTCCAGTGGTTAAGAATCCGCTTTGCAATGCAGGGGACACGGGTTGGATCTCTGGTTGGGGAACTAAGATCCTACATGCCGTGGAGCAACTGAGTCGGCACACCACAACTAAAGAGTCTGTCCATTGCAACAAAAGCTCCCACAGGACACAGGATGATCCTGTGTGCCACAACTAAGACCAGACACAGCCAGATAAATGAATAAGTAAATAAATAAAATCTAATCTCAAAAACACTCAAGAAAAGCTTAAAAGTCTCGACATGGCCAAATATCCCAGGGGGGTGGGCCAAACTGTGCGTCGTTTTGGGAGGGGGCACAGCAGACCAACTTTGTCCCTAACAACGTCCTGAAGACCCTGAGGAGCCTTGGATGGTTGCACACCAGGCTGATATGTTAGCAGGCTGGGCTGGGCTGGGCTGAGTTGAGCTCAGCAGAGGTTCTCAGATAAGCAGGGCCCAGGGGCCCCTGCAAGGGCCATGGTGTGACCACACTTCCTCAGCCAGGCCTCCAAGTACCTCGAACAGCTGGCACCAAACGTACTCTGCAGGAAGGAGCCCATTCTGCATTGAGCAGCTCAAAGTGACAATACAATCAAACTGATCATGTGATATAACAAATCAACTAGAATCTAATTAAAGTAAAAAGCACCATCACCCAGCCAGCTAACAGCTAGGCCATCCCCTCCTCCAAGCGCAGACCTCCCTCTCCTGAGCCTGGGGCGCTGCTGCAGTTTCAGCACTTAAGTCATGTCACCCTTACTGTCACCTTCCCACCAGTCACCACGCCTCCCTCTGACTGGTCACCCTTGCACAGACCCTAGCAGCTCAGAACTGAGTACTTCCTGCTTGATTCTCACAAGAGTTCCTGCAGGTAGTTATGAGCCGCACCCCCTCCCCACCATTCCACAGGTGGGAAAGATGAGAAGTTTCTATATGATTCACCCAAGGTCACCCAAGGGCTGCAAGTCTGGTTTCCTCTCTAACCCTCCTCCCCTGTGCTCCCCAGCTGTGATGTCACAAAAGGGCCTCAGTTTCCCCGTCTGGAGAATGGGCAGATTAGTGGGCTACGGTTTCCTCCACCTCCTGCGTGTCATCAAGGGACAATGAAATCCAGCTCGTGGGGCTCGTGGAGCTGGTTCTAGGCCTCCAGGCCAAATTCACACCGGCACCCATTTAGTGAGCCCCACCCCTCCCCCATCCCAGCAGGAATCTAGGATAAGAAACAGAGTATCAGAATATGTTGTAGATTTCGAAGGTCAGAAAAATGGAGGTTGCAGGAATGGCTAAGGGCAGGGAAGAGAGATCTTGGGGTGGGGGTCCTGGTGTAAAAGGTTCAAGTTTGGAGGGGAAAGGTCAATAGGTCCACAGGACATGGGGAGGGAGGGCTGGGGGTCAGAATCATAGGATCCAAAGGTCAGGGGTTGGAAATCACGGACTGAGGTCTACATGTAAGGTGAAAAGGCAAGGATCAGAGATCAGAGAAGGGGAGAGAGAGGTCTCGAGTCAGAGCTGCAGAGTCAGAGGTCAAGGGTCAGACTCACCTGGTCCCCCTGGCGGGCGATGATGGTGCCAGCTTTGGCGTGATGTAGCAGAACTCGACTATTCAGAAGGGTGGGGTCCTGGGGAGGAAGGATAGGGGCTTGAGACGGCCCAGCTACGCCTACCACCCCCCTTACCTGGTCCCCTAGACGCCCTGGGCTGCCCACCTCAATCTGCATCAGCTTGGCCAGCTCCTGTTTTGCTGCCTCAAAGATGCTGCTTGTCTGGCGGCCCTGGTAGGGCCCGAAGGGGCAGCTGCCGGGGGCCGACTCGTCCTCACAGTAGCTGTACTCACAGGCACCTGCTGGCTGCTCCCGGGCCTCCTGACTGGGAGTCTGTGGGGCAGGGGCTATGACCTCCATGCTCCCCCTCAACCTTCCTCCTTGGGAGACTCCACCTGTGGCTAGGCCAGGGCTCCAGGAGGGGATTGGAGTCAGGAGGCAGGGGCAGGGGAAGAGGGCAAGGCCTTACCCGAGCTGAAGCTGCCTGGAACCCCCCTGAGGCCTCTTCTTGCAGGGACACAGAGATCCGGCCCCGTTCATATGCCATGTCGAAGTCTGAGCGGGGGCCACCCTGCAAGCCTGCGGTGGATGAGGGGCAATAAATGCAATAAAGGTGAGAGTAACCATAGTGGGAATCTAAGCAAACACTATCTACATAACGTTATCCCAGGCAGCAGCCGGAAAGACATGGGCTAATCCATTGCCTCTCTCTCTCCCTTGCAACGCTTCTCACTACAGTGGGGAGAGCACCATCTCAACAAGGACCCACAGTGAAAAAAGACATGAGAAATGCTCCCAATATTCCTATTTCGTGGATGAGAAAAATCAAGACTGGGAGGCAGGTGGACTTCCCTGGTGACCAAGTGGTTAAGAAGCCTCCTGCCAATGCAGGGGGCACCTGTACTATTCCTGGTCCAGGAAGATCCCACACGCCTCCGAGTAACTAAGCCCAGGCACCACGACTACTGAGTGCACACTCCAGAGCCCATGCTTCGCAATAAGAGACGCCACTGCATGAGAAGCCCGTGCGCCACAATGAAGAGTAGCCCCCGTGCACAGCAATGAAGGCCCACTGCAGGCAAAAGTAAATAAGTGATATTTGATAGCCTCTCCCAGCTCCACCTGGTGCCCCAGACCTGAGATATCCACTGGCATGGAGATGCAGCGACTCAGCAAGGGGGCTGAGGAGGTTTCCAGGGATGTGGGCTTCACTGGGTCCCCTGGAGGAGACATATATTTAGGCTCTGGCCCCTTGGAGCCCCAAGGTCTACAGCTAGAATCAGGGGGTGAGGAACTGAAGGGAGCTTGAGGAGGGGTCAGCTCAGAGTTCCGGGGGACTGGGGGACTACAAAAAGCAATTCCAATGGGCCCATGTGACTGAGGCCAGGGGTTCTGGGGGACCAGGCAGGAGGCAGACCTGGAGACCTAGTTGAAAGGGCTCTTGGGGGGCTGAGGGCTTCCGTGGTGGCTCAGATGGTAAAGAATCTCCCTACAATGCAGGAGACCTGGGTTCGATCCCTGGGTCGGGAAGATCCCCTGGAGAAGGAAACGGCTACCCACTCCAGTATTCTTGCCTGGAGAATTCCATGGACAGAGGAGCCTGGTAGGCCATAGTCCATGAAATCACAAGGAGTCAGACATGACTAAAGCGACCAACACTTTCACTTTTGGGGGGCTGGGCAGGTCAGTTGGGAGTCCCTGAGGAACTGAGACAGGCACTGAGGGGCAGAGGCTGGGTCAACCTGAGCTCTTGGGGGCCAGGCAGCAGTCACCTTGGGTACCTCCAGTCCCGGGCAGTGGGGCCCCAGTGGGGTCAGACGGCCGGCCAGGGGTCTCCCTCAGCTCCTCTGAGGCCGCAGTGCCGACCATCCGCTTGGAGCCACGCACTGGGCTGGTGCGGGGTGGGAGGCCCGGGCTAGGGAAGAGGCGCAGTGGCTGGATCTCCTAGGGGCAGAGGGCATCCTTGTGGCATGTCCGGGGGAGGCAGGTGTCACTCACCTCTCCGGCCCCTGGTGCTCTGCAGGCAACTCACGTGGCTGAAGAGCTCATTGGTCAGTCCCAAGTAGTTGTGAAGCGCCAGGAAAGTGACCCGCTGCAGCCTCACCATGATGATCTTTGGGGGCGTGGTCGGCAGAGGAGGGGGCCAAGGAGAAAGAGGGTGAGCCCTGGGAGAAAGTGGGGACCTAGCACTCGGGGGTGGGGCCATGGATGGGGGGAAGGAGACAGAGCTACGGTCAGAGGTCAAGATCAGAGCAAGAAGGGGCTGGGCAGGGCCACAGGAGCCAGGGAGAAACCCACAATCAGGTGGCAGAAGCCTGGGAAGATGAGGTGGAGGCGGCTCCGAGGAGGAGCTGGTGAGGTCTGGCTGCTCAGAGTTGATAAGCCCATCGTGAGCGCCTCTTGGCAGCTGGGTCCCAGCCCCCAGGAGCCTGTGACGGGCGGGGGTCATGGAAGGAAGTGAACCGCCCACTCACCTGCACCACCCGCACCAGGCTCTCGGGGTACTTGGTGAATACTGCTGAGAAGGCCTCGACTGGCAGCCGCAGCACCGTGGAGTCTCGGGCTGCCCGGGCAGACACAGTACGCTGGGGGTGCTGGTGGCCCTGGGGGCACAGGGGGCACAAGGAGAGTCAAGGTCGGGGTGGTGAGAGCCCTCTGCCTGCTTCCCCTGGCCCCTTCCCAATGCCATTCCTTGAGGGACTCCTGGAAACATCAGAAACCCATCAGAGATGGGGGCTCTTGGGGTGACCCTCTCCTACCCAGTCCGGTGGGTGTGGCCTCCTACTGTCCCCACACCCCTCCGTACTGGTGACTCACAGTGATGACATCCAGTATGCTCAGGAGGCTGTTGACACTGTCCCCAGGAACCACTTCCTTCACCACACACTCCTTCCCGTCCTGAGACACACAAAGTGGGGTGGGCACTGACCAGTGTTGCCCTTACCCTGCTGACCCGCATCTTGCCCCCCTGACCAAGCCACTAGCCCCCATTCTCATGTAGCCTGGTGATCGCTGACATCCTGACCCCAAGAACCTTCTGACCAGCATCACTAACTAGCCAGTGACTGTGCTGACCACCCCAGACGCCCCTGGGCATCCTTTCCTGACTCCTGCCTGTACATCTCATAAGGACCACCAACCTGGGGAGTTCCATGGTGGTCTAATGGCTAAGGTTTGGTGCTTTCACTGCCACGGCCTGGATTTGATCCCTGGTCAGGGAACTGAGATTCTGCAAGCCATGCAGCACGGCCCAAATTAAAAAAAAAGACCACCAACCCTGCTGACCAAAACCACTGCCTGTCCCGTGTCTGTGGCACCCCTGCTTGTCCTGCCGCCCACCTCGTTGCCCTGCAGATCCCCCAGGGTGGCATACTCACAGGCCCCGGCAGACAGAGCTCCAGGAGTCCGTCCTGTACCACATAGATGCTTGCGTCCGGCTGGCCAGGTCGGAAGACGTAGTCTCCCTGACCGAGCCGCTGGAAGACCATGTGGCGGCAGAGCTCCAGGAAGAGTGGCTTCTCAAAGTGGCCCAGCACCCTGGACAGGGACAGCGGGGACATGGAGATATGCAGAGGTCAGGTCAGTCCCAGCTCTGCAACGCCCCTGCCTGTACCCTGACACTGACCGGACATTCTTGAGCATGTAGAGCACCTCGGAGGGCAGGTGGGAGTTGGCCAGGTCGCCCTCGGTCAGGTCAGCCTCCAGCACAGCAGGCGGGGGCTCCTTCCGCTGCAGCGTGGGCGCCTCTTTCTGGATGCGCAGGATCCTAGTGGGAGGAGAGGGGGATGGGGGCAGTGGGGAGCAGGAAGAAGGCTCAGGCAGACCTCAGATCCTTCTGTCCCCACAGAGCCCTTCCTGGGGTCCTTAGAGCAGGGGTCAGCAAACTCTGGCCCACTGGCCAAATCAGGCCAGCCACCTCCTTTTGTCCATAAAGTTTTATTGGCACACAGCTACATTCATTCATTTACACATATCTGTGACTGCTTTAAGGATGCAATAGCAGGATTGAGTCATTACATTACCGTTGTATGCAGCCTGCGAAGCCTAAGATGTGGCCCATAAAAGAAGAAACTTGCTGACCCCTAATGTAAAACTCTGAGGTCACCCTCCACTAGTCACAGGCTTCCTAGATGGAACCTCTCATTGGGCAGACTCCTGATATAGCTTCCAAGATACGAGGAGACCCCAGCAAAAGCGTCTATGTTCATCATGGCACCCCAGATATAGTCTATCAACCAGCAATCACAGACTAGACTCCTGATACAGCCTCCCTCATGAAGGCAGACCCCTGGGGTAGCTTCTGTTATATCAGAAGACCCCAGATGCAGCCTCTCTGGTCTTTATAACAATCCCTCAGATAGCCCTTCCTCCCAAGCCTCAGACAGCCCTGAGAGAGCCCCTTGGATGGCTACAGAGGCTCTTGAGATAGCTCTGGTCACAGACAGAGAATCCAGATACAGCTCCTCTGCTGATCATGGACCTCAGACAGCTCTTCCCCGCAAGGCATAGTTATTACTGAGACAGTCCTTCCACTAGTCACAAAATGCTCAAGATAGACCCTCTAGAATGAGCTCAAACTGAGTTAAACTCCACAGAGCAGAGGAATCGCACAATGGTTCCCCTTCTGATCAGGAAGATCCTTGGGCTAGCCCTTATCCAGGTCACAGAGAACTGAGATAGCCCTTTGAAGGTCATGGTGACATCAGGGTAGCTCCTCAAGGCTGTGCAGCCAATGAGACTGCCCCCTAGGAGTTGGACAGACCCTCAACTCATTGTGGAAGACCTAGAGACAGCCCTTCTGCTCAAGTCATAGAAAGTCATGGGAGAGCACACCTACTGGCATAGTGCCTCAGTGTGCAGAAACACTTGAGGCAGACCTTCATGTAGACCCTACCATTGTCAGGAGACCCCACAGCCAGCTCTCAGCTTAGATCTCTGGGAGAGCCTTGCTCAGAAACCCCAAGGTAGCCCTTTTATGATGACATGTCCTGAGATGTCCTTCCTGTCTCTAGCGTGAAAAGATTCCTGAGACGACTCCTAGGGAACAGAAATCCCTGACGCAGTCTTCTTGTAGTAAAAGAACTGCAACGAAGGTGACACAGAGAGATGCTTTCTGATGTAGAGGAACTGCTACATCAGTAGCAGAGGGACTGTAACCCTCCGGGGAACAAATGGTAGAGACAGCCCCTCCAGCAGGTCCCAGAAACACCCTGGAGTGCCCTGGAATAAACCCTCTCACGTGGGGAGATTTGACCAAGGCAAGACATCCAAGGTAGCATTGTGGTTGTTTAGTTGCTAAGTTGTCTCTGACTCTTTGTGACCCCATGGATTGTAGCCTGCCAGGTTCCTCTGTTCACGGGATTTTCCAGGCAAGAATACTGGAGTAGGTTGCCATTTCCTTCTCCAGGGGATCTCCTAACTCAAGGATCAAACGCACATCTCCTGCATTGGCAAGGTGGATTCTTTACCACTGAGACACCAAAGCCAGAGGTAGTAACTGGGGATTAAATAACTCACAGATACTTCTGTAGTAGAGAAACATCACTGAGAGAGCCCTCAAGGAACAGAAACAGCCTGTCTGGTAGGCGGGAGCTCTGAAACAGTCCCACAGACGTGGAAAGACTCCTGAGACACAGTCCATGGGGTTCAAAGAAGCCTGAGACACGCTTCGGTGTGCGCTGATCACTCAAAAAGCCCTGAACATAGCCCCGGGTACACCTAGCACAGCCTTACTTCTTGGCAATGTTGAGCATCTTAAGTTTCTTCTTCATGCGCGGGCGGGAAGTGGTGGAGACGGAGGCATCCACTAAGGAAGAAGTGGATTGTGACACCTGGGAGAATTAAGGGGGGTGGGGGTGAGAGGCATGCATCCACTGTCAGTTCAGACCCTAGGGAGGCGGGGGCAAATCCAAGGCCCTTAATCAAGGAGGGCGGCGGGCTTACTAAGAAGTATAACTAGGGAAAGGACAGGGCCTCTGTGTGGCCAAAAGGCCGCCCCAGAGGGTCCCAGACTTACCTTCCGCATAATCTTCCGGCCATAGAAAAGCACTTTGTCTCTCTTCCGGAATCGGTAACGGGGGCCGTCCGGGGCTGGGGTTTCTGGGGATAGTAAGTGCGGAGAGGCGCATTCTGAGCTATACGCATACTCCGCACGGCGAGAGATGGGGACGCTGCGTGCGGGCTCCAGCACATCCCATCTCTACTGACTCAGGGGCCCAGACATTTCATCTTCCCATCCCTCGGCAGCCCCCAAAGGCCCTCCAGGTCCTCACTCGGCACTCGAAGCCTCCGCACCAGCAGCAGGATAAGCACGGCCGTGACCAGAACCGCGACTCCAGCCCCGATCATCATGCCCAGCACCTGCGGGACGAACGGCACGGGCTGCGCATCGCATACCGGCCCCGCCAAGCCTTCCCCGGGGGCCGGGACGCCTGGGACTCCATCCAACGGAGCCAGGTCCGCCCCGGAGATCACAGTCGGCTCGGCCCTCGACGTCCCCATCTGCAAAATGGGCCAGCGCGGCTCCCTCCCCGGGGGAGTCAACTCTTTCTGGAGGGTCGGCGGCACGCAGTGCACGCCGGGAAACGTAGTTCAGCCTGAACAGACGCAGCCTAGTTATCGCGGGACCGCGATGATGCGCGCTAAGCACGTCGGGAATCGTAGTCCCCGCGGCGGCTCACACCTTCCAACCCTTACCATTCCGGTTTGCAGCGGAGCGTCCATCCGTTTCTTCAGGCAGGGCTGCACGGCTGGCACTCCTGGGGAATGAGAAGCCGGAACACCCCGGGCAAGTCGTCACTCTGGGTCCGCCCCTCCCCTGCAGCAAGCCCTGCCCTCTTCTTACCCTTACTGCCGGGAGGTTTCTCTGCCGGCTTGGGGACGCCTGGAGGGTGGGGCAAATTGAGTTCGGGGCCCGAGCTAGGGAGTGAGGTAGGTCCCTGGGTCCCCACCAGGGTCTCCTTCCTTACTCATCAGGCCGGCCTGACGCCCCACTCGTCCAGCCCCACCCTGGGGCTAAAGGGCAGCCGGTCGGACACCTACTATCAGCAGCTAGAGAACAGGTTCCCCAAGGGACACGGTTTTCTCCAGCAGGTGGCCCCCTCTGCAGGATTAATCCTGATCTGATCCCTAGGCCGCACCCCTGCACCTTCTGCGAACACTAGATACCGCACCCCAGGGAAACCGGGCCCGAGTTATGGGGCTGGGGAGATGCCTGGCTCCCACCGGAATGCTGCCAGGAGCGCCTTCACAAGGAGTCGTGATGCAATGCCGAGGTGTCAGTAGCATCCTGGGATGCTCGGAGTGGGGTGGGCTCGCAAAGTGTTACTGGTTGATGCTGGAGATTTACTGTCACGTAATAGTAAAATTTAGGGGTTTTCTGATGGTGCGGAGCATCCCTGGGACTCGGGGAACGAGGCTGGGACCATTGCTGGGAGACGTAACCAGGGACCCTGGAGTTACCAGGGGTCAATAGAAAGTTATCGAGAGATTGCGAGGCATATAAGACTATTACTGGGAAAATCGGAACTGGTTGGGCACATCCCTGGAGTCGTTGGAGCTTGATAATGAAGAATGCTGGAATATCAGTGACTTTCCTGGGAAGCTGAGACAGTTTTGGCAACCTCAGAGTATTAATGGAAATCTGGGGGAGTCACTGGGCCCTTGAGACCGTACCTGGAAAATTCACAGGGGATTGGTCTCCTCCCACCCGAGGATGCACCTGGCTACCGGTGCGAAAACACCTGCCGGGAGCTGGGGGACCGGGGTAAGAGTCGGGAAGTCTAGAGCTTCCGGGAATAGACAGAAGACAGATCTTAGGAAAGCCGAGGGCTCGCTAACAACCCGCGAGAGGATGTCCCTGCAGGTGCCAAGGAAACCCGGACTCACCCAGGAGCCGCAGCTGGGGTCCACCCTTCGCCAACTCCGTTAGCGTTCCGCCCAGCGACGCAAACGCGGCCCCTTTAAATTATTCATCGCAGGGCGCGCAGCAGCCCCGCCCCCCGCCATGCTTGGAAGGTCGCGCGGAGTACGGCGACGCTTTAAAGGGACCCACGACCAGTTGGCGCAGGGGATGCCCCTCCCACCACAAATGAGAACCAGTTTATTTTCCCGTTTATTTAACACCCACCCTATCCTTGTCCAACGTCCGACCCGACTGGCCCAGGCCCTCACGGGGCGCGACTGGCAGCCGGCCTTAAAAGCAAAGGGTAAAATAAATAAGCTTGGGTCTCCGCACTCCGGGGGGGGTGGTGGTGAGGGGGCTAATGTCCAGTAGCAGTCCGGGTCCGAGTCAATTCACCAGCAGCGAATCCTCCTCCGAAGCGTCCCTGAAGGAGGGGAAGTGTTAGCGGAGGTGGAAAGCATCGCTTCCCTCCGTTCGCTTCCCTTCCACCAGCCAATCCCAAACCCGAGCCAAACCAGCCTCGAACCTGCCACAGCAGCAAAGGAGGCTGCAGGCGGAGCCGCTCCCGCGGCGGAATTTGCCGGAGGTGGGGCTGTCCTGGCACTGCGCGATGTAGGCCTGGAGCTCGCTCACTTCTGCGCCCGATCCGCCTGGGTGCTGGGGAGAGAGACCCGGGACCCGCATGAAAGACACCCCTGCCCTCCCCCTCCTCTCCAACCATCTGAATCTCCTCCCTGATCCTGGTGGACCAACCAGGCTCTCTCCTCTGGGGCTTTGTACATGCTGTGCCCTCTACCTGCTGGTTCACCTGGAGATATTCCCTGACCACTGAATGTGCCCTCTCCGCCTGTGGGTCCACCACCTAGAGCCATGCTGGACCCAATCTGGGTGCTTGGCAACCACCTACTGACTTGGGTGCACACAGCGGAAGCAAGGTCTGGGTTTGTACCCCCAAAGCTGATACACATGTGTGATCTTTAAGTGCTAGAGGAAGACCTATGAGGGGTCCTTGGGTCTGAGTGACAGAAGTATGTCTGTTGCCTGGCTGTATGTCCAGGCACAGGCCGGTGCAGTCTTCTGCATTCCCAGTTGCAGAGATGTTCTGGCTTTCAGCCTTTTTTTCACCCTTCCCAACCTCATGAGACCACTCTCTTCTCCAAATCCTTTCTGGCAGTTCCTTCTCCCTGGTGCGCTTTCTCCTGGGCTCTTGTCTCATCAATCCAGAATGTTCTGAGATGATGGAAAGGTTTGATATCTATGCCGTCTAAATCTGGTAGCTACTAACGGCACTGGCATTTGGGTGCTTGCTCTATGCCCCGTTGTGAGTGAGGAAGTGAATTTAGAATTGTTTCATTTTCATGAAAATCAAAGTGTAACTAGTCACATGTGTGGCCAGAGACCAGACAGCACATTTTAGAAATGTGCCTGGACTCAGCCCAACACCAGTCTAAAGCAGGGGGCCTCTGTAACCTTCAGCACTTCTTTTTATACCACTTCCCATCGGTAGGTTGCCATACTCCGGTTTGTCCATTATCCATCCCGCCCACCAGCGCTGGACAGACACCTGGCACCAGGCTTGGCGCACAACAGGCCCCCAAACACATCTGCTGAAAGATGCGTCTGCTGACAGCTGTGTGACATCTGTCCACCTGTTACGCCCACGTTCTGCTCTGGGCCCTGCAGCCTGCAGGACCACCATCATTCCTCAGACCCACAGACAGAGGGGCTGGGAGCAGCACTTCTGGAATCACAGTTTCGGGATGAGCCGGGTTCACCAGCTGCCTAGTAGCCAACCTTGGGCGAGTCACTGAAACTCTATGGCTTGGTTTGTGTGTGTTCAGTCACTCAGTTGTGTCTGACTCTTTGCAATCCCAGGGACTATAGCCCACCAGGCTCCTCTATTCAAGGGATCTTCCAGCCAAGAATGTTGGAGTGGGCTGCCGTTTCCTACTCCAAAGGCTTGGGTTCCCTGTTGGTAAAAGATGCAGGAATCCTACCTGGCCCCACACCTTGATAAAACTGAGAATGCAGCAGCTGTGACAAGGATGGTATTAGCCCCTCTTGGGCCCCCCAGTTCTGAGCTAACCTCTCCTTTGGCCTCGTGGAATCTCCCATATTCTTCCCCAGGGTCCTTCTCACCTCACCCCGTTGTGGCCAACCTCGAGGGACTTACAGCCTGAGTTTGGGGCTGTGTAATGGGGTGGCCCACAGGGAGGTGGCTGACCTTGATGGTGTCATAGGCGCCTGTGATGAGCGCGATGAAGAGGCTGAGCACCATGTAGATGAACAGGCTGATGAAGGAGTATAGGTAGAGCTGAGAGAAGAGCCAGACCAGGCTGCTGCGGCTCTGCTGCGCCTGCATGGCCGCGAAGGTCACGAACATGTCGTCCCCATTGATAAGAGAGAACAGGCACTCGGACACCATGGACAGTGAGCGGAACTGCAGGTGGGCAGCACAGTAGGGGGGTCAGAGCAAGCGGGGGGCATGGCGGGGGCTGGCACTGGGGAGTCAGGACAGCAGGCAGAGCACTAGTAGTCACGGTAAGGCCAACTAGGGGGGATGGGTCACTGAATAAGGGTCAAGGCCAGGGTTACTGGAGGGGGGGGGTTCAGAGAGGATAGTGGATAGAATTGCTGGAGACCAGGGATCAAGGTGGGTCGTTCTGTGTCACCAGATCAACAGCAGATGGAGCTGCTGGTGTCAGAGGACTCAGGAAGTAAGAAGGGGAGCCAGGGACCCCTGGACGGTGGGTCATGAGCGCCACCCACAGGTCCGTGCCAGTCCCTACCTTCACGTGGTAGGGCCCCAACACGATCCAGCCACAGAAGCAATAGCCCAGATAGATGACGGCCACACAGCAGCAGAAGCGCATAACGCTGGGCAGGGCCACCCGCAGCGTGGCGATGAGGATCTGTGGAGGGAGGGGTGGGGGGGACAGTGTGGGCGTACCTATAACACAGGCCAGCCGGGGTGACTAGTGAAGCTGGAGGGAGCCTCGGAAGGGGCCGCAGGGTGCTGAGGGCACACCCGCTTGGCTGGATTCAGCTGGCAAGGGGTTGGGGATGAAAGTGGCTCACATAGGCCCCTGCCCATGTAGAGTGACGGGTATGTCTGGTGGGGGTGGGGGAGCATGTATGGGGAAGAGGCTCCTGGTGGGTCATCTGCAGGGGCTGTTGATGGCAATATGGTTATGATTTATCTGGGGGTGGGGGTGGGGTGAGAATTAAGGGACACATGGCTGCCACCAAGAGGGCCTTGGCTGCATGTCTGAAGCTTACATTGTACTTATGGAAGAAGGTCAAATAGCGGATGACTCCGACCCAGACTAGCAGTGTTGAGGTGCCCAGGAGGATGCTGCAGACATCGTAGCTTGCCAGGTTCTAGGGGCGGGAGTAGCGTCAACTCCATCCAGCCCTTCCCTGGGGATGGCATCGGCAGGGAGTGGGAGAGGGGGCCAGGGTCTGGAAGGAGATGGGGTGGGGAGGCAGGGCGCGGGCAGGACCCACCTTGGCTTCGATGCCAATTTTCATGATGGTACCCGAGATGGTGAGCATGTCGCTGGTGACCAGAAGGATGTACCAGCCATTGACAAACTCCAACCGCTCCCACAGGCTGATGACCCGTCCCCGCCGTCGCCACATGAACCTGACAAATTCCTGCAGGGGTAGGCGGGTGGGGTGAGGGCCGGTCTGGGCAGGGGAGGCTCACCACCCTGGCGGCCCCAAGGGTCCCAGAGCTGGGTGAGGCTGGGGGTGGCTCTCACATTCTGCAGGAGGAAGCCTCGGAGCAGTGAGCGGGCGCACAGCAGGAAGGAGAAGGCGCAGGTGAGGATCACAACCACGTCAAACAGGAGCCGGAAGCTGTTGTCTCCTGTGGGGAGGGGGCCAAAGGCAGGGCAGCGGATGCGGCGACTGGGCCAGGCCCCAGGCCTGGGGGGGGGCTTCAGGGCTGGTCAGTGGGTTCATAGGTTTCTCTGGGTGAGTCGGGAGCTTGGTCCATGCTGGTCTGGGGCTCGGGGCTCCCAGGGAAATTCAGAGCCCCTGGGCAGCACTGGTTTGGGGCTTGGGGGCTCACCATGGCCAAAGACGCTGGGGTGCTTACACTCCTGGATGTGGGCCTGGGTCTCTAGGCTGATGGGGACACGCCCACTGTGTGCCTTATTGTCAAATGTGATCTGCAGGGGTATAGCGAGATGAGATGGGACAGGGTAAACCTCGGCAGACCCAAGGCTCTCAGACCCGCAGGAGGGATGATCTCTCCAGCCCCAGCCTCCCCCATCGGCCCCACACTGCCCCTGGCCCAGGGTCCCCCAGCTCGAGAGTTCAGGAGTCCTGTGCCCCGCCCCCCACCCTACCCCATCATGGGCTGGTTCCTCACCCACACCCCAGGGACCGTGGGCTCACCAGGATACTGAAGGTGTAGCAGTCTGGGATTTCATTGTTGATCAAGCTCTGGAGGTTAATGGTCTTCAGCTGGAAGTGGATTGTGACGTTGATCAGCCTGGGGGGGAGGCTTGGGTGAGGGGGTGGGTGGGCTCTGCCTGAGTGCCAGTGCTCTGCCCCACGCTGACTCTGCAGCTGGCACAGGAAGTGCTCACGTGGCAGCATTAGCTTGGCCTGCCCAGCCCCGGCTTGTGGGGAAGTGGCTGCCCCCTCCCCCAACACTGAAGATGCCTGGAGTCCTGCCTCCCCGCACCCCCAGCCCCCTCGATCGGTCAGACAGTACTTGTGGAATTTGAGCGTGAGGTTCCTGTAACTGGCGCTGCCATCCGAGAGGGAGAGATCATCACTGGGGGGGACGGGGGGTCTCTCAGGGGGGTCCACCCGGATACAGTCTGAGGACAGGGAGTCAGGGAGGGGACACTGCTGGCAGGGGAGGCACAGGCAGGTCTCCCCAGAGTCCCCGACAGCCCCCTTCCCTGCTTTTCCTCTCCCTTCGTATTTCCACATTTGTCTGTTTCCGCTGTCTACCCCATAAGCGTCAGGCCCAGCCTATCTAACCCCGTACACAGGCCCCAGTGCCTGGCGCTCCGTGGGCCCAGGCGTTTAGTGAATGAATGACAGTGAAACATAACGTGCAGCTCTGTCTGCACACAAGCAGCCTACGAATCATCACGTCATCCTCACCACCCTGTCTTCCAGACGAGCAGGAGGGATTTTCAAGTGGGATTTTAATCCTAGCAGCCCGGGCTCCTGACCACTGAGCCCTGCCCGGCCCACTCACCCGTGACGACCATCGGATCAATGTCAAACGTGTCGTTGGCTGGGTCCACGTGGCCCCGGTGGTAGTAGCACTGGCAGAGGGCCAAGGCTGAGCCGTTGGCCCACGGGCCGCCCCCGCCCCGCACATAGGCATACCGGCCCAGGGACACGTCTGGGAGCGTCAGGTACTGCGGGCAAAGGAGGGGAGGGTCTGTCAGCCCCGCTCGCTCTCCCCTGAGGGACCAGCTGCCCACTGGCTCCTGGCCACCCGCACCTGGTCCACGGCATAGAAGATGGCCTGGTATAGCTGCTGCCGCGTGTAGGCTGCGAACGTGTCATCCGCCCCATCCGTGTAGCCCAGCAGGAAGAGGTGCCGGAAAGCGATGGTGTTCTCCTCCCGGAACGTCACTGCCAGCTGGTTGCTGAGCCCAAACAGGATGAGCTGGCAGGAGGGACAAGGATGATGGGAATCTCCCACAGTGCATGAGTGGAGGGAGAGAAGAGAGAGGGCCCTCCCCATGAGGGCAGGCCCTCCATACGTACACAGTGGCTACTAATAGAACTCACGGCAACAGCTAATGTCCATTACATGTGTACTGGGTGCCAGCTGCTGTGCTAAACCCAAACCTATGGGGAGAGTCAGGCTCCAGGAGTTGATGGACAGGGAAGCCTGGCATTCTACAGTCCATGGGGTCACAAAGAGTCAGACACGACTGAGTGACTGGACTGAACTGCACAGGGTAAGTACCACTGCTGGGTTCCTTTTGCTGTTGTTCAGTCGCTCAGTCGTTTCCGACTCTTTTCGATCCCACGGACTGCAGAACACCAGGCTCCTCTGTCCATGGGATTTCACTGGCAAGAATGCTGGAGTGGGTTGCCATTTCCTCCTCTAGAGCATCTTCCCGACCCAGGGATTAAACCTGCATCTCCTGCATTAGCAGGTGGGTTCTTTACCACTGAGTCACCTGGGAAGCCCCTCACTGGGCTCCTTTACTGACAGGAGATTAGAAGCATGGTGACATACCCAAAGTCACTAGACCAGAAGCTCTCATAGTGAGTCTGACTCATCATGGAGTCCTGGGAGCCCAGCACAGGTCCTGGGAGAGGGAGGGAGTGAGGGCAGTGATCTCTGCAGCCACCAGATCAGTTTTCTTTGAGGGTCAGCACAGCATCAGACTGCCCGGGTCCACATGCCAGCTCCCAAGGCTTAGTTGCTGTGTGACTTTGGACAAGTCCCTTAACCTCTCTGAGCCTCATTTGTCTCATCTATAAAAAAAGGGCGACAACACTGACCAGGACCTTAGAGGGCATTTGTGACGCTTAAAGGAGCTGCTCCTGTGCAGGCCCCAGAGGGCTTCCGACTGATGAGTGCCACTGTCACTATCATGATGCTGCTGCGGGGGCAGGACTAGGCTCTGACTCCAGGCTTTTCCCCTTCAAGGAAAATAGGGCCCACCGGTGGAATTCTGGGGGCAGGGGCGAGTGGCACAGGTCTCACCTGCACGGTGACCACCAAGATCTTCACCACTTGCAGCATAAGCTTGAAAGGCTTGCGACCCTTGGCCCGGAATTTATCACAGGGGCTCATGAAGAAGTACTTGAGACGGCGACGGAGATCTTCCTCTTCTGGAGGGGTTGAAGGGGCTGGGGAAGCCCCTGTCTGAGTCCCATATCCAGGGCTGGGTGTCAGAAGCCGCTCAGTCTCTGTGAGATGGGAGGGAGGGGGAAGTGGGGACCAGGCCGAGACAAGTTTACCTGCCGATAGGGGAGGCAGGTCCCAAGCTCCAGCTAAGAAAGAACTCTGGAAGATCTAAGGAAAACCAGAAAGTTTGTAACATTTTACAGATATCTGCAACAGTGCTGGTCAAAGACTATAAATCACTTGAAAGAGCCTGAACTGATTCCTGGTCCTGCCTCGGGGCACTTAGCTTTCCAGAGTCTCAGCTTCCTCGACTGCAAAATGGGGCAGTAAATTCTCTCACTAGGAAGCTAAGGATTTGATACTTACATAGCATTCCATTCCTAAGCCTCAGTGGTTCCTCAACAAGTAGAGGCTATTCTATTTTTTTGTTTTTTTCCCCCTTCTTTTTGGCCATGCCTAAGGGCTTGCAGGATCTTAGTTCCCAGACCAGGGACTGAACCCAGGCCACAGCAATGAAAGCACCAAGTTCTAACCACTAGACCACCAGGGAACTCCTGAAAGTGAAAGTGAAGTCGAGTCTGACTCTTTGCGACCCCATAGACTGTAGCCTACTATAGACTGTAGCCTACAGGCTTCTCCATCCACAGGATTTTCCAGGCAAGAGTATGGGAGTGGGTTGCCATTTCCTTCTCCAGGGGATCTCCCCAACCCAGGGATCAAACCCGGGTCTCTCGCATTGCAGGCAGATGCTTTATCCTCTGAGCCACCAGGGAAGCCCAGGGAACTCCTAAATAGAGGCTATTCTAAGTACCACTGATTCCTTTCAATCCTGACCAGCCCAAGAGGAAGTCCAAGTTTTCAGCAACTGCCAGGGTCATAGTTGATCACAGCAGCCAAGAACAGTCCCTGACATACCCCCATGATCCCCACTGGAAGAACCCTGTTTCATTCCAAAGCCTGGCTGGCTCTCTGCCTAGCCCAGCCACCAAGATGAAATGTGGACACTCTCAGAACCTGTCCCACAGGGAGGGCCACTTTCAGATCCCTTTGGCACTCAGATGCTGTTGTGGTTGTTTACAAGACAGCTGGATGGGAAGCCAGAGGGCGGGTCACCTCCCTGGCTGGGATCACAGCTAATCCACCCCAGGCTCCAATGACTAGGACATCTCTGAGGTGTCTGCAGCTGGTTTAAGAGGAGATGATCAACACACGGGCATTCCTCAGGCTCCCTCCCCTACGAGAGGCAACTGAGCTTCCATGGGTCTGGAGATCTGAAACTGAGTTAGGCGCCTGGGTTTAAAGTGGCAACCCCGCCCCAGCAGTCCTGCCTGGGTTTAGAAGCATTTGCCTCCTGGCCTGGGGAAGCAAGAGTCTGGGAGTCTGACGTTGGAACAGGAGGGTGGGGATGGGGGTTGGAGAAGCTGGGGCCGCGGTCGGAGTTTCAGCAGAACTGAGCAATCATAATCTAGGCTCGGGATGCAAATCCTGGGACCCTCGCCGCCGCGAGTCGGAGAAGCTGGCGGCTCGGCAGCTGCCTGAGTTGAAGGTACTCAAAGCACAGCCCGGAGTCCCGCCACTTAGAGGGGAGAAGCTGGTGCCCACCCGCCACATGTGGGCAGCCTGCCCTTTCTGCCTTTTCTCCTAGGCTCTAGGAGCCGTCAGTCCATACCGACGCCACCAGGAAGCTGAGAGGTGGACATGGGAGCTGAGGAAAGGGAATCCCGGAGCTCCACAGTCCCAGGTAGGAGAAGCCGTCCGCAGGTTCGCAGCCCGCGTTCCGGAGCTCGCCGGGCTGGCTGCGCCCTCACCTGAGCCGCGCGGGCCTACGGGTACTGCCATGTCGGGGCCCGGAGCGCCGGACGCCGCCGGGCGCTGCGGGGCAGCCGGGGTCCGAACGCCCCGCGCTGTCACTGCGGCCTCGCTCCCTGGCGGTGCAGCTTCAAACCCTCCCGCATCAGCTGACTCGGGCCTCAGACACGTGACCATCGCGGCCTGGGAGGCAGGCGACCAAATCCGGTCCCGCCCCCTGCGCCACGACTTCCCCCTGCCTGAGCAGCGCGCAAGCGTGCCGCGGACGGCAGCTGGCTTCCTCTAGGCGGTCGCGAGGTCCTAGCGCCGAGGGTGCCAATGTGCTGGGGGATGGGCCGGCTGTGAGCGTGCGGACTCAGGACTGACTCGGTCCTGGCTCCCTGTCGTCCCGGCGTCCAGTGCCAATCTCTTGGCTTCCATGTCTAATGCTTGACCTCTTTCCCTCCGCGGTGTAGGATAATGATCCTGTCTCAAGAGTATCCTGCTCCATCCTTCCAGAAACCTTCCCTTACTCTCAACCCCCTCTCATCTGAACTACCATTAATCCTACTTCTTTCCCTAATTGTATCCTAAACAGGACCACTTTCCTCCACTCTGTCAGCCCAGAGTTTCCCAACATTCCTGGCTTGGACCCCTGCAACAACCTCCCTGATCTTAGACTCCTACTTCTGATCCCCCTCCATTCCCCTCTCCATCCAGCAGCCAGAAGGGTCTTCCAAAAATAATTGATATCAGCCCTCTGTCAGAATCTGCTGGTAGCTTCCCATTTCTCTTGGATGACAAGCAAACTTCAATCTACTGGAGCCCTCTTTTCCAGCCCCACCTACCTCCTCCCCTATCTCATCTCAGTGGCCTCAGGGCCTTAGTACAATCTTCTTGCCTTAGGCAAGAAGGCAGGCAATTTGGGTTTAAAACTACACCCTCCCAACCACTACTTCTGGGTCTTTGAAAAACTCCTTTAAATGCCGTATGCCTCAGTGTCCTCATTTGCAAAAGGGGAATACTCAGTTATCTGTCTCATGGAGCTGCTGAGAGAAATAAATGAGAGGGCTTCCTTGATGGTCCAGTAATGAAGAATCTGCTTATCAGTGCAGGGAACACAGATTCTATCTTGGTCTGGGAAGATCCCACACGGCAGGGAGCAACCAAGTCTGTGCTCCGCAACTACTGAGCCAGTGCTCTAGAGCCTGTAAGTCACAACTACTGAAGCCTGTCTGCCTAGAGCCTGTGCTCCATAGGAGAAACTAAGGCAATGGGAAGCCCCGTGCACCACAACCAAGTGTAGCCCTTGCTCACTGCAACTAGAGAAAAGCCCACGCACAGCAATGAAGACCCAGCGTGGCCAAAAGATAAATAAAATTACTTTTTAAAAAAGAATTAAGTGAGAAAATACAAATTCATAGCACAAGTCTGGACCAACAGTAGTACTGAATAGCAGTGATTGGATTTACAAAGTCCTTCCACAGGGAAGCTGTCCCCTATTTAAATCAGAAGTCTTGTTATGCTTCTTGAATGCACCATACTTTATAGTTGCTTTTTAAGTGTTTCTGAACTCTGGGAGCTCTGTGAGAACCAAGGCCATGCTAATCTTGCTCCCTGCTGAGACTTGAGCAATCAACACATGTGTATTGAATGCATAAGCGAGTGACCTCTCCTTTGTCCTGTGGTGTACCTGCAGTGTGGGCTTTGAAGGATAAGGGGTAAATCTGGGGAGCAGAAAGGGCAGGCTGCCCACATGGTTTCATATCAGCCTCTGCTATGCACCTGCTACACGTTCAGTGTGTCAGAAATCCCACCACTCGTGGGAAAGTTAACTCTAAAAGGGAAGGAAGCAGCATAGACCAGACCGCAGGGTGAGTCCGCCCCTGACTGGGGTGGCTAAGTCTGGAGGAACAGAGAATGGCGACTGCTGAGATGGACCAGTATGAGACCTCCTGGGGGAAGCTGCCGCCAGGAGTATGTTTTTGGGGGAGCCAGGACAGTAAGGTTCCGTTTGTGTGCCTCGCTCCGGTAATGCCCTCCCATCTCCCCAGGAACAGGCTGCACATTAGAGAAAAAAGAGCAACAGCAGAACGACGACACAGAGCCAGGAGGCAGTGGGAGGCTTTTACTAACTGCACAACACACGCTTTCCCAGGCCCCTGTGGGTGCCAGCAGGCCCTTCAGCCATCGGGCCCGAGCAGGGCTTCTTGCTCCTGCACCCACCTGGGACTCTCGCCCATAGGGAGGGCTGGGCTGACAGTGTCACGGATGGGAGAGCCGCGGTCAGGGTGGGACTTGGAGTTGGAGTCAGGGCTGGGCACAGGATCTGTGTTGGGGCTGGGACCAGATCTGTGGTCAGGGCTAGCCAGGAGGTCGGAACTGGCATTATGCCTAGGCTTAGGGTCAGAAGACAGGGCAGAATCAGGGCTGGGGCTACATCTAGAGCCACTGGTGGGTTTCGGGTTGGGATTGGGGAGGGAGCCCAGCACAGAGCCAGGGTCACGGTCAAGGCCAGAGCTAGGGCCAGGGCTGAGCACTGAGGCAGCATCCGGACCCAGGAGAGAGGACTGCCCTGGTCTTAGCATCGAAGCAGGACTGAGGCCCAGGCCGGCAGCGGCAGCGGCGGCAGCCGCAGCTGCAGCCGCACCCTCGTGCACGCGCTTGTGCTTGGTGAGGCTGGAGGCTTGGCCGAAGGCCTTGCCGCAGAGCTGGCAGCGGTAGGGGCGCTCGCCCGAATGCACATGTAGGTGCTGTAGCAACGCGGAGCTCTGCCCAAAGGCCTTGGAGCAGTGGGGGCAGGCGTAGGGCCGCTCGCCCGTGTGCGTGCGCAGGTGATGCTGCAGGTTGGAGCTCTGGCCAAAGGCCTTGCCGCAGTGGGGGCAGCGGTAGGGGCGCTCGGCCGTGTGTGTGCGCTGGTGCTGCAGCAGCGCCGAGCTCTGCCCGAAGGCCTTGCCGCATTGCGGGCATGGGTACGGCCTCTCGCCCGTGTGCGTGCGCAGGTGCTTCAGCAGCGCCGAGCCCTGCCCGAAGCCCTTGGCGCACACTGGGCACTTGTGCGGCCGCGGGCCGCCGTGCGTGCGCAAGTGCTGCGCCAGCAGCGAGCCGTGGCCGAAGGCTTTGCCACACACCGGGCAATGGTGAGGCTTCTCGCCACTGTGGCTGCTGCGGTGCTTGAGCAGTGTGGAGCGCCAACCGAAGGCCTTGCCGCACGCGGCGCACTGGTACGGCCGCGCGCCAGTGTGGATGCCCCGGTGCTGCGCCAGCGTGGCGCCGTGGCTGAATGACTTGCCGCAGTCGGGGCAGCGGTAGGGCTTCTCGCCGCTGTGCGTGCGGCGGTGCTGGCTAAGCCCCGAGCTGCGGCGGAAGGCTCGCCCGCAGTCAGGGCAAGAGAAGGGCCGGGGCGGGCTGGCAGGTGCAGGGAGCACCGCGGGGGCAGCGGTCAGGACCTCAGGAGTGGCAGGGAGGTCGGAGGAGAGGGAGTCCAGGTCTGGGGCGGCAGTGGGACTGAGGGTGTCGCTGTTAGGGTCAAGGATCAGGGGAACCGGGCCGATGACGTCGGGGTCGTCGAAACTTGAAGACAGGGGGTCGAGATCTTGGGGGTCGGAGTCACGGATCCCCGAGATGGAGCCTGGAGCATCCACCTCGGCATCCAGAGCCTCGGAGACAGGCTCCAGATCTTCATAGCTGGGGTCCACGTCCTCAGAGACAGTGTGGAGGTCTTCCGGCTCAGGCTCCGGGTTTGCGGAAGCCGGGTCCAGCTCTTCTGGGTCGGGGTCTAGGTCTTCTGAGTCCGTGTCAAGGTCTTCATAATCGGGCCTCCTGCCTTTGTGGCCTGGGTTCCTGACTAAGACGGAACGCCTCATCCCTGGTGTGGAAGTATCGGCTTCTGGGGCAGGATCTGTGGGGTGAGGGCAGAGGGTGAGTGGAGAGTAGGTTCTGGGGAACCGGGGGTCTCTTTTGGAGCCTGGGCAGGGAAGGGAGAGGGAGTTGGGCTGTACCCCAGATCCCGCTTTGGGGTAAACACACAGATCCTTCTCCTGTCTCGTGCTACAGGGAGACTGCACTGGCTCCTGTGCAGAGGGACCCTGGTGGGACATGGGGAGGGGCCTCCCTTCTCAGCCCCACACCTGGATAGAAGTCAGGGGACCCAGCACTAGAGGTCTCCAGCACCCAGCTCCATGGCTCCGCCCCTCTCTCCATCCTGGGCTCCTCCTCTGGTGGGAAGCTCAGGTCCTGTGGAGGAGAGACAGTCCCCTTGACCATGGCCCCTTTGAGGGGAAGAGGGTGGGTGTCTGGGTTCCTGTGCTTGCTCTAAGTACATGGCCTGAATTCCAGTCCCCTTGTTGGGGGTGGCATATTTTGGGGTTCCTGGTAGGGAACTTGGCTCACCTCCTAGAGAGGAAACATTGTGATCTCTGAAGCCTCTATCTATGGGGGATAAGTGTGTGTGCGTGTTGGTGGGGGGTGGGGGGCAGACAACATCTGGTACTCCTCCTGGGTCACTGGGGGCACTCAGGGAGACCCTTCCTGGGGAAGAGACAATCTGAATTCCAAACTTCACAGTCCTGGGGTATGACTAAGTGTCAAAACATCTATGTTGTCTTAGATAGAAGATCCTGAATGCTGATTTCTAAAGTTAGAGTGTGTGTGGGGAACCCTGGAGGGGGGCAGGGAGACCCATGGACCCATTATCCAGGAGAGTAGGGACAGGTGTCAGTATACCTGTTTGCCCGACTAGATAGATCCTGAATTCTAACCCCTAGCTTGTTAGTTGCTTAGTCCAGTCCAGCTGTTTGGTATTTCATGGACTGCAACCCACCAGGCTTCTCTGTCCAAGGAACTATCCAGGCAAGAAAACTGGAGTGGGTAGCCAATCCCCTTCTCCAGTGGATATTCCCCACCCAGGCATCAAACAAGGGTCTCCTGCATTGCAGGCAGATTCTTTACCATATGAACCACCAGAAAACCCCTAGCTGCGGGGTAGGCAAAACAACACACTGGGCTTCTCTTTGGTTACTGGAGGGACCCCTGGGCCATCTCCTAGGAAGGAATGATTTCTTGAGTGACTGACTCCACAGCTGAAGCATGGAGATGGTCCTCTCTGAGAAGAAAGATCCTGAATCCTACCTCCATGGCTGGAGGTAGGGAGTGGGACAGAGAAACAAGCTGGGACCCCTTCTGGGGAGCACGGGGAGCTCAGGATTATCTGCAGGGGAGGTGATGCCCAGCCCATGGCTAGGCCTGGTGGGGGGAACAACAAATAGATCTATTATTGGGAGGGGGGTTGAGGTGGGGGTGGGTGTGCATTGGAGGGCACTTTGGCTCTCCTTTGGGGGAGGGGGACCTTCTGAGCCACAACCCCAGAGCTGGGAGTGGATACACATACAGAGAGGCCTGAGTTCCTAGTTCACCTCCTCACATTCCATGATGGAGGGTGGGGGGACAGTGATGGGTCACCCCTGGCTTTCCAGTAGGGGGAAGACCCTTAGATTGGCTCCTGAATTCCCACCTCTGAGCTACAAGTAGCAAGGAGACATAACTGGGGTCTTTTCCTGAGTTCCTGGGGGGCAGGTGGAATCCTGGATCACCTCCTGAGGAAGGGGCTTCCAGTGCTCTGGACTCCAAGACTGGAAAGTGAGGGGAAACAACACCTGGGGTCCTGGGGGAGATCCCTCTGGAGGATGGGTCTCCTGAACTCCAGACCCCAGGCTGGAGGGTCTGAGGGAACAATACCTGGGGTCACTCCTGGGCTCCTGGGGTGGGGGATCCGGATCGCCTCCGGGGGAGGGGGCGTTCTGGACTTACGCCCCCCCCCACCCCCAGCCGAGGGGTGCCCCCCTCCCCTACCTCCCGATTGACGATTGACGGCGCCCAGCTTGGGCTGGGCCCTCCCCCGGGGCCGCAGCGGCGGAACCGGCGCGCTAGGCCCGCAGGTCGCGCGGCCCCCTCCCATCGCGCCCCAGGCTCTGCTCTCCCCGGGCGGGCGGGCGCTCGGGGCGGCGGTGGAGGGTAGGACAGAGGTCGCCCCAGGCCGCGCCCCGCGCTGGGGGCCCCCCGCGCCCGCCCCCCTCATCGCGGCCCCCGCCCGCCCGGCCCGCTCGCGGGGACACTCACCCGGCGCCCCTCTCCCCTGCCCGGCCCGCCGCGCCCGCCGGCGCCCCCGGGGCCCGCAGGAAGCCCCCCGCCCGCCAGCCCCGCCGGCGGCCCCCTCGGCCCTGCGGCCCCGCCAGGCGCTCCCGGGGAGCGAGAGGGGCCGGCCGAGGGCCGCAGCGGGGGCTGCTGGGACTTGTAGTTCGCCCGCGCCCGCCTCGGCCGTCGCCATCGCTGCCCCCGCCCCCCGGGCCAGCCTTTGTCCCGGCCCGGCCACCCGGCCGCGCGGCCGCGCCTTTGTCTGCACCGGGCCCCGCCTGCGCTGTCCCCGCCGCCGCCTCTCCTCTTCTGCTTCTCTCCCAGCCGCTCTTGATCCCTCTCCGCCCCTCTCTCTCTCTCTCTCTGTCCCTTCTCTGTCCCTCCGTCCCTTTATTTCCATGTCTTGGCCTCTCTTGTCACTTTCTCTGCCTCCATCCCTCTGTCTCTGCATCCTCCTCCTCTCTCTCCCTGTCTCTGCCTCCTGCCCGTGTCTCCGACTCTCTGTCTCTCTTTCTCTCTCTGTTTCCAGGAACACCGAACAGTCTCTGTCTCTTGCAGACGGGCAACACACATCAGCATAGTTCAGACGCTGAGAATTTACAAACTTGTGGTATCTTTGCTCAGTCCAGCGTTTTCGCTTTAAGACTCCTCCTCCGAGGAAAAGAGCTGGGGATACTCCTCCTCCTTCTCCTCCCAGGGTCATGCAGGGCTGTCACTGGTGGGCTCCCCGTGCCTGTTCCTCCTTCTATAAGCCAGGTCTAGTAAGCAGTCTGGGCATACTTTACCTGGAGATGAAGATCCCTGTGAAGAGGTAATGAAATACAGCCCTGGCAGCTGGCAGCTGGGCTGTGATGTTCTTAGCAGAACATAAACAACAGGTCTCAGAATATAAACAGTCATCACACAAGGCCGCTCTGTGACCGCGTCTGAGCTGAGATAGACACAAGGACACTGCAACCTCAAAAATGAATACATACCCTGTGCCTCCTACTAACAGAGATGACTGCCGCTTCCTCCCAATGACCACCCCACATCCATCCTCCTACATGTAAGAATCACCAAAAGACACAGTCACCAATCTGCTCCCTCACAGTGCCAGGCTAGAATTGCTCTACTCTCCTCAACTCTACTTAAAACTCTCCAGCACAAGCCTGAATCCTATAAGAAGCCTTTCTGTCCTCCACCTCTCTCCTCTGGAGATACCCTGCTAAGGGGTCTTCCTTGCTGCACAAGCTAAAAAAAACCAAACTTTTTTTGACTACCGGTGTGCTTCTGATGGGGCTTTTCTGGGGGCTCAGGGGTAAAAAACCCACCTGCCAGTGCACGAGACGTGGGTTCGATTCCTGGGTCATGAAGACCCCCTGGAAAAGAGAATGGCAACCCACTCCAGTATTCTTGTCTGGAGAATCCCATGGACAGAGGAGCCTGGAGGGCTACAGTCCATGCGGTCGCAAAGAGTCGGACAGGACTGAGCGACTAAACAATGACAACAAAAACAAGTGCTTCTGAGGATCCTTGGCTGGTGGATTTTGACACCACCTACCCTTGCATGTAGGTCAGGCCTCCAGGAGACTTTGCTCTTCCTTCTGGAATCTTCTAGATCTGGGCTGGACTTTTGGCCTGAGACCTGCTTTCTATCCCTCTGTGGAGAAGCCCACAGCAGATCTGAGACACTTGAGTCTGCGATTGGATTATGTCCCTGGATCCTTATCCTGCTGGATGATCCCATTACAGTAATACTTGTAAAGACAGCTGTTGTTTCTGTCTGCCTAGTCTCAACCTCTCTCTTGTTTTCCCTTTTTGTGTAGCCCCTACCACTACTCCAGACAGACCTGTGTCTAACACAGCCCCCAGGCTCTTGTAACTGAAACTTATCAGCCCGAGAGCCTCCCCGCTTGACCACAAGGATGAGGTCTGGGATGAAGCCACGTAGCTGGAGGATCTCTTTCTTCCTCTGGAATCATGAACTGTTCACGGGACCTCATTCTACCTGCACCCACCTTCCTCAGTTGTGTGGAAGAACAGTCTGCAGACTGAAGTCAGTCTGTACCAGGATGTAGAGGTGAGAGTCAGAGAGACAGCCGTAGTTATATTGGTTGAGCTCCTCAGTTCAGTTCAGTTCAGTCACTCAGGCGTGTCCGACTCTTTGCAACCCCATGGACTGCAGCACGCCAGGCGTCCCTATCCATCACCAACTCCCGGAGCTTGCTCAAACTCATGTCCATTGAGCTGGTGATGCCATCCAACCTTCTCATCCTTTGTTGTCCCCTTCTCCTCTCACCTTCAGTCTTTCCCAGCATCAGAGTCCTTTCCAATAAGTCAGTTCTTCGCGTCAGGTGGCCAAAGTATTAGAGTTTCAGCTTCAGCATCAGTCCTTCCAATGAATATTCAGGACTGATTTCCTTTAGGATGGACTAGTTTGATCTCCTAGCAGTCCAAGGGACTCTCAAGAGTCTTTTCCAACACCACAGTTCAAAAGCATCATTTTTTTGGCACTCAGGTTTCTTTACAGCCCAACTCTCACATCCTTACATGGCTACTGGAAAAACCATAGCTTTGACTAGACAGACCTTTGGTGGCAAAGTAATGTCTCTGCTTTTTAATATGCTGTCTAGGTGGGTCATGGATATAGCCAGGTTGAGCTCCTGGATATAGCCATACCTGAAGCCCTCAGTCTTGTCAGTGTCACAAGCCAACCAATTTCTTGGGTATTTAAGCTAGTTTAGTGGGTTTCTGTTCCTTGCAGTCATGACAGTCTTGACTAATTTATAAATTAGTTTCGGGAAAGGGAAGGGTATTGAAGGAAATAACTTAAAAGGTGAAATTGGCTGAACAAAGGTAAAATAGAGGGCCAGGGCCTCTATGTATATATATATACATTATGAATAGGACTTCAGGCCTTGTGCTCTGCGCAACCTCCCCAGATGTATGTCACACCCCATAGAAGAGCCTTTTTCTGGAGACCAGACATCTATTATGTAGAAAAATACCTAATTAAATTGTTGCCTATTTTATCTTGGCACTCTAACACTGTGTCACCTGAGACTGTGGCTCAAGTGCCTTTGGAGGAAAACATCAGGATGTTGGAATACCTGGGAGCTTCCATGAAGTCTTCAGCAAGGTCTTATAAGATAGATATAAACTCCCTCTATCTGCTCCTTCTTAAAGCAAAGTTAGCACTTCTTTGATTTTGTGAGATTGCCAGAGCTCAGTTCTCTGCCCCAGGTTAAAAAACAAAGTTACTAGGAATGAGATGGGGAGATAAGGCTGGGATTATCAGAAATCTGGTGGGTACTTTCAAACACTGAACACTGCCTGTCTCTAAAGGCACAATTACTCTCATTGGGACGAGCCTATTGGCTGAGTCTGTCTGCTCTCTAGATTGTAACCTGGGGCAAGATAGATGCTATGGGGATGGGCAGGCACAGGTCTGTTGCTAGGAGACAGGATCTACCAAGGTTGGCCTCCAGACTCCAAGATCCTGGTGAGGTTTGGTGAACCAAATCATCCGGGCATCCAACCACAGCATCCCATCCTTCTGGACACAGTGATTGGTTCGTGGCTGGACATGTGACATAAATGGGTCAATCAGAGTGTTCCTTACTTTCTAATGTGAGACAGCTCTTCCTTTAGGGCCTAACTATTAGGATTTGGATTTTGTTTTGGTTTTGTTTTTTGCCACTGCTTGGACTGAGAGGCAGCAAGGCAGAAAGCATGCCTGATAAGGAATTAGCAGTCTTGCTAATTACAGACTTTCTTAAGTCAATAAAATCCCTGTCTGCTTGAGCACATAGAGCTAGGTTTCTGATACTTGAAATAGAAATACCTAAGACATTAACAAAATTTAGGCACTGTTCATTGGGCTGCAGCCAAGTGTGAGGCCCTGTTTTAAGATGGTACATGCACATTGTATTGATTCTTTGTAACCCTCCATGAAGGAGGAACTGTTGCTCTCCCCAATTTTTCACATAATGAAAGTGAGGGTGAAAGTATGAAATCATTTGCTGAAGGACAGAAAGAGATAAGTCTGATGCTTAGTGATGAGTACCATTGACAAGAATGTTTTCCTTTAAAAATTCATCTGTTTGGGGACTTCCCTGGTGATCCAGTGGTTAAGAATCTGCCTTGCAATGCAGGAGATGAGGGTTCAATCCCTGGCCGAGGAACTAAGATCCCCACATGCACGGGCAGCTAGGCCCGAGAGCAGCAGCTACTGAGGATGTGCACTCTAGAGCCCGTGCTCCACAACAAGAGAAACCCCTGCACACTGCAACTAGATAAAAGCCCGAGTCACAACAAAGGCCAAGCATAGCCTGAATACAAAAAGAGTCATCTGTTTTCCCATATTCGAGACTATTTCATCTGGGCTTCCCTGGTAGCTCAGTAGTTAAAAAGAAAGCTGCCTGCCGATGCAGGAGACAAGGGTTTGATCCCTCGTCTAGGAAGATCCCACAGGCCATGGAGCAACTAAGCCCGTGCATCACATCTATTGAGCCTTTGCTCTAGAGCCTGGGAACTGCAACTATTGAGCCCTCATGACACAACTATTGAAGCCCAGGAGCTCTAGAGCCTGTGCTCACAAGAGAAGTCACTGAAATGAGAAGCTCATGCGCTGCAACTAGAGAGTAGCCTCCACTCGCTACAACTAGAGAAAAGCCCAAGTAGCAGTAAGGACTGAGCATAGTAAAAGAAAGTAAATACATAAATTTAAAAAAAAGATTATTTTATTCATCTAGCTTTATAAGCCCGTTTGGTTTTTATAGTTCATATGACATGCCTTTTTTGGAAAGTAAGTGGAATATAGGAGGGATAGACATAACATAAAATCAGAATCATCATAATGTAATTTCTTCTTATACTGAAGACATTTCGAGTAAAGTTTCTCTTCTTTCCTGGCAACCCATACTGGGACTTGTCAGTTCCTTGGTTAGAAAATGCAAAAATCTGCCTCCTTGTAACTCCTACCTCTTATTTCTCATCTGGTGTCTCAGCAGTTTAAACCATTCTTAGAACCAGGCAGGAGCACGCATAATCCTGCAACTAGAGCTACACAGAACCGAAGCAAAATTTCTGAGCTTCCTGGTAGGCAAGGCAAAGAGGATGAGTCCCTTTGTACATACAGTCTGGCCAAGCAGCAGACTGGCTTTACCAGGAGCACCTGATTTTGTCGTGGGAATCACTGGAGAATGGGTTTATTGCAGTGGTCCTCAACCAGGGGCAACTTCCCCCCTCAAGGGACACTTGGCAATGCATGGAGACATCTTTGGTTGTCACAACTGGGTGGGGGAGGAGGAATGTACTACTGGCGTGTGGTGGGTAGAGGTCAAGGATGATGCTGGCCAGCCTGCAATGCATGAGACGGCCTCCAACCACCAGGAATGATCCTATCCAGAATGCTAATAATGCTGACATTGAGAAAGCCTGTTATTATCATGGAGTAATTCACAAGAGTGTCATCTACATCATTAGCGGAAGCAAACAGAAGAAGTGTCTGGCCTCTAGCAGACATTCTCATGGTCAGTGCGGATACCATGATTGCAGCCAAAAGGGCCATCTTGTCCCAGTAGGACCTCAAACTGGACTCCTCTCCTTCCTGTGGAAATGACGGGCTGGTCTCACAGGATTATTGCCCATGGGGAAAGGACTGCTGGCGAGGCTTGAGGCTGACCTTTAGTGGCCCATTGGATTGGGGGTCTTGTGAAGGTCTGTCTACAGGGTCAGGAAACTATGTTCATTCACTGAAACCAGATTCTCAACAGCCTGTCGAGGCAGGGCCCAAGCACAGCCACCAAGACCCATCTGATCATTCCAGACAGAGCCAACTTCTTGGTGTTGATTGCACCAGACTGCCAAGATTGTCATGGTGGGTTGCTGTCCAAGGTACTGGTCCTTGACATGTTTGCTAAGCCCTGTCACCCACTGGCTTCAAGGGCCCACCCCAACCTCCTCCTTTCTACCCCTTTCATTCTGTCTCTGGCCTAACACCTGCCCCCCTTGGACCTGATTATATCCTGATGACTTTTGTTGTTTTTCCCTTTTCACCTGGGGGCCAGTTTCCCAGCCAGCTAGTGCACCAACCATTCAGCTTCCAGCCTCTGCCCACAACAGGGTAAATTGCTGGGCCATTCTCATGTCCACCCCTTCATGCCCCCTCTGAGCCCCAGCCAGCATCTCAAGGATTGAAAGCTCCTTCCTCCCCCTCCTCTCCTTCATCCTTGTAAGGGAAGCTCTCCTTTCTTAACTCCCAGCCACAACCTGACTAGTGTGTACATTTCTCAGTTATAACAATCTAATGAGAGAGATTGTGTCCAAGTGGTGCTAGTGGTAAAGAACCCATCTGGCAATACAGGAGACATAAGAGACGCAGGTTCAATCCCTGGGTTGGGAAGATCCCCTGGAGGAGGGCATGGCAACCCACTCCAGTATTTTTGCTTGGTGAATCCCATGGACAGAGGAGCCTGGCAGGCTATAGTCTATGGGGTCTCAAAAGGTCATACATGACTGAAGCAACTTACCTCGTGGCACACACGCAATGAGAGAGAGCTATTATTTATCTCCATTTTATAGATAAGCAACTAGAGGCTCAGAGGGGTCAAATGACCTGCCCAAGAATACTTTTCAGGACATGGTGGAGTCAGGATTTGGACTCTCCATTCAGTTCCAGGAGTCTGTGATCTCAGTCTCATGACACTGCCTCATTCACTCACATCATTCAGAGCTTGTGACAGCAAACTCCTTACATGAGTCCAACCACCAAGCCTTTGCACAAACTGGGATGGCCTCCCTGCCCAGAATGGGACAACACCCAGGGTCTGCAAAAGGGCTTCTCCCTGGAGTCATTCTCTCCTGTACATTCTCCCCGACCTCCACCCTTCATCCCGCAAGCCCCCTATCTCCTGGAGGAGGGCATAGCAACCCACTCCAGTATTCTTGCCTGGAAAATTCCACGGACAGAGGAGCCTGATGGGCTACGTCCATGGGGTTGCACAGAGTCAGACTGAGCACACACGCATGGGTTGCCAGAGCACTGTTTATTGCTGGCTAGGGCATGGGTAGATAGGGGTCTGGGGGGCCCGAGGGTCCACTTTCCGAGCCCCACAGCCCCACTGATGAAGAGAGCCCAGGGGCAAGTGACTCTCCTGGAAGTCATCCCATCTTAGCACTGCTGGGCCCTGGTACTTGAAGGTAAATTCATCCTTGTTTAGGGTTGAGAAGAAGCGCTGTTGACCCAGCGGGGGCTCCAAGTGGCTATACTTGCACTGTGGAGTCAGGGTGGGGGAGCCTGGCAGGGCAGCCTGGAGGGCGGCTGACCCACCCAGGCCACCCTGGGAACATAAAAGTGTGGGGAGAGACTCAGCCGGTTTGGCCCATGACTGGGTCCTGGAGAGGTGAGCCAAAGGTTGGAGTGACACAGGAGCTGGATGAGAAGCTGAAGTGCAGGCCCCAGGAGAGACCCCGTGGCCTTGTTGACTTTAGGTGATTCTGAGCTCACCCTCAGCTTGGAATGTAACTGTGGCTCACCACCGTTGCCCCTGAACTGACCGTGATGGGCCCCTGAGCCTTGGGTGACCCTAGAGTGACCCTGAGCTGTGAAGTGAAAGTGTTAGTCACTCATGCGTGTCAAAGTGAAAGTGTTAGTTACTCATTCGTTTCTGACTCTTTGTGACCCCATGGACTGTAACCCACCAGGCTCCTCTGTCCATGGAATTCTCCAGGCAAGAATACTGGAGTGGGTTGCCATGCCCTCCTTCAAGGGGTCTTCCTGGCCCAGGAATCCGACCCATGTCTCCTGCCTTGCAGGCAGATTCTTTACCGTCTGAGTCACCAGGGAATCCCAACCCTGAGCAGATGTGAGACTAATTCTGATCTGAGAGGTTACCTGGTTAAGGAGATACCCTCTCCTCCTCCCTCACCCGCTGTAGCAGCTCCTCCGTCACAGAGGCTGGAGCTATTCCGTGTGGCTTCAGCATCTTCCGGTTCGTGGTTAAAAAATCTACGTCTGGAGATTTGGGTGGGGTGGCTGAGCTGAGGGGTTGAGTGAGGAAAAGCAGAGCCCAGGGGGAAAGGACGTGGGAGACTAAGGATGCAACAAGGGTTCAAGGGCGACGCCTGGGTTTCCGCTGAAGTTGTCAGGGGAGGAGGATGCGTTAGGAGGCAGGGAGGGTAAGGGAGTCAGGGGGGCACTGAGGTGGCCAGGGGCGGGGCAAGGGCAGAAGATCCGGGGTGAGGGGCTGGTGGGGGGCCAGGAAGAGTGGACTAGCTGGTCAAAGGGCGGAGCCAGAGGAGGAAGAGAGCTGAGAGTCTTGAGAGGGTGGATATGGAGAGGAGAGGAGCCATACCAGAGGGGCGGAGTCATGCAGGGATGGAGGGGGTTGTTGAGAGTCACGATGACGAGGGCATGGGGTTGTTCAGGGTCAGAGCTAGCAATCTTGGCCCAGGGCGTGAGATCTAACCCTTCAGGAGGCGGAGCCAGAGGCAGGCAGTGGGCGAGGTGGGATTGGCTGGGGGCGGGACCACAGAGGTAGCAGGGGTAGGGCGGGGCTTCCTAAGGTGGGCGGGGCCTCGCTCACCACCGGTGCCCTCTGGCAGGTTGCTGCGCTGCAGGTGGAGGTTGGGCGCTTTCGGCGGCTTTGGCATCCCAGGGGGTAAATAGTCCGTGCCCATGGAGGTCTGGAAGAACTGTCCGAGCAGCGACGGCTCCCCTAGGGTTATGTGACTCTGCAGTGTCTCATGAGGCACGTGGCGGCTGGCTAGCTCGCTCGTTTGCAGGGGCTGTAAGGACCACAGGGCATCTGGGAAGCTCCTCTCGTCAAGGAAGTCCCAAGGCCGGGGATGAAGTTCAGAAGCGGGAGCTGTGTGACCTTGGACGGCTCACACTCTCTCCGGGTCCCACGTGATGGCGCTGGGAATTGGTACTGTTATTTCAGTTTACAACCACTGAGGTATGAAATGGTTAAGTGGCTCGCCCTACATCCCGCAAATAGATCCAGGAGATCCCTGTACACATGTCCAGCTCCCTCCCACATCAGGGCCTTTGCACTTGCTATTATTCACTCTGGGAAACAGAGAAAAGCCCATTTCCCTGACTCGCCCTGCAGCCTTTCGCCTTCCTGCTGACCTGACGGTAGAAGAAGTGTGTGGAGGTGGTGAGGCTCCCGGGACCGGGACACCCGTTTCCTTCCAGGATGTGTGACTCTGGAGTCTGGTCATGGTGAAGAAAGAAAGGTTCTGCCAGTGGCAGAGTAGGTCCTGAGCAACGCTGGGTGGCTGTTGTGGGAGTGAGGGGGCAGGGCAGGCAGCCGGATCTCACCTGGCTCCCGGGCATAGAAGTGTTCCCTCTTGGTGGTCCTGTCGTGGAAGAGGCCATCCCCAGGACGGATGTTCACACAGTGGACGTGGGCTGAGGCCTGGGCCTTGTCATACCTGCAGGTAAGGGGATGGGAAGCAGGAAGTGGATCCATCTGATCTGGGCCCTTACAACTCCCAGGAAAAGGGAGGGAAGGACAGGCTCCCCAATGGCCAAGCTGTGTGGTGCTAATTGTGAGTGATCCGGCACAATAGTGGGCCTTGCCTGTGGGTGATGGAGACTTCAAGGGCACAGTGCTGGCCCAAGAGACTTAGGTGACCCACCCCACGTATCACTGAAAGCCCTTTCACCCTGTCTTGGTAGAAAAGGCCATGGTTCCTTTGTACCTGTCCGGGGGCAGATCTGGAGGCCCATAGGCTTGTTTCTGCTCTGTGCACATGGGCCTGTAGCCAATCTTGAAATCTCCCAGTCCTATGCTGGAGGAGGCCTGTGGGTGGACAGGAGTGGGGAGGGCAAGACCACCCAGTCCCCATTGCTGCTCCTCCCCCTGACCCCGCACCCTCAGCACCAGCCTGGTCTCAATTTACCCTCTTACACGGCAAGACAGGTGGGCCTGGCAGGGCCTGGAACTGTCGCTGGTAGGAGGTGCTGTCATCCTGTCTTTTGTGCTCCCACTGGAGGGGATTGGGCCCACCTGAGGATGAGCAAGAGGAGAGAGAACGGGATCAATTCTTGGCAGCTTCAGGACCACTGGGATTCTATTCCTCTCCTGGGAAGGGCAGGTGGGCAGTCCAGACTAGCTTAGTCAAAGGCCTATCTAGAAAACATCAAAAATAATAAGAAGTAGGGACTTCCACGGGGTTCCCTGGTAGTTCAGTGGTAGAGAGTCCACCTGCAATGTAGGAGCCGCAGGCAAAGCAGGTTGGATCTCTGGGTTGATCCCCTGAAGACCCACTCCAGTCTTCTTGCTTGGAGAATCCCATGGGCAGAGGAGCCTGGCGGGCTACAGTGCATGGGGTGACTCCCAGTACAGGGGGCCTGGGCTCATTTGATTTCTGGTCAGGGAACTAGACCCCACATGCCACAACGAAGATGAAAGATCCCATGAGCCAAAACTAAGACCCGGTACAGCCAATATATATATTTTATATATATATATATTTTAATGACAATAAGGGAGTTCCCTGATGGCCTAGTGGTTAGGATTCCAGGTTGTCACTCCTGTGACCCAGGGTCAGTCTCTGGTTGGGAGCTGAGTTCGCACAAGCTATATGTTCCTCTGAGTCACAGAATTGGAAAAATCATACAAATGACAGCGACCCTTTGTTGCTATCTGGCAGGCACCTCCTGCACTCGGGGTTCTTTTGGCTTCACCAGTAACTATAAAACTGGTTGTTGCACCCACTTTGCAGATGGGTAAACTGAGGCTGGAAGAGGTTGTCTTCCTCAGAGTCACACAACTACTGAGGTGGCAGGGCTGGGTGGTAGAGGTGGAGGACACTTAGCAGATTTGTTTAACCCCAAACCAGCTTCATGACTCTGCCCACAGCAAAGCACCCTGGAGAGCTTTGGGAGATGTGCCCATTCTATGGATGCAGAAACTGAGGCTCAAGGAGGTTCCAGGGTTTCTCAGCCTCTGTGCTGTTGACATTTAACATGAAAGTGAAACTGTTAATCGCTTGGTAGTGTCCCACTCTGCGACTCCATGGACAGTAGCCCGCCAGGCTCCTCTGTCCATAGGGTTTTCCAGGCAAGAATGCTAGAGTGGGTTGCAATTCCCTTCTCTAGGGTATCTTTCTGACCCAGGGATTGAACCCGGGTCTCCTGGATTGGCAGGCAGATTCTTAACCAACTGAGCCACCAGGGAAGCCAACATCTGGATAATTCTTTACTGTGGGGAGCTCCCCTATGCGAGGTAAGATGTTTAGTAGCATCCCTGGCTTCCATCAACTCCCTGACAGTAGTATTCTCTCCTTCCTGTCGTAAAGACAAAAAGACGATCATCAGGCACTGCCATGAGTCCACTGGGGGCGAGGAGCAGAATCCCTGTTTGCCGCGAGAATAAGTGTGTCGGTGAAATTGCCTAGGGTGCCTGGGCGCGCACTCACAGAGGCGGCAGGCAGGCTCTCGGGGCTTCAGGCAAAGGTCGTGGAGCGGGAAGAACTCCCGGTACGTGGTGGGCGGGATGCGCAGCTTGGCTCGGTCGCCGGACGGCAGCGAGTCGCGGTCGAAGATGAGGCGCGCTCCGCGGGTGTGCTCGCGAGCGCGCTCCGACGGCTCTGGCCAGCTGTAGTCGCCGCGCGCGGTGGAGAGGCCGGTGCGCGCGCGCGCTTCCGCCTGCAAGTGTAGGTGACTGGCTTGCGTGGCAAGTGTGCGCTCCCGCGCCAGTTCCCGCTCCTGCTCCCTCCACGGCACAGGCGGCGGGGGCTCATAGGCACAGCGCGTCTCCGACAGGCGCTCCTGGCCCGCCCAGCGCGCATCCTTTTGGAAGAGGGATGAGCAGGGCGGCGGCGGGCACAGTGGCCCACGGATAGAGCCCGAGTAGGCGGGAAAGTCCCGGTGCGATGTGGGCTGCTTGGCATCCGCGTGCAGCCGCGCGTCCGGCCCCAGCGCAAAGTGCGAGGCCTTGAGGAAGTCCAGCCGGGACACTGGGCACGGCAGGAGGGCGCCCGCGGCCATAGCGGGGGGAGATGCCACCTGCGAGGAGGCGGAGACAGGAATGAGCGGGTCGCACGGTGGGCTCGGGGTTGGAGACATCGTAACAGGTTTAAGGATTCTGCTGGCGGTCCAGTGGTCAGGACTCCTAGCTTTCACTTCCAAGGACCAGGGTTCAACCCTGATCGGGGAACTGAGATCCCGCAAGCCCTGTGGTGTGGCCCCCCCCCCCCCCAAAAGAAACAGGTGTAGCCCCTTTGCCTGCCCGCAGGGAAAGTAGAGATAGAAATAACCACTTGTTTGGCATTTAGAGTGTGCCAGGCACGGTTCTCGGAGAAGGCAATGGCAAGCCACTCCAGTACTCTTGCCTAGAAAGTCTCACGAACGGAAGAGCTTGGTAGGCTGCAGTCCATGGGGTCGCTACTAGTTAGACACGACTGAGCGACTTCACTTTCACTTTTCGCTTTCACGCATTGGAGAAGGAAATGGCATCCCACTCCAGTGTTCTTGCCTGGAGAATCCCAGGGACCGCGGAGCCTGGTGGGCTGCCGTCTATGGGATCGCACAGAGTCAAACACGACTGAAGCCACTTAGCAGCAGCAGCAGCAGCAGCAGGCACGGTTCTAGGCGCCCGGAGAGGGTTCATCAACATACCTAGAGCCCTATCTTTGTGGAGATGGTAACGGGAACATACAATAATGAATAAATGTAATCACATCAACTGCAGAGTAAGTTACAAGGTGGTAAGTGCCTTGGGGGGAAAGTCACATGGCATCAAGGATAGGATTTGGCTAGAAGCCTTGTTTTAAGTAGTCAGGAAAGGCATTCCTTGGTGGTGCAGTGGGTAAGAATCCACCTGCCATTGCAGGAAACATGGGTTTGATCCCTGGTCTGGGAAGATTCCATACGCTGCAAATCAGTTAAGCCTGTGGGAGCCACAGCTACCAAAGCCCACGCTCTAGGAGCCCATGTATCACAAGAGAGGCCACGGCATCGAGAAACACACACAGTGAAGAGTACCCCCCCGGCGGCCACAATTAGAGAAAGCCCACATGCAGCAATGAGGAACCAGTGCAGTCATAAATAAATGAATACATGCATTTTAAAATTAGTCAGGGAAGGCATCACTAAGATGATAGTTCAGCAAAGACCTGGAAAGAGGGGCAGTGGGGCATTTGGGTATTGGGGAGGGTAATAACATTCTGGGCAGAAGAAACAGCAGGTACAAAGGCCCTGTGGCTGCTGCAGAGACATAGGAATAGCTGCAGAATTAACCACTGCATTTGACAGTTTGCTACTGGGACCCATTCTCTTCACTATCAGTCCGTTGTGAAGACCATGGCCCTCCCCTCCTTCATGCCTGGGAAACCGCTTCTGTCTCTTCCAAGCTCTGGCTGCTGTCCCATCTCTGCCATACCCCTCTCCTCACTGGTCTTCCTGCCCTCAACAATTTTCCTAGGCTCTGACTGTTCTTTCTGTCTTCTAGCTGTCTGCATTTTATACACCTCTTACTCATTTCTCTGACCTTTAGCTTCGGCCTCTCAGCACCCCACTTAGACTTTTTGGCTTTTGCTCAGAGCTGAGATGTCTCCCTCACCCGTCTCTGCCCCTCAGAGACCAGATCCTTGGATACCACCAACACCTCTGGCTCACTCAGCATCACCTCCTTCAGGAAGCCCTCCCAGACTGCTTCAGCCCACAACTATTGGTTCACATCAATCTCTTCAGAAAACACACATCAAGGGATTTTTTTTTTTTTTTAACGAAACCACAGTGGGTTTTTTTTTTTTTTTTCCTGATCATTTTACCACCTAAAATAGTTGAAGATCGAGAAGCTTTCAAATAGTTTGTGGGAAAGTCTGATGACTGAAATGACTAGCTGGGTCACCTTGGAATAATTAACTGGGCTCCTGTGAGCTTCATTTTGCTTCCTGATCAGGGTTGAAGAGAGTGCACCTACCTTGAGGGGGGGCATGGGAGCTAGTGAGTCTTAGAAGATGCACTAGGCATGGGCATGACCCTCGAGACTCCCTCAGTCCATGGTCTCCCAGAGGATGCTCAGATGTTCCATCTGGGGATTCATCCAAGTGTGGTTTGGCCCTGCCCATTGTGACCCAATAAGCTGCCTGGGATGATGCTGTCACAAGGGTCCCCCAGCAACTCTGGGGAAAACCAGGAGGAAAATCAGGAGCAAGGACAGAGGATCCTGCCCCCTGAGAGCTCGAGGGAGCCTGGCCTGTGACTTGACTTCTCAAAGACTCAGTTTTGTCATCTGGAAAATGGGGCTGGAGATGGCAGCCACTTCAGTGGGGGAGGATTTGATGCCAGAGGCCACCTGAATGCATTATCACCATTTCCCCAGGTTTTATTTCTCATCAGCTTTCTAATGCTTGTCTGCACAGGATGGGCCAAACTCTCTGAGTCACCATACCTCTTAATGCCACTCCAGGGCTCACAGATCTCCAGGGTAGCCTTAAAGACATCTGTGCTTCCCACCTTCAGCCCCAACACCACCAGGAACCCATGTGTATTTGAACACGCAGGGCTTGTTATTTGCAGCAGTGGGTACAATGCATGTCATGGATCTGGGCTTTGTCTTCAGTGCTTCCAGGGAAGTTTCAATATGTGGGACTTTGCTGTGTATTGGATGCTCTGTAAAGAGCAATACTGCGTAGGAACCTGGGATGTTAGGTCTATGAATCAAGTCAAATTGGAAGTAGTCAAATAGGAGATGGCAAGAGTGAATGTCAACATTCTAGGAATCAGAGAACTAAAATGGACTGGAGTGGGTGAATTTAACTCAGATGACCATTATATCTACTACTGCGGGCAGGAATCCCTTAGAAGAAATGGAGTAGCTATCATGGTCAACAAAAGAGTCCAAATGCAGTACTTGGATGCAGTTTGAAAAAGACAGAATGATCTCTGTTCATCTCCAAGGCAAATCATTCAATATCGCAGTAATCCAAGTCTATGCCCCAACCAGTAACACTGAAGAAGCTGAAGTTGAATGGTTCTATGACGACCTCCAAGACCTTTTAGGACTAACACCCCCCAAAAGATGTCCTTTTCATTATAGGGGACTGGAATGCAAAAGTAGCAAGTCAAGAAACACCTGGGGTAACAGGCAAATTTGGCCTTGGAATATGGAATGAAGCAGGGCAAAGGCTAATAGAGTTTTGCCAAGAGAACGCACTGGTTATAGCAAACACCCTCTTCCAACAAGACAAGAGAAGACTCTACACGTGGACATCACCAGATGGTCAACACTGAAATCAGATTGATTATATTCTTTGCAGCCAAAGATGGAGAAGCTCTATACAGTCAGCAAAAACAAGACTGGGAGCCGACTGTGGCTCAGATCATGAACTCCTTATTGCCAAATTCAGACTTAAATTGAAGAAGGTAGGGAAAACCAGACCATTCGGGTATGACCTAAATCAAATTCCTTATGATTATACAGTGGAAGTGAGAAATAGATTTAAGGGACTAGATCTGATAGATAGAGTGCCTGATGAACTATGGACGGAGGTTCGTGGCATTGTACAGGAGACAGGCATCAAGACCATACCCATGGAAAAGACATGCAAGAAAGCAAAATGACTGTTTGGGGAGGGCTTACAAATACCTGTGAAAAGAAGAGAAGCAAAAAGCAAAGGAGAAAAGGAAAGATATTCCCATTTCAATGCAGAGTTCCAAAGAATAGCAAAGAGAGATAAGAAAGCCTTCCTTAGTGATCAATGCAAAGAAATAGAGGCAAACAACAGAATGGGAAAGACTAGAGATCTCTTCAAGAAAATTAGAGACACCAAGGGAACATTTCATGCTCGATAAAGGACAGAAATGGTATGGACCTAACAGAAGCAGAAGATATTAAAAGAGATGGCAAGAATACATGGAAGAATTGCACAAAAAAGATCTTCACGACCCAGAGAATCACGATGGTGTGATCACTCATCTAGAGCCAAACATCCTGGAATGTGAAGTCAAGTGGGCCTTAGAAAGCATCACTATGAACAAAGCTAGTGGAGGTGATGGAATTCCAGTGGAGTTATTTCGAATCCTGAAAGACGATGCTGTGAAATTGCTGCACTCAATATGCTAGAAAATTTGGAAAACTCAGCAGTGGCCACAGGACTGGAAAAGGTCGGTTTTCATTCCAATCCCAAAGAAAGGCAATGCCAAAGACTGCTCAAACTACCACACAATTGCACTCATCTCAGACGCTAGCAAAGTAATGCTCAAAATTCTCCAAGCC